>NC_137268.1:14663034-15038034 GCF_053477335.1 Acartia tonsa
CATAGGTACCGGGAAAGTTTCAACTATTTTGAGGGAGGGTACCACTACCCTCCCAAGAGAAATCGCCCCTAGAAAACAATTACCCACCCCCCTCAAAAAAGAATTTTAAAACTAAATTTTAAAAAAATCTAAATTATTAAAAATAGTTTTTGGGATTCAACTTCGCCTCCTCAAGTGTCACTAGAGGTCTCTAGGGGCGAAGCAGCTAGTATACAATAAAAGATTAATTCAAATAAAATTATAAATACTATTTTTATGTACAATGAGTTGGGTTTTGGCTATTTTCCTAATAATGATTCCTGCAATATTTGTTTTTATGGATGTTATTATCCTAATTTAAAATAAAAATTATTTTTTTTCTATTGGTAGGTGTTTTATTTTAGTTATAACTCTTTGTAGGATTTGGGGTATTTGTATTTCTATTTTTGAGCGAGATCGAGAAAATAATGTTTCTCCGGTAGCGTTGCAGAAGGTCAGACATTCAGACAAAGTAAATTATTTAGTAGCTTAGCTACTAAAAAAAACCACACACATACAATATAAAAGAATAATAAAGGCTTGCTTATGACACAAAGACCTTAGTTAATGAAAATAACGTTAAGTAAGGATGACTTAACTATAACCAATTATTGAATGGTAGATGCCTTGATAAATAATCAGCAGAATCTTCACAACAATTTAACAAAATACATGCACTTATCTATACGAGTATATTTATCTTTGATCGGCAGCCGAATCCGGTAAGCCTCAGACAAGTCAACCGTTTACAATTTTCTGAAAGTCTAAACCTAACCCAAATATGATAATCCTCTTTTTAACAAAACTTTCAAAGCAACCAAACGAGTTTTATTTGAGGATCATTCGCGGATGCCGAGCACTCATTTTTATGTGTCTTTATGACCATTACAGATAGACTGATGGACCAAGTAAGTTATAGAGTCAATGCTTATTCTGAGTATGACCAACATACCAAGTAAAATGTACACAGGATGTTGAAGACGAAGAAAGTCCCTCAAAAATCAGCATGTTACGTCATAAAAACAAAGGGGTCATCCATCTCTTTTTAAGGGGTTTTCTTTCCCACTCCCCCTCTCATCATCCCTCATTTTTATGACGTCATTGAGGGACTTTCTTCGTCTTTCAGGTTGTTCATTGGTTAGGGAATTTTTCACGAAAAAATCAATAATCTTTTGTAAAGGATGGACTTACTGACATGTGGACAAACAAATTGTGTTATAGAATAGCTTTACTACTAAGAATGAATGAGGAAAAACAACTTTCATTTTCTTATGATTGTTATGATTAATTGCTACTTATAAATACGCAAATAAATATTCATAATATTTATGTCTGGCTACGCAAATAATGCGTAAATTACCATAATGAATGCTTGTTATATAATATTTTTAGTAGCGAAGCTACTCTATAATTCACTTTGTCCGTCCGTCAGTCAGTCAGTCAGTCCGTCAGTCCGTCAGTCCGTCAGTCCGTAACGCTATGGGGGAAATGGGATTTACTCAGCTCCTATAAAAGATAGAATGCTGAATTTTTTTGTCAACATTCCCATTATTAAGGAGCACAATTGACTATAAAACATCATTTGCGGTCGGACCGATTTTTAGCAGGTTTTAGGCTATTTTTATATTTTTCACATTTTTCTCCATATCTTCAGTGTTTATGGTCCGATTTTCAAAATTTTTTCAGTTACAGATATCAAAATTAAATTTCCTGTCGTTTAAAGAAACAATCATGAAGGCCAGACTGCCTTTTTAGCAGGTTTTAGGCTATTTTTATATTTTTCACATTTTTCTCCATATCTTCAGTGTATGGTCCGATTTTCAAAATTTTTTCAGTTATAGATATCAAAATTAAATTTCTCGTCTTTTATAGAAGACAACCATGACGGCCAGACTGCCTTTTCAGCAGGTTTTAGGCTGTTTTTTTTATATTTTTAACATTTTTCTCCATATCTTCAGTGTTTATAGTCCGATTTTCAAAATTTTTTCAGTTGTAGATATCAAAATTAAATTTCCCGCCTTTAAAGGAAATAACCATAACGGCCAGACTGCCTTTTTGGCAGGTTTTAGGCTATTTATAAATATATTTAACACTTTTTTCCATATCTTCAGTGTATATGGTCCGATTTTCCAAATTTTTAAAGTTTTTAAGGATTTAAAAATTAAATTTTTTGTCGTTTTAAGAAAACAACCATGGCGGCCAGACTGCCTTTTATCAGGTTTTTGGCTATTTTTATATGTTTTACATATTTCCAAAGATCTTTGTTTATTTTGATCTAATTTTCAAACTTTTATGGGATATCAGTATCAAAATAATTTTTCCCATTGTTATGAGCATCTTTAATATAATTTACTTTGACCATCGTCATCATACAAAATAAAACAAGGTTTCATATTTATTTTATCCAATAAATCTATTCTTGATTTTAGTAAAAACCTTTTAAATCTACCTGTACGTATTCCCATCTACGATTTTTTGTGCTTCGCTACTTATGGATGTTGTCATCCTTGTTTCTTATATCAAAGCTACTCCTCGAATTATTCTATCAACTTTTGATTTACTAATTTGACTACAACTATCATATAAACTAACATAGGTTAAAGTCTGAAACATATAAAAAGACTAAAGAATTTTTTAAAAAGTTTTAGAAAGATTATTTCTTTTGATTTGTATTAAAGTTTTTCTCCAATTTTTATCTTTGGAATTGTTTGTCCTTATTTGGTTTCCATATTTATATTTTTTGTACATATTAAACTTGTCAAGGTCATATTTTTGAATGTTACATATATTTTATGTTTCTTTGATGAAAGAGTTTATTTTGATTTTTTTAATGAAAAATATATTTATATGCGTTATCGGAGTTTTATGCAATAATTTATTTATTAACAATATGTATAAAAACAAGAACGATTATGAAAGCTGTCTGGTAATCAACCCACGACATTAGCGTAATTGGTAACGTGTCTATTTGCTTTTAAGAAGGTGTTGGGTGCAACACCAAGCCTCATTCTTCATTTTATTCATCAAAATACCTGATATTATAGAGAAACAGAAAGATGGATAAATAGAAATAAAAAAAGTAAGGTATACAATGATGCAATAGTTGGATGGATGTACATGCGTATGTTATTCATAGAATAGCTATAAACAACTTATAATAAAGAATATATATTTGTTTATGTGTTAGTACACATGTATTACTGCATAAATACAATAAACTAGTTTGAATTAGTTTTAACTATATGTTTAGATGAAGTACCTAAAAAAAGTATGTAAAAAACATCGATATATATGGTTTTAAAAAATTTGCTCTATTTTAAACTATCAGACATTTTAATGGGCTTCGATCGCGATACCGTAAAATTTTGGTACCTGAAATAAGATAAGAAGAAGATCTTAAATTTTCTTAATTTTTTATTGTTTTGTTCACATATTATCCTTATACTAAAGTAACAGGATGTCTGTGTGTCTGTGTGTCTGTCTGTGTGTACCGAAGGATCTCGCTAACCGCTGAACCGATCGGGTTCTCCTTAACAGGGTAGCTTCTCATAAGTCCCGGGAAGGTTTATAACTATTTTGGGGGAGGGTACCACCACCCTCCCAAGAGAAATGACAAAAAAATCGAAATTTTAAAAAAATTAGAGGAGACTTCAACGTCAAATAAAGAGGTATCGTCATAAAAATTAACTTTAACAAACAAAAACATTTAAAGTGCCACTAGAGGCCTCTAGGGGCGTAGCCGCTAGTATTGCTTAAAGCAGTAAGTTTTTTTGTTTGTTTATCCTTTAAGATCTCGCTAAATGCTGACTGCTTGAGTTCTTCATTTTATATAGATACTGGAATACTTTTAAGCTATTAAATGTCATACTTACTTCATCGAGGGAACACTATTTTGAGTTTATTATATACGAAAACAAATTTATCCTTGAAAAACAGATTTTTCATTTTATTATTGTCACCAAATGCAAATCTTTTCTACAATTAAAAATATTTCTGAACGGACGTCTAACGTAGTTTATGGTGTTTAATAAAAAGACTCTCTTTACCTATTCAAATTTTTGCTCAAATAGCCTAAAACCTACTATGGAATAATGCTAAACTTTCCAGAAATCAGTTCGTTCGTAGGATCTTTTGTTACATTCAAACACACAACTTTATAGTATATGTTTGGTTATTTTTATTTTATTCTTGTTTCGCTTTCATAGATATTTTCATACTTGTTATTATTATTGTCATGTATAACATGACTAACAAAAACATATAACAAGTAATAACAAATCATAAATAGCGTAGCCTTAAAATATAATAAAATAATTATAAACAAAGTAGCTGAATGTTTGTGTACTGTGTTTGTCCGCTGTTTTATAAGACCTCTTATGTTTTTGGGGTTATTTTTCCATTTTTGTATTTGTGTGTGTAGATTAAGATCTATCTTACCGCTGGTTTTCCTTTACAGTAAAGCTTTCCATTGATAAGGCAGGGTTCATATATATTTTAGGAAAGTTAAATTGTTCCTATAAAAAGGGCCCCAAAATTTGTTTATATTTTCTTTTGAAAACTATAAGTAAAATTCAAGAGTTTACCCCCCCCCCAGAGCCCACCCCCTCCATCATCACTCAAGATTTAGAGGCCTTTAGGGGCGTAGTTGTCCATTGTTCATAAAGAAACATTTTCTTTGTTAAGTAAAAAGGTTATACAAACTTTTTTCCGAAATTAAAAGATAACCTAGTTGTAAAAAGAAGACAATGGACGATAAATTGATGGCCATCCTAATGTACATAAAATTATATTTAGATTATTTGTTGAAAAAACCATTAATCAAAATTCAAAATAATTATATAATATTTTTAGCAAAAAAATAAAGTAATGTGGTTTGATGCTTTGGGTACCAGCTTAATTAACAGTTCAATTTCCCTCCCTTCCTGACAGAAGTGAAAGGTTTTATAGATGTCAAATGCTTTGTTAAATTCAAACAAACACAATAACCAACCATAAATCAATGTATATATTATTACTTGGATCTCAAACCAGATTTTCATGTTCTCTAATAAAGTGAAACGTTCAGCGGGATTTCCCCTTTCCTATCTCTTTACCTCACCCTCCCTCTCCTACTGGATGAATGAAGTGACCAACAAACGAGTTCCAAGTTAGCAAGCTAATAGTACGACAATTTTTTCCCTGTCATAATATCTACGTATATTCTAAATCCATTGTTGTTTTCCACAAAAATATTAAAATATTTATCGTATTAATTTTTTAAAGGATATGAAAATGAAGATTAAAAAATAATGCCGATCAAAACTTATATTTTTTTTATTATTTCAATGTTATATAAGTCTATTCTTCTCGTTCATAGCTGACAAAATGTACGAATTTCTTCAGTACGCATATCTAGACTTTGTAGAGTGTCATAACTGGATTATAGCAAAATACAAATGAATAAGTCTCAACAAAGTTGCAACATTTTTTGGAATTTATTACAGTGATGTTTCGCATATAACATTTATATAATTATATCATAAACATTGTTATAAAAAGTTATTCTAACAACGATCATAGAGTTGCTACGCAGTCTTAATCATACCTAACTATTAAAATCACCATGTCAAGTTTGTATTCGATAGGACAACTCTAATATGCCTAAATTTACGATAAGAGTTACAGACGGATGGACTGATCCTAATTATAGAAAAGATTGGCTTTTAAAAGACCTGGATTGCGTAAGGATATAATGACACAGTACACAAGAATCGTTTAACGATTGAAAGGAAACTATACGATTTTAAATTCAGTTAATTTTTAAAAGGAAAGCTTTTCTATAATTAGGGTCGGTCCGTCCGTCCGTCACAAACGGATAGCTTTTTCCCGTTAATTTAGGCATAATAGAATTGTCCTATCGATTTCAAACTTTGCAAGGTGATTCCTTTAGTAGTTAGGTAAGATTTAGAAAGTGTAGCAACTCTATAATCATTACAGGAATGTCCGTACGTCCATTTTAAACATGTTCTTTTTTAAAAAAAATTAAACAACTAATTTTCATGTGATCTAATCATCCGATTGATCTGATTTTTGGTATACTTATTCCTGGGATAACAAAGAATAATGTTATAAGCGAAGCAACTCTATAATCAAGTCCTAAAAATGTAATTATGTCCATATACATTATCCTGTATTAAGCTGTTTTTAAACAAATTTACTAACAATTTTGCTTCGACTCTTACACATTTATATTTTGATTATTCACTTCTGACACTATATAAGTGTTAATGTCCGTTTGTCATACCGTTTCAGTGCTCGCTTTTATGGATGTTGTCATCCTTGTTTTAATTTAGTCTTATTGGTTTCTCAATTAGTGACTGGCTACCCTAACTATACATGGTTGGAAACATTTTTCATGGTTTGGAATAGATCAATTACATTTTTGAAACTAAACTACTCCACAATTAACTTTGTCTGTCCGTCCATAAGTCCGTATATTAAGAAATTAATGTTATTTTCTTAGCTGCTATTTGAGATAGTCTGTTGATTTCTAAAAAAAAAATACACCTTACCAAAGAACATCCAGCTTATAAATTACTTTGTCGGTGAATCTATCGATCATGATACAAAAATATTGAGCTAGAGCCAAAATGAACAGTTGAATATAAATATTGAATGTTTTAATTTAAATCATATTCATTTCCCCCTATTTATTAGGACATTTACTCTATTATTTAATATGTCCGTTTGTCCTGTTATTTTTGTGCTTTGCTAATTATAAATGTTGTCATTCTTGATTGTTGTCCAACGAAAAGATTAACCAGTTTACACATTAGACCTATACTTTTAATAAGATAAGTATAGAATTAGGATAGGTTAAGATAACAAAAAAGAGTTTATGATAAAAACGTGCATAAAATTATATATAAGAGTTTCCTAAGTATGTAAAAGTAAAAGTTACATTTATAGAGAGATAGATAGAGAAGGAGATAGGGCGAGAGAGAGAGAGAGAAAGGGCGGCAGTGGCATTTTTCACTTCAAGTTAAAGCTTGCAGTACAGACAGATTAAAGACCTGCTAAATACTTTTACACACTTTTTTTAGATCACGTGACCTAGCTACTCGGTAAGTCATTATTTACACTTTTTTTTATTTTTTTGTAATTGCTAAAGCTAAAGCTAAAAACTATAATAAGGAAGGTGAGATATATAGCTGGTTATTCAAAATTAAAAGGTGAGGGGAGTTACAGTATAATACAATGTTTAAATGCTTTTCAGACCAAACTAGTGTCATGCATAGTACTGAAGTACTGAATAAAAAATACTTGATTTTCTTCTGCAGCTCGTTGTCTCGAATTTCTTATAATTTGCAGTCAAAATACAGTATGTACAAAAAAGATATAGATTTTTCTGTGTTCAAGTCTATGGTGCATTTGGCGGTTGGATGCAGCTGCGGCAGCTCTGCTTTGGATTTCATGCATACACACTGCTAAAAAATTAAAATAGAATAAAATTGTGTTTCACACGCAGATTATCTAAAAAAAAATGATTGTTTTTTGTTTGGTTTAAATTCTTATGCATAATTGGACTTTGGACATGGCGGTAACTATAACAAATTAAAGTCAATAAAGGCCCTAGTGATCCAAAATAATGACTCAAAAACATCGTCTCCTTAGACCTGAATGGAACTTCCTAATCAGCGGATAAAATCTCTTGGACAAAGCTACATAAATCGTTATTGGTGCCCCCTAAATAAATAAGTAAAATTTAACATAAAATAAAATTTCTATTTCGTTTTAGTTTTAGGTTTGCTGTATTTGAGTAATATAAAATTTGATCATGCTGTATAATTGAGAAAATAGAACCTTTTTATGCACTATTGAAAAGACAACAAGGTCTAGTCCTTGCGGGACATACAATTATATAAGTACGACCTTATCCAATTGATTTGTACTTATATATGCGTTGATAGCCATATGATATGAAAGGAAAAGGGTTCACTGCGACCTATTCTTTTTGAAAACACTATTGCTACCCAAAAGGCAGGTCATTTTAGGTGCTGTAAAAAAGCACCTGATTCTTTTATTGCCAAAAAGGTGAGAAAAAGAGTACAATTTTTTGTATTATTTGAATCAGGTGAATTATTAGAGTAAAACACTAGAGTTAAATAACTGTATCTCCCCATTGTGCTGTCCTTGTGCCATCTTTCAATTGGGTCATTGAAAATCAACCAATTGTGTGGTGTGTATACACAGCCAAGTAGCAGAAAATAATTTGGTAGCAGACGAATAAGATCATTAAAGGGAGGTAGTTATCTGTATATACATCTATACTATAGATCTGTTGGTGAATTCATCATTTATTAAGTCATAAAAAATAGAAATTTACTGTCTTTTAGATTTATTTAAATTTGATAATAGTTATTTCTCGTATTGTATTATAAACAGCTTTCCGCGGATATAGAAAGTACAATATAAGATTAAAACCAGTTTTTTAGCCCCGAGGTGCCGAAGGCACCGGCTAAAAAAACTGGTTTTAATCTTATGATTGTACATTTTTATATTCGTAGAAAGCTGGATATAATACGATGCTAGACATAGTTTTTTCGTATGGATAAGAACCGGTTCCTATCCACCGGATTCGAATTAATACGAGAAAATCTAATATAATATTTTGTTTATGAATAGATTTTAAAAAAAATATAAAATAAAACATTAATATGTCTGTCTGACCGTCCATATTTATCAGTAAATCATGTGTGTTTGTATATTAGTCTGTCAATATAGATCTTCTATACAGTGAAGCTTCTTATAGGTCAATAAAAGTTTCAAAAGTGTCTTTAGAGGCCTAGCCGATAGTTTTTAATATAAAAGATGCAATGCATTTAATATGTGAAATGTAAGAAAAATTTATATGCATAAACAATAATGTTTTATTTTTTTTACCCTGTTCAAGAATCATACTTTAAAAACCATTTTGTATTTTTTTAGATTGTCAATCTAATTTATCTTGCTTAGTAATTAATTGTATAAGGGTAATAATGTTTCAGGATTGCAGTTTTTTTATGCATTTATTTGGCGCCGTTTAATTTTTTTTTATTGTTGCCGAAAGCAAAATTATATAAAGCAATAACAATTACGTTTAGGTAATCGTTATTGAACTGCAGAGGGAGGTCACATATCTTATTTTTTTAGTTCTTTTTATTTCAAATGCTAAATTAGGTACCATCCTAGTAGATTTTGTTTAACTAGTGATTTCTCATTCTAGGTGATATGTATTCGAAGGTGAAGCAATGGAACAAAAAACAGCAAAATCATCCTAAGACTTAAATCTAAATAAATAAATAGCCTAAAAGCACCCTTAGGACCTCTGTAAAGCTTCCCTCAAATGGAGAAATATCTTTGTTGTTTAGGTATTGCAATTTTAGGCTTCGGACAAGAAAACCTTACTGCTCTCTGGTCAAAATTGTATTCCTTGCTAATCCTGGGTTAATGGCGCAAGGGGTTATGGTGTTGGACTGGTAAGCTAAGGGTTCTCGGTTCAAGCCCCGCCACGTGCAAAATCAACTATGATGAATTGAGCCATACTGATGAGCCATAAGAGGGCGAAATTCTGAGTCTATAGATACTTTATATAATAGGATGATAAGATAAATGTAAAACTATTTAAATTCTAAAAGGTTCTAAACCATTACATATCTAAGAGATGGTGTTTCTTATGTGTGTAGGCCTAGGGGATATTAAACCTATTAGGTAAGAAATCAAAGGATTTAATTTATCCTGATTTAAAAAAATAGAATGTCATAGTGTCTGTTTCTTCAAATCTTGTTAACTGCAGGGCCTGCATGGTTCTCCTTTCCAGTGAAGTTTCTTATAGGTCCAGGGGGAAGCCTATAACTATTTTGGAGAGGGTATCTTCACCATCCCAAGAAATAGGCACTAGAAAAAATATCCACCCCCCCCCCAAAAAAAAAAAAATGTGAAACTTATTTTCTTCAAAAGTTTATATTTAAAGTGAAGGGACGGCTCCTTTAGTTTGTTTTTCTTTTGATTTTGATAATAAAGCATTACAAAAAGTTAATGGAAAAAACCGAAGCTCAAAAAACATATAACTATACTTTTAAACAAAAAGAAACAAAAATGTACTCCAATAAGTACAAAAGACTATAGTAATCTGTGCCTAATTTGTACTTGTACCTTGCGACTGTAAGTGTCAAATTACCCCAAATACCTAAACTTTTATATGCACTTTTGGATACGTCTCTAGCTGCTCCTGTTTATACACTTATATAAATGCCTCACATAAAATATTTGATATTGCATTAAACTTTCTTTACCTTGTCTAGCTCTTCTTTCAGTCACTATGTTTAAAGACATAATGAAATTGAAATCTCAGTATCCAAGAACGCCCAAGCTTTTTATTTTGAGTGGGGTATAATGGGGGTTTCAAGGGGGTTATGTAACGTTTTAATTTCAATTTTTGAGGGGTTAAAATGAGGAGTTTAAAAGTTTTAGGGGGGTAAACACCTTTTACCCCCATTCTTGGACGTCTGTGTCAGTATTAGTGTTTTATTTATTTTTTCATGCTTTTTACAACTCATACGTCTTACATATATTCTAGTTAATAAGGTAAAAAATGAATTTTAAAAAAGGGGGTTAAAAGCCATTTTGTTTTTAACCTCTAGTTTAAAGTCCCACAATTAAAAAATGAAAAATTTGCATCTATATTTGATGGTTTTAGACTAGTTTTGGGCTTGGTAATGGACGGGGGTTAAGTATTACATGTGGGGCTATACCCTAACCCTATCGTCAAGGGGCAAGCCTGAACTTAAAAAAAAACTAAAGAATTTTTGCTGTATCCTTTAAACGGGGGGGGGGGTGGGGGGGAGTAAACGGGGGTTTTATCCAAACCCAATCGGCTAAGGGCAAGCTTGTATTCAATAAAGTACTATAATCATTATTCTTTATAATCTTTTGTATTTTAACTATACTTCTTTAAGGTGGCCCTATGCAACGAATGTAAAGTCACCTGACCTTAGCTAAAAGTTCCCTAATATGTTAATATGAATCAAATGGAATTTTATTGGACTAATCAACACTCGTTATGTAAACGTGTCTCTTATTCAAATAAACTTTTACATAAAGTTGGAAAATAGTTATTTATCGCATCGTATTATAGTCATTTTTCCGCGGATATCAAAATCAAAAAATCTAATATTAAAACCAGTTTTCTTAGTCCCGCGAGGCTGTATTAATTTTATTATTTTTAGTTTAATATTCGTGGAAAATTTCTGTAGTACGATGATATGCATAATTTTTCATTATGGCTGAGATCCGGTTCAAATTTAGCGGATATTACGAAGCGAAGCGATACTGAAAATTGTGTTACAAGTTTGCAAATCAGCGAGGATTTTTTTTGTTTCAAAAATCTTTGTCTTGGAATGTTTACTCAAAAAGCGAAGCTACTCTATAAAAATCGATAATTACAAAACTTTTTATGCAAAATTTTTTATTCAATATCTAACATTTTCATTCGATTTATTTTTTAAAAAGATGTTATTTTGTTTTGATTTAATTTTCTCTGAAATAGATAGATAAAAATGTCCCTAAAAGGTTTAAGGTTATAATTAAAGAAAAAAAAGTTTTGATTTAGAAAAAAATGACCCGGAAATAAGGTAATCCACTTGCAATGATATAACAGAGGAAAATATTGATATTAAGAAAAACTTTATCGTATAATAAGCATTCATTTTATAAATGTTTTGCATTATATGAGAATTTTGATTATTATTGAAACTGAAATATCTTTTTTTTTATTTAAATCGGTTCTTTAAATCTGAAAACCAAAATTAACATGCGTTTTATTTGCTTAAAAGATACAATAATATATTTTGAATCTACCCCACTCGTACCTAAATAAATGATTTATCGAACCCTTTGTTAAATTCAAACTAACACTTAAAAAACAAGATAACAACGATGATAACATCCTTAAAAGAGAAGCACTAAAATCAGACAGTAAGACAAATAGGTCAATTTTAACATACCAAAATGAATGATAATCTGTTATATGTAAGTTTAAGGTGCACGGCTGACCCTAATTACAGACTGACTTCACTTTTACAAAGATCATAAGGAATAACACAATGTACGATAAATTGATTTTACTAAATTATCCCTTTTATAGATCAAAATTATTGGTGGACAAAACTGCTAGATTATACCAAACAATCAAGGTTTAGTAAAAGTTTATATAGTGCCTAGACCAACAATACGGGTTTTTACAACTTGTGTTACCAGTATAATATACTTGAGCATAATCATTGAAAGGTTTTATATAGTTATTTTATCAGTTTTTAAGCCTAAAAGAAACGTTATGAAATGCTTACGAATTGTAAAAGTAGCAATGTAGTATAATTATTCGTTTTAATAAGTTAGATAAGTGATCATTTAGACTACTAAATGCCAAAATACTATATGTAGAGTGTTCAATAGTTAAGTACATACATATCCTTTCTCAAGTGAAGCTTACTAACACCAAGAGCATCTCGTCCGTAGGGATATGTCTAACCGCCTATTGAGGAATGCTAAAATCATCCAATCGATTTCAAACATTGATAAAAAATCCTGATTAAGAGTTACAAAGCGTAGAAACTCTATTATCAATAGATGGAAGGTGTTACGTCTACTATAAACATTTATATGTATATTAACTAATTAGACACGAAAGGATAAATTATTTAATTTAATTCAATTTTGAAATAGGGATACATAATATTATACACAACTTAATATGACTTAAACAAGTACAAATAGGACATCCTGCATTTAAGCAATTTTTGTAAATACTTTCAATAATTTTCAGATGATATGAAATTAAATCACTTTTTAATGTAGGTCGTACTGTCTTATACACATTTTGCATCGTTTTCATGGATTTTATTCTTGTTATTCTTAGTTTTTGTAACATGTGATAATAGGTCACTAAATAGTTGTACAAACGTTACTTTTTTAACAAGAAAAACACCATTCCAATTAAAGCTACGATAAATAAAATTAAGAAATTATTTAAAGTAGTATGTCTTTTTTGTCTATAGCATGCAATTTCGATAAATGCTGAATCGATTGAGTTCTACATTTTATGGAAGCTTTACATGGGTTCTTGGTATGTTTTTAGGCTGTTAAAGTTTCATATAAGTCTTGGGATGGTTTTTGGCTTTCTTTGGCTTTCCCTACTTTCCGTTCAAATAAAGAGCTTCTAGATGCTAGGGGTGCAGCCGCTCAGGGGCGTCCAAGCTTTTTTTTGGGGTGGGGGGTAAAATTTTTTAAGGGGGGGGGGTACTTCTTTTTTTTTTTGGGGGGGGGGGGTTAATTACCCCCCCTGAAATCTGTTCGCAGGGGTAAATTTTGTTTATCCCCCCAAAAAAAATTTTCCCCCGTGGTAAAATTTTTGGGGGTGTTAATTTAAATTTTATTTAATATTTAGTATTAAAAATGCGCAAAAAATTTTTTCTGACAGATTTTTTTTTGGAGGGGGGGATATTTACCCCCCAAAAATTGTTTGGGGGGGTAAATACCCCCTTCTAAATGATTGGGGGTGCCTACTGCACCCACAGGGTAGGGGTAAATTTTAAATGGGTGGGGGGGGGGGGGGTGGTGAAATGAAAAAAAGTCGGATTTTTAGGGTTGCAGCCGTTTCTTTCTAATATTGACAGACCTTTTTAATAATAGTACTTTGCTTTGAATACAAAATGTCTAGAAAGACTAATATGTATTGACAAACATATTTGAGATACACTTTCTGAAACAAATACATAAAACAAGGATGACAACATCCATAAGTAGCGAAGCACAAAAAATCGTAGATGGGAATACGTACAGGTAGATTTAAAAGGTTTTTACTAAAATCAAGAATAGATTTATTGGATAAAATAAATATGAAACCTTGTTTTATTTTGTATGATGACGATGGTCAAAGGAAATTATATTAAAGATGCTCATAACAATGGGAAAAATTATTTTGATACTGATATCCCATAAAAGTTTGAAAATTGGATCAAAACAAACAAAGATCTTGGGAAATATGTAAAACATATAAAAATAGCCAAAAACCTGATAAAAGGCAGTCTGGCCGCCATGGTTGTTTTCTTAAAACGACAAAAAATTAAATTTTTAAATCCTTAAAAACTTTAAAAATTTGGAAAATCGGATCATATACACTGAAGATATGGAAAAAAGTGTTAAATATATTTATGAATAGCCTAAAACCTGCCAAAAAAGGCAGTCTGGCCGTCATGGTTATTTCCTTTAAAGACGGGAAATTTAATTTTGATATCTACAACTGAAAAAATTTTGAAAATCGGACTATAAACACTGAAGATATGGAGAAAAATGTTAAAAATATAAAAAAAAACAGCCTAAAACCTGCTGAAAAGGCAGTCTGGCCGTCATGGTTGTCTTCTTTAAAAGACGGGAAATTTAATTTTGATATCTATAACTGAAAAAATTTTGAAAATCGGACCATACACTGAAGATATGGAGAAAAATGTGAAAAATATAAAAATATAAAAATAGCCTAAAACCTGCTAAAAATCGGTCCGACCGCAAATGATGTTTTATAGTCAATTGTGCTTCTTAATAATGGAAATGTTGTCAAAAAATTTCAGCATTCTATCTTATATAGGAGCTGAGTAAATCCCATTTCCCCCATAGCGTTACGGACTGACGGACTGACTGACGGACGGACTGACTGACGGACGGACAAAGTGAATTATAGAGTAGCTTCGCTACCAAACAAAGTGAATTATAGAGTAGCTTCGCTACTAAAAAAGACAAGAAAACAAAAAAAATCATAAAGAAAAAAATAAAAACTTTTGAGTATTCAGATAAAAAATTTTATTTTTTATGCTTTTCTCTGTTTTTTTTTTATCCTTGTCCGAAAGTTTAATAGGCGCCATTTAAAGACTGTTTAACACACTTATGTAAAAGCTTTTTTTTCAAAAGCAAACTGTTTTTTTTCGAAGGTTATACTTTTTGTGTTTTAGACAGAGGTCATACTTAGAAATATACTTTTTTAAAAGTATTTTTTAAAGTTTCAATCGGTTTTTTTGTAGTGAAGTATCTCGCTAACTGCTAGACTATTTTGGTTCTCTTTCATAGTGAAGCTTCTTAAAGGTATTTGAAAGGTTTATAACATTTTAGGGGAAAGTACCTCTATCCTCCTTTGAGAATCATCCCTAGAAAAAATATCTCATTCCACCAAAAATATTTATTTCTTTTAAAACCAAAATAAAAATTGAAGGGCTAGGACCTAGGTCGTCTTACGCCCCCCTACCTCCTCTATCCCCCCAGAGGTAACTAGGGGTTTAGCAAGTAGCAATTGATGGCGGCTATTATTAAATGATTTTCAGCTGCGTTCTTAGAAAAACATTGAAAAATAAGGCAGCCGCCGCTCAGGGCCATGTTCTTTTCTTTCCAAAAAATCGGCAGTCAGCCAGCTAAAAAAAATATGGCTATATAATAACTGTATTTCATCAATTCAACTAAAGCCTTAAAAGAAAGGCAGCATCGCTATGCATTTTTATTTTCTTTTTGGATGTAAATCTTTAGGATAAATATGAAATAATTACGTATCCCCCACTTCGTCTCTGATGGACGGATTGACGAACGGGCATGGAATAATAGAGCGGCTTCGCTAATTAAAATCCGCGAAAATGAGAGGGCTCCTGGATGTGATTAAACATTTTTAGTCGCTAAATTTTTAGGGTGTTTATAAATAAAAGAAATAATTGAATAAATTTATTAAGAGATTAATAAAGTGAAGAAAAAATCTGCGATCATGGAAAGAAATTGAAGTAGCCTGTTTCGTCGTATTTTCACAGTAGCTTTTCTCCTAATTCTAGCCCCTGCGGGGGCTCTAAATCTACGAAATTACGACGAACCCCGCTGCTTTGTTTTCTATCACGATCCAAAATCTGCAATATCTACACTAAATTTTGAATTAAATTGTAAATGTTATGTTGCCAGGTGAAAAATAAAGTATTGAATATAGGTTTTTCAATTGAATAATAAAAGGTAATAAAAACTTTGCTACAATTTACATTATTTGGTGTTAAGCTAAAAAGGTTGATATTATTATTGGGTAATATAACTATTGTACCTTTGAAATGGATACAAACTGACCGATAAATGAGAGAGGATAAAGCAACCCAATTTGACGACAATTTTTCCCCTGTCATAATATTCAAGTATATTCTAAATTCGTTACCTTTGAAAATATGAACATTTTGAATATGCATGTCCTTGTTCGTCGTCAAGTTAAATAAATAAAATATTTGCGTAACAAAGATAAATAAAATAAAATAAAATATTTTTATATAATTTAAATAAATGCAAAATTTATTACATGTTAAAATAAAGGTGTTTTTATTATTGCTCTTTTATTACACTTTTTGAAAGCGAAGCTTTTCTACTTGTATGGTAGGTCCATCTGTAAATTTATCATATTTTAAATTAAATTTAGGTGTGAAATAATGGTGATTACTGTATCAATTAGGAGTGCAAAAACTAATAGAATATTACTGAAAAGTCCGTATGTCCCTTATCCTATACTGATTTTTTTAGTTTTTTGATTCATTTTTTTATCTGATATATTTATTCAATTTTATTGGATTTCAGGATCATTTTATTCTTAGAAATGTGTTTTTACTTTAGATTTGTACATGTACACGTTTGTTTGATATGTGGATACGTCTGTGCTTGCTAGAAAATTTAAGGGAAACCGAAAATTTCTAATTAATTTCTAATGTAAAAGGAAGTTTCAAAGGAAGATGCCTATGTGTTTTAACCAGAAATTTTCTCTATCGATAGACTGACTACAAAGCCTTAAATCTTTTTCCTCTAATATCGAATATTTAAAGATTTTATTGTTTTTTAATTAAGTATTTAAATTTATCATATTTCCCTCAAAATATTACCTTTTATTACTGCACTTCTTAATTTAAAACTGAACAAATTGCTTTACATTTTAAAATCCTGAAATACATCCCAGACAGATCAATCAAAATCAACCTCGTTGAGAAGTAAATTTGACCCTTTGCAAAAACAGTTTTCAGTTTTGTACAGTCTGGCAGAATACATAGATAGATAAAATTATCATTTATATTTGAAATTGGCATGATAATTTCTAAAATACAGGATGTTACAATCTACAAAAAAATATTCTTTGGGTATTTTCAGGGAGAAGGGATAGGAAACCTGGCCATTAATTAGGTCCCGGCCTAGATTCTAAAGGGATATTGCAACTATTACAAATTCCTATCAAACTGGCGGACGCTCCCAAGTAGCTATCGCTCTAAACCAATAAGAATCGGCCTGTTTTTAACAACCAATCACCAATTGGCGGAAATTTTAGAAGCAGACAATTCTAGAAAAAATAATGATTTCGTCTGCTACTAAAAAATAAATATAAATGGTGTTAGATCACATTAGCTTAATTATTAAATCTGCTTAGAGTTAAACATTAAAAAAGGGCCATATAGAAAAAAACAAAAATAACGGGATTATTCTTTGGAAAGAAGGTAGCTACGAATTTTCATTTGGTAGTTTATAAATTAGATGTTGTATTTTGAATTTTAAAAATTTAATACGGAATTGATACAACACCTTAACCCTAATATATGTACAATACAACACAGTACAAATCTATCACTACATAACAGTATCCAAAGAACTTGATAGAATGTTACCCAAGTGAATATTAATTTATTTATTTTGAATTTTAATTAGCAATGAAATTTTCAAATAAAATTTTTACTCATTAATAAAAATGCAAATAATAAAAACTAAAATCTGTCTGAGGGAAACCCAATGATAGCTTTCTGACAGTTCAAATTACCAAAGTAAAAGATAAAAAAATTTTGGGAGAGAAAAAACTTCATTTTAACAAAAGCCATTAATATAAAGGTTTATAAAAAGTTATGTTTTTTACTTTAAACTAGCTACCTGAATTTGATTCTATACTTTATCTACACACACACACACAGCTTTTTCATTAGCGTTTTATACGAACCACTGCGCCATCCCAAAACTGGTTTATTAGGCTAGAAATAGGCCTAGGCTTGAAATAGGCCTGAAATAATATTTTCCTACGTTTCCCATCCCTTATCCCTGGGTATTTTGGCATTGTTTCGGAACGCAATGCCTAGCCGTTCTCGAAATCTTATCTCGAAGCCCTCCGAATGACCAACATAGTGAAGTTTACGAATGTGTATTTATTACCATGAAAACAGTAAGTCTAAAACAAAAATATAAGAATTAATTACATAAAATTAATTGTTATTATTTTGTAACATTGAGGTTGCGTGATTTTAATTTAATAAAAAATATGAATTTTCTAAAAACTTAAAATTGGCACGAATCATATTAAATCGCATCAGAAATTGATAATTTTAGAATAAAATAATCAATAATATAAAAGTAAATATTCGTATATCAAAACTTAGCAGTTAAATGGTCTATTTGCTGAAAAATTAATGATTTAAATTTCTTCATAAAATTGTACCATTCTACGCTTATTTTCAAGAATTAAAAGATAAATTCTTACCACATATGATGTCAAACTAAGCAGGAAGGCTTATTTGAGATCTTCCACGTATCAGAGCGCATGTATATTCAAGCAATACATTATTTTCATTCACGTAGCTCCTCACATGGGAATCATCAAAGGAAAAGTGCGCGTCTCTTTTGTTTGTTTACAAGCCACGCGCGGAGATAGTTAGGAATGCCGCATAACACACTCATTCTCTGGGGAATTCTGGTGTAAGGAAAAAAGGGATTAATGGGTTCGAACTTGCCGGGGAATACAAGAAATACATACCGACACAGGCATGTATGTTTCGGCACTCCAAAAAATTTTAATTTTTTATTCTCTCCCCCAAAATAAGTTTTGATGTCCTTTCCTATAAGTTAAGATTCACCCCCCCCCCCCCCGAGAAAAAAATCATCTTTGCCAGTCTGGTTTTTAAGCTTCGGTTTTCTGGATGTTATCAACCCTATTTATGTGTGCATTGTAGTTGTAAATAGATTTTAATTTTGAGTCGGATTAAAAATCTTATTAGAACGAAAATAAATGAAGTATATAGCTGATAAGATGATTATCTATTTATAAATTACATCAATTAAACTAATCAAGAAAATTTAACTTCATGCCTAATTTAATAAATTTTCTACATAAGTATCGTAACCCTTAGAAGATGGGGATTGCGTATGGAAGTGGGGTTTTGAATGCCTTCTCCTCCTTTTTTTATGTTAGTAATGGAATATTGACTTTCGAAATGTAGAAAATAGAAAAAAAATGAATTTTAAATATTTTGAATAACATTATCCTGGCGGTCTGAGGATGCTAGCAAACCTGGCAGAGTCATGCAGGTAAAGAGAAAAAATAGGTTTTGACTTCAACAAAGTATTTATAACGACCAACAAATAACTTTAATAACTAAATTTTAGAAGTTAATTAAAGGGGGGGGGGGGGAAGGGGGTGATGCGGCGTTATTGCTACTCCAATTCACCAGTTCTTTTAAATTTTAATAATAGTTCCTTTTTTGTTATTATTTTGTGAATACTCGATAAGATAATTTTTTATCTGCCATTGACATATACCTTCTTTCATGGGTACGTACACAGCAAAACTCACGTTAAAATCCACTTAGTTTAATTACTTGGAAACTAGAATAATTTTATACAAACAAGGATAACAACATCCATACAAATATTTGTAATAATTTTAACTAAATTAATATTCTTACAATAACGATGTAGATCATGGAAAGAAAACGAAGTAGGGGGTTTCGTCGTATTTTCACAGTATGTTTTGAAGGTTAGGTTAGGTAAATGTTAATGATTGCCCCGCTGCGGGCTAAAAATAGGAGAAAATACGACAAAACCTGCTATTTCGCGTTGTTCCTTGTCAATATATCTACGTATTCTATATCCATTATGATAAGACAAGCAAAAATATGATAAACATTTTTTTTGTGTTTTTTTTCAAAAAAAAAAAGATTTAAAGAAAAGCTAGAATATTTTCTAGTTAACTAAAATATCAAGTTTTATTTCTTCTATTTAAAAAACTTGTAGATAGTACGAAAACTTTATAAATCCTTAATTGGTGTCTTTTTGTAAGTCCGCTATGATCTTAAACAAATATTTCAACATTTTTCATGGAAGTTTTATGTTAGTTCAGCGTATTAGACAACTACCTGGTTCCCGTGGTGCAGACCTTTTTCGTCTGCTAGGTATTGCTTTCTACTCTTTTGTAGCGACATGGCTATGCTAATGTTTCCCACGCTATTTGCTGATATTCAACATCCCGTGAACAAACAGTTAAATTACCTCTCTATACTCTATTCTTTTAATGTTCAGCGGATACTATGTGTTTTTTTTTGGGGGGGGCGGGGGGGGAGAGGGTAGTTCACCCACCTCTTCCGTCCGAGGACACAATTCCTAGAGAAAAGGGCGAAGTTGATGATTAAATTAATATAATAATATCAATTTCCGGAATTTAAAAAGATACATTTCATTTAAATTTTAAAGGTACACAAAAATATATTTATATATCTTTTATACTCTAATTTAAGATCAGAGAATTGTATATATCCGCCGCTTGGCAAATTCTTTTTAGATTGGACGTCCAGCCACCCTAAAACTCCTTTGAACCCCCTTTGATAGGAGTCTAATACATCCCCCAATACAGCCAAGTCACACACACCTTGAAATAAAGGGGGTGTATAAAAAAAAACAGCAAAACCCTGTACACGCCACTGTTTATCACAAAAACTCATTTAGATTTATACATATTATAAGATGATGAAATTCAGTAAAGAAAACTAGAATTTTAGTTTTTTAAAGTTTGAACAAATAAAACTAGGGCTAGGCACTGGCAACCTCCCATATTTTAAACAGGTTGGGCACAATCAATAGCTGGTGCAACTTTGACTGCGGATACACAAATATTGGTTTAAGTGCTCGTAGAGGCCTCTAGGGGCGTATCCGCTAGTTCTAAATATTTTAGCAATAGTTCAGTGGGTAATTATTCTTTTACTTTTCAAAATTGCATACATTTTGAGTCTATTGATTGCCCTTGTCATAAAATTTGTACATAAAGTACGTGACGAAATATTTGTGATAGGTTGAAATGTGTCCAAAACTGACGCAACGGCAACACAATGTGACACAATTTTCAAATTTCAGAACGTTCAATACACTCAAGTACATAAATGTCCAAAGCAGCAGCGGGGTATTTAATATAATAATTATTTTCCTCTATAAATACATTTAACCCTTAACAGTTTTTTTATCTCATTTTCTGTGTGTGAAAAGATAGTGGGCTTTAACTGAGTGACTTTTAAATATGCGTATGACACATTACTGAGAGTTGGAATTTTTTGAATATCTTAATCTTGGCGGGTACAGGATGCCAGCAAACCTGGCAGGGTCATCCAGGTAAAGAGCAAAAATATTTTTATGACTTAAACAACCCTTATACAAAATATAGGTGTTCAAGTAAATTTCAGGTTCCAGGTATGATCCTGCAGATCCTGATCCTCTAGGTCTCCAGAAATCTTTAAAAGCCTCCTGTGATCGCAAATTTTGACTTAGATGCTTCAAATTTTAAACTTAAGTTTTCTTACATGTCTACATAACGTATTAAAATTTCATAAAGATCGTCCGCCGTTTTCACGCCGAACGCCGACTGCGGCGGCTGACAACTGCCAAGTACAGGAAAACTTACTTCATCATTACCCACAACTTTTGTCAACCCGTCCATTCTGTAAAGGTTATCTACAAAATGGCATAAACTGCAAGATTTTGACAAATTTTATTTTAGAGTAGTTATGCTTTAGTGATAATAAAATAAAAGATTTTATCTGTCATCAAGAAATTGTGTTGAGGAAAAATTTGCAAATGCGTCGAATTCACAAACTCGTTTCAAACTTTTTTAAGTCGAAGCTTTTCTATAATTAGGGTCGTTCCGTCCGTCCGTCCGAGACGGATAGCTTTTTCATTAATTTAGACATGTTAGAATTGTCCTATCGATTTCAAACTTTGCATGTTGATTCCTTTAGTAGTTACGATTAAGAAAGCGTAGCAACTATAAAATAATACCAGAATGTCCGTACGGCAAGTTTAAATATGTTGATTTTTTACTTTTTTAACAACAAATTTTTATTTGATTTTATTATTTGATTGTTCTGATTTTTGGTATACTGATTCCAAGGACAAAAAAGTACAATATTATAAGCAAAGCAACTTTATAATCAAGTCCTAAAAATGTGAGTATGTCCATAAACATTATCCTGTATCAAGAAGTTTTTCAACAAATTTATTCACAATTTTGCTTTGGCTCTTATTCATTTATATTCTGATTATTCAGTTATGACACTATACAAGTGTTAATATCCATTTGTCCTACCGTTTCAGAGCTTCGCTTTTATGGATGTTGTCATCCTTGTTTTTATGAAATTAAATTTACTGATTTTTAAAGGTGAAGCTTTTCTACATTCATAATATAACCGTCCATTTGAAAAAAAAACCGGATAGCCTTGTTCAATGTTTGGTCATGTAGAATATAGATATCATGTTAAAATTATGAAAGGTATAATCTTTTGGATAACCTCAGAAATACATCCTTAGGATGGGATTTATAAAATATGAATTCCTGGGACTATTAGGTTTGATGTTGTTATTAATTAATTTAATGCTATAAGTTTTGATTCTATAACTGTAAAAGCACTTATTATCTATAATTGTTTTCAATGTTCATCTAATCCATTTTCTGATTAAATCTTTACTGTTAGTTTTTATGGAAGATGACTGCCTTGTTTTATGAACTTATTTTTACTTTTTTTTCTTACTTAAAAGTTAAAAAAAATTTCCTTCTTGTTTTTAGACATTATTTTTTGCGTTAACATTTATGACTTTTTACACATGTGCTTTAGAGTTATCTAAATACTTATCCTAAAACCAAAAGTGCAGCTTTTCTTCAAGTTTGTATGGTTAGTCTATATACAATAAATATTAATGCTATTTATCTAATCAGAAATATGTGTTATTAACTGATTTTCATAATGAAAAGTATGTTGTATAAATTCGGCTGTAAATTATCAAAGTCTTTAGTTGCAACAATAAATGTAAAAGTATAGATGTATAACCCAGACAACTACATGACCCAAGTAGTGAGAAACTTTTTCGTCTGCTAGCAAATTGGTTTCTGCTAGTTTTAGCGACTTGGCTGTGTTTATATTTCCAACGCTATTGGCTGATATTCAAAGACCCAATCGAAAGTCGGTACAGGATCCCTACTATGTGAATGGAGTGGTATGCGGTAGGTGGGTGTCGAGGGGTGTCTACACCCCTATTAAAATTTTAATTGGGAATGCATACTTTCTCTTTTTTCATATTTTTATTGTTAAAATAATTACAGTACGAAAATTACAACACGTTACGACGATAGAGTTGTATTAGGGATTATCTGATATTTAATGTTTTCAGTTGTAAAAACGTGGTATTTTAGACTTTTACTTTAACCCTTTACAGTCGGGCCCCTTGCCGCACCTTAATCGGTCGGGGGGGGGGGGGGGGGGCGTTCAACGCCCCCCCTAATTATCTCAGTTCCTATTAGAGCTAGAGGGCTAAATTTTTTTGTGCAAGTCCCCTGTTTGATAATGAATTTCCGACCTTTTATAAGTCTAAGTCAATTTTCGCTTCCTTCACCCTTTTATTTAACAACCTTTGTTTTTAGGTCTTTTTTTATTTAAAAATTTCAAACGGCTGTAATTTTCTTATTTTTGAAGCTAGAAGAAAAATTTTTTCCCAGAAAATGTTTATTTTTATGTAAATTTTACATTAGAAATATTAAAATATAAATTTCAGCGGCCGCAGCTGTACTTGGCAGCTGCCAGCAGCCGCAGTCGGCGGTCGGCGGGAAAACGGCGGCGGATCTTCATGAAATTTTAATACGTTATGTAGACATGTAAGAAAAGCTTAAGTTTAAAATTTGAAGTCTCTAAGTCAAAAATTGCGGCCACAGGAGCCTTTTAAAGATTTCTGGAGACCTGGAGGATCAGGACCTGCAGGATCATACCTGGAACCTGAAAGTGACTTGAACACCTGTATTTCATATAAGGATGTACTACTAGAGGATTTTTTAGTATTTTGGTATGATAAAATGCTTTGTTTTAGTCAAAAAAATATTTTTGCTCTTTACCTGGATGACCCTGCCAGGTTTGCTGGCATCCTGTGCCCGCCAGGATGGAGATATTAAAAAAATTCCAACTCTCAGTTATGTGTCATACCCATACTTAAAAAGTCAAGCAGTTTGGGCTCTTTATCTTTCACACACAGAAAATGAGATAGAAAAAACCGGATGGGGGGGCGTTCAACGCCCCCCCCCCCCCCCCCCCGACCGTTAAGGGTTAATATAGTCAGAAACAAGAACAAAAATAATTTTGGAATAGAAAAATCCCTGTTATGCAGTTTAGGGAACCTTTGCGTATGCAAAGAGGTGGTTTTATGCTATTTATCTTAATCCCCCTACTCATCTCTACACAACAATAAAAATAACCAATAGAGGCTTGGAGCGAAATAGCTAGTCCTCTTCTATCATCTATAATACAAAGTAGCTTGATGTCTATCTGTCTGTTCGTCTGTCTGTCCGTCCCTTAAGATCTCGGTAACCACTGAACCGATCGGATTCTACTCTTCAGGGAATATACCTACTGATCCTGTGGTGGTTTTAGGCTATTTTTTTAGGGGGTGGGACACCCCCTCCCAAGAAAAAAATATTTATATTTTTTTTATAAATTTCATTAACTGCTGATCAAATTAGGCTCTACCCTTCTGGGAATATACCTACTGGTCCTAAGCTGTTTTCTTGGAGGGTGAGACATCCCCCCCCCAAAAAAAAATCCCCCATTCCAAAATTTTAAATTTTTGTAAACGAAAACCAGTAATTGGGGTGAGGGAACCCCACTGCAACATGGGGCAAAGCTCCCATGAATCCCCCCCGCAAAAAAAATTAAATATTTTTTTTGAATTTTAAATTTTGTGTATGCAAACAACCTAGGTTTAATTTTTACGAATTGAAATTTTTGTGTATACAGCGCACAACCTGGGTTTAATTTTACCACAGAGTAATTAGACAAAGAATAACTTTTTTGAATATTTCTATTTAGGGGGGTTGACTTCTCATTACTATATAGGGCGAAGCCCCTAGAGGCTAGGGGCGAAGCCGCTAGTTTTTTATTAAAGTAACACAATGTCTGCCTGTGTATTTATCTGTGTTTCTATCGAAATGACAGATATGGCTTTCAATTTCAGGAAAGCTTCATCTAAATACGGGTTAGGTTAAAAGTCTATTAAGAAAAAACTTATGTTTGCTTTTTGTAAAATCATCATTTATTCAAATATATATATACGTGCTATTTGGGCGAAAAGATTCTGTTGTAAAAGTGCTAAAACTAGTTTTAATCTGAAGTTTCTGAGTTTTGACGTAGTAGAATAAAAATGTTTCTTGGAAAACACGTGGAAAACGCGGAACAATGATAAAAATTAAGAAAAATAAATTGTAGAAAAGGAAAGAAAAAATATTAAGAAATTCGATAAAATTTTCTATAACATATCATTGCAATTATGTGGACAAATGGATATAGAATATACGTGGATATTATGACAGGGGAAAAATTGCCGTCAATTTAGGTTGCTAATATGGACATCACATATATTGTCAGTTCAATTTTCCATTAGGAGCGGAGGAGATGGGTTAAAGTAGTTTAGCCAGGTACAAGTTTAAATCTATTGGGAGTACATAAAAATCTGGAGTAAAAATCTAAGTAATAATAATTCCATAAATAAATAAATTTTAAATGTAACTTTTTTAGGATGAATTATTATTACAGAATAATTGTCCCACCCTTGCCTAAAATAGGCAATATAGAAGAAAACAAATTGCTTAGCGAATTTTTTTTTGCAGCAACGCCGCAACGCGATAAAAAAATTCGTTAAAAGAGTTTTATACACAAAGTGAAAACCTAGTATATTTGTTTTTAAACCTATCAAATGAAAACCATTTTTATTGAATAATTAAAACTAATATATCTCTTAACTAATTTACAGCTTTGTTTTACAATTTTTTTTTTGAGTCTTTTTAAATTTGGACATGCTTCTCTTTATAACTAACCAACGGCTGCGCCTCTACCATCTAGGGGATCTTTCTTTAAGGGATAGAGATGAGGCAGAAAATAGCCTAAAGACATCCAAAAACTTAATTATAAAAATAAATAAGCCTAAAACCATCCCGGAACCTTTAGGCTTTTTTAGAATGAAGACTCAATCGGTTCAATAGTTATCGAAATCTTGAAAAAAAAACCTTACTACGTTTTAAAAATAATAGTAATAGTGTTATACTTAGGTATACTGTTGTCTGTCTTTTTTTACAATAAAAGTTTTTAAAAAGTCTAAAATATTTTTTAAAAAGATATTATGCTTACTAAACAAAATAATTTTTAATTAAGTTTTATTTTTTGCTTCAAAAGTTAAAATCTTAGTTTTAGAAATTCTAAATATGTTTTGTAAAATAAGATAAACTAGAAAAACTACATAAAAGTACGAATAAGAAATGACAGAGAAATATTTTCTTAAAAGATAAATTTTTGATAACATTTTTAGAGTTAGACAATTAACACGGGGAGGGTGGAGACACTAGTCTCAAAAGTTTTAAATTACTTTTTTTATTCATTGGCTCAACAACATACTTTTTTGGGTACTTTTATGAAACTTTGATTGGTTGGCTTATTAAGTTGAGTGTCTAATTGTAATCTACAAAAGTGGTATTTTTATGAATCATCATTTATCGGCCATTGCCTTATTCTTTTAGCTCCCTGCAATGAAAAAGTTTGTTCCTCAATTGGTTAGTTTAGCACTGACAACCGACCCTCATCCCCTTTATATTTGAAAGGAAGGGGGGGGGGGGTAGTTTTTCCTATGCCTAACCCCGGCAGAATCTATAGATTCGTTGAAATGATGTTTTTTTCAATGACTTCAAAGTATAATTGCAATTTCTTTATTTTCATAGAGCATATCTTTTCAGTGTTCGAGTGTACTTGTCTGAAATTACGCAGAATTTTTACAAGAAACGTGCAAAAAATCCACGAAAATGTTGGCAGCTAAAATCTGACATGCAATTCTTTGACCTACACACCCACTTTAGCTAGCTGAAAAATTTTAAACATTAATTTTTTTAACCAGAAATGTAATTTTAATTTCGGAACTTAGAAACATGAATATCATAATTTTGATAATATAACTAAGAAAATGCTATGAACGTAGGTCATACTTGATTTTATTAATATATTCCAGAGCAATGACTAATAATTTGAATATCTATCAAATTAATCATACATAAAACACTTGTTAAAATAGATTAAAATCGGGTGTTTCCCACAAATTGCATTTAAAACAATATACCCAACCCCTTCAAACCTTTTTAGAAAATAATTAAAGATTAGAGGTGGAGTAGATTTTTTCTCTACCTTCCCCTCAGGGTCTATTCCAGTGGTATTCTAACCCTGCGGGGTTACCCAGTAACTATTTTAATTTAGCCATAGCCGACCAAAATAACCAACGAAAAACTCCCCCCATCTTTATTTTTAAAATTGTTTCAAAATAATAAAGGGGGTTTTGGTGTTCAATTATTGCACTTTGAGGGGAATCGCCTATAATCGCAATTCTATATTTGTGTTTCTAACCTAATTTTTTAAAATTATGTACTTACTATAATACCTAGTAATAATTACCTTATCTAACAATACTTAAAACCTATTTATAGTTTAAAATAGATAAACGTAAAGTACTGTGATAAGTCTGTCTACTGATAGAAAAGTTTAAGCAAAAAAAGCTAGAAATACAATTTTCATGGCTTTTGCATTTAGAACTTACAGTCTTAGAACGATAAGGTATACTTCATGAGCAAAGCATCCATATTTTCAAGTCTGAATGAAAGTATGTCCAAGATATAAAATGATTTTTTGTGAAGATGATTAAAGTCACTCCACAGATTATGACGTCATACGATAGAATAACCAATGAGAGGTCAGCATAGATTTTACTATTGGTCAATTACATTGAATACTGGCCTCTCATTGGTTATTCTATCGTACGACGTCATAATCTGTGGAGGGACTTTAATCATCTTCTTTTTTTTCGCACTTCAATAATATTCTGTATATTTTTGCTATTAAAGGTACTGTCGCTTTCCTATTATCCGACTATAGATTTAGGTGTGCTATGCTTTTATAAATGTTGTACTCCTTGTGCTTTAAATACTTTATCTTTTCCACGAAACAGGTGTACTATTTTAAATCTCGACCTTTGTAGTCTCACAATCGATATATTATTACTTGGATGTTGCACCAGATTTTCATGTTAAAGTGATACTCGTAGCTGGCTAAAATAAAGACATCCCCCCATCCCCTTACTTCATACTGGGAAAAGAACTAACCAATAAAAGAGGTTCATATTAGCAAGCTAAATTGACGGCAAATTTCCCCCTGTCCATATATCCATTATTCTCAAGTACTTTGAACTGAAAGTACAACATCAAAGGCTATGTGAAAGTCGAAAATAGCTAATTATTGAAATTTTAAAGGATCTTATTTTTTTTTAACTTCCTATTACACAAATGGAGAAAAAACATTTTCCCGAAAAAAAACTAAGTCTTATTAGTTTTAAAAGTAGCCAAAAAGATAATAATATCAATTTATATAAGTTTATTTCATTTAATTTGTTTCATATGGTCATATGTCATTAATTACTTTTCCTTCTTAAGCTCCTTTTTATAAAAGCATTATTTTAAGGTTAATAAGACGCCGTCGCGCAAATGGCAGCTGACTGGCAACTCAAATACTGCTTAATTTCGTTTTCATTTTCTTGAAAATAGAAATTTCGTATCTGATATAACACAGAGATCTTCAGGGATAAGAAATTTAGAGTAATCCCCAATGATGATAAACAAAGTTATCTCTTCTATAAATTGAAATTTCTAACAGAAAAGTTTTAACACTACCAGTTTTGAATCATCAAATCAAAATTTCATATAGATAACCAAAATCCTATTATAAAGTAGTTAGCGCTTTTTGTGTGTCCCGAAGGATCTCGCTAACCGCTGAACCGATATTGTTCTCCTTTTCAGTAAAGCTTCTTATAGGTCCTGGGAAGGTTTTAAACTTTTTTTGGGGAGGGTGTTTGACCCCCCTCCATCCCAAAAAATATTTTTTTTTACAATTTTGAAAATCAAATTTAAAATGTGATGGAGTCGAATTTTCCCCCTCCTACCTTAAGTGCCCCTAGAGGCTTCTAGGGGGCGTAGCCGCTAGTTTTAATATAAACGAATAAGATAACGTTGTTATAAAACTAAGTTTACCAGTATAATTTATAGCCTAATGTCCCCTCACTCCTTGGATATAAGATGACTCAATGATATCATTATATCATAAATATTTTACGCCATTTCCAATTACTCTACGTCATAAATGATTAAAAATTATCATTACATAACATAATAAATTCTGCTTCGGAAACAATTATATTTTCTGTACATATAATAAATAATTTGATGGTAGAGTAGTATATTCTATACTTCAAATGGACCAGCATTTTTTACTAGCGGTGAATTCTCTTACAAGTTGGATGTTACCCTCCCCTAAAGAAAGTTATAAACCTTACCTGGACCTTAAAGAAGCTCCACTGTAAAGGAGAACCATTGAATTATACTACGCTACACACAAACAGTCAAACATACTATTACTTTTACATAAGAATTTATGAAAATAAAATGTATAATTTTTGCAGGGTCAAAATAAAAAACCAAAGAGAAAATGGTTATTTTATTGGCTTTCTATGGTTTCATTTTCGTGACGTCAGAGTATTGGTAGAGAGAAACACAGGGAGATAGGGGACATTGGAATGTAAATTACTACGCTCTATAATTCGTTGGCTTAAATATTGATTAGCTTTTTCAAACTAGCAATCATAAACTTTTCAATAAATAATTTTGATTTAATGAAATTCTCATTTTGTTTATAGTACTGTATATCAATTAAAACTCCATTGTCTTATCCCTTAAAATCCCTGAAAGAAACCTTACTACCACCACCATAGTCTCACACCATATAAGACACGGATGCGAGCATAGGACAATAGCTCAAAAATTATTCACCTATATCAATGGAGTGTAAAGTTCTATCTTGCAAAGTTTTGGAAGAGAATTATATAGAAGATAAATTTAACTGCCATTGTACCCTACTTCCATGATTCTTGTCTGACGTAACAATTTCATATTTCAGACACGCACTTTGTTTTTAGTAGCTTAGATTCCCTTCATAATTCTGGTAATTTTCTATTCGATTTTAGAACGATAAGATATAAGGTTATTTTATCTATATTATATCGGCAAAGCCCCTAGATTTCTGTATAGGAAAATAAAGATTGAAATCATAACTGTTGGGAAGTGTACAAAGCTGAGATTTCGGTACCGACACACAAAGAAGCAGAAAAAAAACACCTTGTTACTTCAGAATACTGAATTGTCTACAAAACGATGCTACACATGATTTATCAGTATGGCTGAGAACCAGTTCTAATCTATCTGTTTCGAAGCTATATTGGTGAGAAAAAAAAATATTTTATGTTTTACAGCGACCAAAAAGTTTCGTCCTTGTTAAAAATATCAAATTTTATTTCATTATACAAGGGTTTTATTGAATATAATGAAAACTCACGTGTGCCTTATTTAAATCAAAACATGACTTTTTATGTTATTGAATGAAAAAATAATAGTTTAACATTTTTTATTAGGAAACAAAGACAATTACATTAAATCTTTTAAAGTTTATACTGAAAACCTTAGTTAATTAATTAGTGCTTTTAGCCCCTAAGGGCCAATAAAAAAATTATTCTTTGAATTTTATATGTTTCTTTCAGCTTTGTGGTAAAATTTTTGATGAAAACCCCGATTACAAAACCTGGTTTTTTTTTACCACCAAATTACCCCCCACCCTTCTCTGTTAGCTCTTAAAGGGTCTATAACCCTGCGAAACCACCCTAAAGACGCCAGTAAGACTCAGGGAAATCAACCTTTCACAATTTTAAAAATCAGCTGGAAGTCTAAACCTGGCCCAAATATGGCAATCAATCTTTTCAAAAAAAAATCAAAGTAGAGACAGCGTAAAATGGCACCAAAAAATTACGCCACACAATAAAGTTGACCAATCAGAGGCCAGTTTACACTGTAATTGACCAATGGTAAAATTTATACTGGCCTCTAATTGGTTATTTTATTGTATGACGTCATTTTTTTTGGTGCAACTTTACGCTGTCTCTTCAAAGCATCCAAACAGGTTTTAATTAAGGCTAAGTCGCGGCTGACGCGCAGCTGCCCTGACTTCTATAATGCCTAATTGCCAAAGAATATTGCAAAAATATTAACAAAAATTGCATCAGTTTTTTTACGCATAGGTCGTTAACCCTAGAAAAATTGAGAATCTTTTAAAGTATATTATTTCGCAGAAAAATTATATAAACTTATATAAACTACAACATGCCAAGTTTATGTTTATGCCTAAATTAAAGATAAGACTGACGGACGTAAATTTTGCTTTTAAAAATATGTTAGACCTAAAGACATGTTCATTTTAAAGCAGAACGAGTAAAAAATACATATCATTTTAAATCTTAAAGCTTTTCTACAAAAAAAAACAAAGCCGTCCTTGTTTCTATTGCGCTTTTATGGCTTATTTTTTAAATGACTTACAAAAAATGTATATTTTATTATATGACACAATAAGCATTACTATTATTTTTTCTTAAAAATGTTATTAAATTACATATTTATTGAGCAATCATGCCGAAAATGAGAGGCAAAATACATTTTGAAACGTTGCATAAAGTATTTTTTTTGTGTTCGCGAAGCTTCTTTATAATGTCAGTACTCTCACCCCTCATTAACAATCTATAATTATTTTGGATTATTTCCAGAGATCTGAAGGGATAAGGCAATGGCCTAAAAAGTGATGATTACACAAAATTACCCCTCTGTAGCATTAATTGGTGGTTGAAACGTTTGAACACTCAACTTATAAACCAGCCAATCAAAATTACTAAAGTCCCCAAACAGCCCATTGTCCCCTCTCTTTCTGGTTATTTCAATAAAATTTCAATAGATTCTAAGGTAAAGATCTAAATTAGGAACTATAAATTTTTTTTTTCAAATTAAGTTGCGTCTTTTCTTATTGCTGCGCCACAATTAATATGATTGTTCTTTCTGTTTTATAAATAAGATGTTATTAGCTAAAATCAATATATATCTATAATACAAAGTAGAACGATGTCTGTCCGTCTGTCTGTCCGTCTGTCCGTCTGTCCGTCTGTCTGTCCGTCTGAAGCTTAAGATCTCAGTAACCACTTAACCGATTGGGCTCTACTCTTCAGGGAATATACCTACTGGTCCTGTGATGGGTTTAAGCTATTTTCTTGGGAGGTGGGACACCCCCAACCCCCCAAAAAATGAAAAATATCCCCCCCCCCCAAAAAAATTTTTTTTTACTTTTTCTTTTTAAATCTAAAATACGAAAAATTAGGTTGATCAAACCTCTTGGGGCAAAGCCCCTAGAGGCTAGGGGCGAAGCCGCTAGTATTACATAACTTTAAATAAGCTTCTCTGTCTTATATCATATTATTTAGAGGGAAAAAAACGTTTGGAAGCACCTCAAGTTGATTTATTACATATGTCCATTTTCCAAGGATTTGTTTATAGATTCTACAAAAATTAAAATGTTTGTATCTTTTAATCTTTGATTTTTACTAACGCTTAAGGCCTTTAGGTGCACTCGATGGAAGGTAGGGTGAGAATTGTTGTAAACCCCTGTCTATACACACAGACAAACCTCCCATTATCTTTATAAAAGGACAAGTGAATCAAATCCTCTTAAGATTTGAAAGATCTCCCCTATTTATTTTGGTTTTGCAAAAATTGTAGTTTTGTGAGAATATTTTTTTTTGTTATTAGGGTAGAGGGGCGCCTCATCATAAAATATATTAAAACCATCCCGTTGTCGATAGGTTTATTTTCAAAAATAATCTCCAGTGTTTACTGAGATTTTACGTTACAAAACAGACATCGCTTTTCTTTGCAACTTTGCAATATAAATGTTTGTTACAAAATAGACTTGATTTCTGATGTTACTATAAACTCAAGAATAATCATTTGAACAGCAGGTATAATAATAAAGACTTTTGCGCTTTTGTAGTTTTTCCCCTAGTTTCTTCAGAATGGTTTTAGGCCATTTTTCCGAGTCCTGAATCTTAAATAGCTCTTAAAATCAAGGCAATAATATCTGAAAAATCCGTGAACTGATATAGAATTGGAATTTACAGGACAGATTTGTAGCTCCTCGATATGTTTACATCATTATCGTAGATTCATTTATTAGATATAATTAGATGTATATCATTAACATATAGAGTAGCTTCGCTTACAAAAAAATCTGACTTCCTCTTACCTCTTTGTGAAACGTAATCTTGACAATATTTAATTTTTTCATAAGATTATGTAAACACAGTTGTAGTGTTCGTTGCTGGGGTTAAATTATAAAGAAAATATTTTTAGTAGCAAAGCTACTCTATAATTTGAAATGTCCGTCTGTATGTCTGAAAGTTTTGAGGAAAACGTGATTTACTCGGCTCCTATTCAAGATGGACAGCTGAAATTTTTTGTGAAAATTCTTTCGACATATGCCCATCTAATCTATACATTCTTTTTTCCATCTGTCTGTTACTTTTTTTTCAATTCCTATTCAAGATGAAAGGCTGAAACTTCAGAGATTTATTTATTTCACATTCAACATATTTTCACCAAGTTTTATTAAGATTTATTTACCAATTGGGGTGGTAGATCGATTCCTAGATTTTTAGGTTTTCGTGATTTTCTCGATTCTTATTCAGGATTGATGGCTGAATTTATCAGGGATTGAATATACTTTTATTCTACATATTTCCATCAAGTTTCATAAAGATTTGTCTATTACTTGCGGTGCTAGATCGATTCCTAGATTTTTAAATTTCCCTGTTTTATCAAGTTTAATGATTTTTGTATGACAATGCTCTATACTAAAGTTTTTCCTGATATCCGTTTATAATTTTTGAGCTTCGCTACTTTAAAGAGTCACTTCTATAATAAAAAAAATCTTTGGCTGTTTAAGCCACTATTTTATGTTTTGTAGCATATTTAGACAAATAAAAAAAGGAAATTATTATTATATTATAATTAATAGAAATCCTGTATATCAATTGTAAATATACTTTTTAACTATTTAATCCTTATAAAATATGTTTAAAGTACAACATATGTTTATAAGTTCAACTAAATGATTTATTTGTGTCCTTTGACTTGTATTCAATTTGATAATAGTTCATTATTATAATATGATTATCATTATAAAATTTTAATTCAAATATAGGTTTGATTACATCTTAGCTTTCGTATATGAAGCTTTTTAATTTTTTTATAATAAATCTAAAAGTATTTTGCAAAAGTATCCCGAATGACTTTATATTAGAATAATCCTTTACTCTAATAATGCCAATCGGGAAACTTTGGCCAAAAGTCTTTTTATTTATCCCCTTTTTTATAGGCACTACTTATTAAGAGCTTCGTTAAAAGTGTTGATATTTTAGATATGTAAATTTAACAAAACTTTACATATTTAAGTTAATTTTAAAAAAAAGTGTACCATGAATGATTAGGAACAATGCTTTAAGTTTTTACTTACATACATAGTCATAATATGAATTTATCATTTATGCAACTTTTAACAGAATATAATAAATACCCCTTCAAAAACCATTTGTCTGATTCTCTGTCTGATTTGATTGGGCTTTGCTTTTATAGAAGTTGTCATCTTTGTTTTGCTTAACATAAAACTATTTATTATAGATATTTTAGTAAAAATAATGTAAGTTTTTGTCACTTAAATATATTATTATGATTGATTGGTTTTAAGTCTATTAGAAAATGCTGTAAATAATACATATACTTTAAAGGTTATACAGTATTTTACAACTTACTAAAAAATTACTATGAATTATTTGTATGTCAATCCTTATATAAAAGTAACAGGATTTATTTGGCTGTGTATCTGTTCTGAATGATACCGTTAACCAATGAACCGATATGGTTCTCCTCTACTTTGTAGCGTTCTTGGAAGGTTTATAGTTGTTTTTTGAGGGGAGGGTAACATCAACTCCCCTAGAGATATCACCCCTAGTAAAGAAATACCAAAATTATTTGAAAGTGCCGCTAGCCAGTGCCACTTAATGACTTACTGACCATATAGGCCCCTAGGGGCGTGGCCGCTAGTGTACAAAGAGGAAATGAACGATAAAGAAAGCTGGCGCCAGGACTTTATGGTAATAACTAAATCTAGATCGCCATATCCCGGCTAACATTTACAATTGTGTATATGTATGCAAAATTCGTCAATTCTAGCATAACCTATACAGATGGGATAACTATAGAGTAAAGGCTTCTAAAAAAGAAAATATATTCAGTGTCGTAGCTACTCTGTTATTGATTTGTTGGTGCGTTCTGCCTAATTAGGTCAGCACTTTTTTTTATATTATAGTCATAATTATCATTTCTTATTAAGCCTTAATAAATTCCTAATCGTCCATTGGTATTTTATGATAATTTTTGTATTTTTCTCGTACTATTCTAATTCATAATTAAGGAAAGGATTGGCTTTAGATTCTATCATGAAAACGTTTTAGTTTAAAAAAAATCATATTTTTAAAAATTGTAGAGCTTACTTATAGACAAACCCTAAAAATCAATAGATTACCATATTTGACAAAAAATGCTTTATTTGTGCAGTTTTTGACCCTGATTATTGGCCAAAACGTTTTTAAGTCTGGCCCCTTAAAAAACCTGAAACTAGTTTATTTATTGCATGTTCAAAAAAATAATAATAAAAATCCTTAAAAAATTCGTCTGACAGCCGCTCCTTAATTTTTTGTATGTTGAATGAAGAATTCTGTTATAATCAAAGATCTTTACTATAAGTAGTCCAGTTTTCCAGAATGGCTTTAAAACCGATTAATATCAGTTGGATTAGAAACGGTTCTCATACATATAGAAAAATCATATATATCATCTTATGGCAGATAATTTTCCACGAATGATAAAATAAAAATCATAAAATTATACAATTTGTGTTAACCTGTGCCTTTGACTCCTCGTGGCTAATAAAACTAGTTTTAATTTTTCACCTTAATATCTGCGGAAAGCTGTCTATAATACGATACAATTCTTTCCTAACCATGTGGGGCTTAACCCCGCAGTTTCCTAACATTACTTTTTTAATTTGATATATAATAAGGATTGATATTTGTCTGAAAATGAGTTGCCTCTGTTTTTGACATCTTTCTATTAATGTCACGCATTTGACACTGCAGCAGTAGGAACAATTTTTAGCGTCTTTAGTTACAAAGCCTTATTGATCAAAGATTCGAACCCATAACCTTTCGGTCAACAGTCGCAAAATACAATTATGTGCAGAGTAGATTTTTTAGAATAGAAAATTTATTTGCAAAAAGTGTAAAATAGATGCGAATTGCATATTGACCAACTTTGAGATAAAGTTTGAATGTATGCAGTGTACCATGCTGCACCAAGTAGTTATAACAAGAAAATATTCAACATTCATTCAAAACAACAATTATTTATTTAAACATCTTAAAAAAAACTGCATTTTATTTTTAATTAGGAAATTAAACAGTTTACTTGTTTTCTATAATTAGGGTAGATCCGTACGTACGTCCGTACGCAACAGATAGCTCTTTTCGTTAATTTAGGCATATTAGAATTGTCCTATCGATTTCAAACTTTGCATGATGATTCCTGTAGGAGTTAGGTACGAGTTGGAAAGCAAAGCAACTCTATAGTTACCAGAAAGTCCGTACGTCAAATTTTAAACATGTTGTTTTTTAACTTTTTTAACATCAAATTTTTATGTGATAAAGTTATCCGATTGGTCTGATTTTTGGAATACTGATTCCTAAGTATACTGTTATAAGCGAATCATCTCTATAATCAAGTCCTAAAAATGTAAGTTTGTCCTTAAACAAATTCTGTATTTAAGCAGTTTTTCATCAGATTTACTTACAATTTTGTTTCGTTCGACTTTTATACATTTATATTCTGATTATTCAGTTTTGACACTATATAAGTGTTAATGTTCGTTTGTCCTAACGTTTCAGAGCTTCGCTTTTATGGATGTTGTCATCCTTGTTTCTATAGAAATCAAATGAAAGTTAGAGCAATACTGACAAACCGACGGACAAAATTAACTAAATTCTTGATGCTTCTTAATGTTTGAAATCTAAACAGCCTTCAATCTTAAATAGCAGCCAAAGAAATCCTGCACCCCCCCCCCCCCCAATAATAGCTTAAAGAAAGACATCATAGGTTGGCTTTAATACTAAAAATTAGTTTTGTAGCCAAATAATCAGCAAATAACATTTTTAATAAGGTTAAATGGAGAACTATTTGGTAAATCTTTTAATCTTTACGTAATAATTTACATTTGCTATTATGAAATAATGTAACTTTGTAAAAACAACATTATAACTAGCAGCTAGAGAGAGAAACCACATACAGCGTCGTCGTCGGGATGCCTTCCTTGTATTATGAACAATTATATAAGCGTATTTTACTTTATATATTACTATTAATTTAAAATTGATTGGCTTATATTTTGCCTATAAAGACTAGTATTTGATAGTATTTGAAAAAACCTAACCTTTCAAAATCCAGCCTATGAAATTTTAAAAATCTTGCCCTTAAAGTAATACCTATGTAATATATTTCAATTATAATCTAGGGATAATTTAAATTGTCTTATAAAAAAATGAAAACTGTAATTGCAATGTGTAATAAATGATTAAGGATTCAATTTAAATTAAATAAAAAACAATTATTACCTACGCATTTCTTTACGCATCTAAAAATAAAAAAAATAGGAACCTAAAATTTTTGAGAGAAAATCTGACTAAAATTGGTTAAAAACGATTTGGTTTAGTTCGATGTTTCATAATTATGCCTAGTGGCTAAAAAGAGGCCTACTACAATCTCAGGCGTCGCGTCGGGATGCGCCGTTGAATAAAAAAAAACTGCTTACGTAAGCGTACTGTGCGCATTTCAGCACTTCTAGCTTGGTTTAACTCCTTCCTCACTTCTAGCTTTCCCCATGCTTTTCACGGTGGTTCTAATGGTTTGGAGAAAAAGGCGCTGTTTTTTTATGTTTTTTTTGCGTAAGTATGCTTCAATCAAATGTTAAATTTTTAATTTTTATAATTAATCTATCTATAATACAAAGTAGAATGATGTCTCTCCGTTTGTCTGTCATTCCGTCCCTTAATATCTCGGTAACCACTGAACCAATCGGATTCTTCTCTGCAGGGAATATACCTACTGGTCCTATGGTGGTTTTAGGCTATTTTCTTGGGGCGTGGAACACGCCCCCCCCCCAATTTTTTTAGGCATTTTAAAATGTGCTTTCTACAACTTTGTCAGCCGAATAGAATTAACAGTAAAAAGGACTGAAGGAGTTCATTAGAAACGTGGCAGATGTATTTTATTTATATTTAGAATCCTCAGAAGTTGTGGAGATAAATGTGGATAAATGTTTTTTTTGTCTTTAAGGAACATGTAAAGACTTGCCTTATATAAAAAGTAACAGGAAGTTTATAGGTCTGTGTGTATGCCTCTACCGAAGGATCTTGCTAACCGCTGGACCGACATGATTCCCCTTATAGGTCAATAGGAAAAATTATAACTATTTTAGGATATGGTACCTTCCTCCCAAAGATAAATAGTCCATCCTACCCCAAATTTTTTTTTACATTTTTTTCTAAAACTAAAATCAAAAGTAGCGGGTCGAGTGCTTCGAGATCGAGGCCTTAGAGGCGTAGCAGCTAATGAGATAGAACGTAATGCCGATTTTCATCTTTGTATTGTTTGACTTACATTGTCTCCTTTCAATGCTAAAAAAGCCGTTTTAGAATTAACATGTGAAACTTATATAGCGGAAACAAATCCTAATTTGTGGTAATGGTTATAGAATATTCGTGGATATTATGACAAGAGAAAATTGCCATCAATTATTAGTCCTATCATGATCATTTATCGGCCAATTCGTTCATCCAGAAGGGGAGAAGTTGATTAGATAAAGGAAGTAGATGGGGGTATCGTTATTTTAGTCCGCTGTGAATTTATTAGAAATTATGAAAATATGATGTAACATCCAAGTAATAATAAGATTTTAATCTTTGTAGCGTTTGACTTACTATGCCTACTTTCAATGCTAAAAATCCGTTTTAGAATAAACATGTGAAACTTATATAGCGGAAACAAATCATAATTTGTGGTAATGGATATTATCATCCAGAAGGGGATAAGTTGATTAGATAAAGGAAGTGGATGGGAATATTGTTATTTTAGCCCGCTGTGAGTTTATTAGAGAACATAAAAATCTGGTGTAACATCCATGTAATGGCAATATATCCATTTCTGTGGTTGGTAAGAGAAATCAAATATTTTCTATACTAGAAAAATACAATTATATAAGCATTGTAATTACAATGATATGTAATGTAAGCAGGGTTATATAAATGTTTTAACGCGCATTGTTTGTTCTATAACCTATAAAGCTTTACTCCCCCTACTCATATAAAAGAAATATATCCATTTTTTATCTTATATAATTTATTTAATAAGAAAACTGTCAGTAGAAATCTCTACTTGCTTTAAATTTGATTCCGGTTTTCTAGGTAGGATTGAATTATTCACTCCCTTACCACACAAATCTGGTGTAACATCCAAGTAATAATATATTCATTACCTTAACTATTATTCTTTTTAAAAAATATATGTACATTGCCTTTTATTTGATTTTGCTTGTTTTGGTTTTTAACTGCCTTGTTTACTCGTTAGTACTGTTTGGTTCAGATAAAAATTGCAATTTGCTAAAAGTTATGGCATTTGATGGACAGTTGTTGATGCATATATTTTATTTGCAAATTTTTTTTAGTAGCAAAGCTGCTCTATAAATATCTTTGTCCGTCCGTCAGCCAATCCGTAGTGTTATGGTGAATTATGTTCTCGGCTGCTATAGAAAATAAAAAAATATATAGAGCAACCAGTTTACAGCTTACAAAGTTCACCCTATTATATAGAGTTGTAAAGTTTTTTTGTAAAAAGCTTAAGATTTCAAGGACTGGTTGAGTTCTCCTTTTTAGGGAAGGTTCACATATGTCTAGGAATAGTTTAGTTATTTTATTTTTAGATTTAATCGTTTGGTTGGTTTTAGGCAATTCTCTGCCAAGTTCTTCTTTTCTACTCCTGTCTATAAGCATTAGATGCAAGGAGCGCATCTGATAGTCTTTTAAAAAGACATATTAGTTTATTATTAGAAAGATATCGTGATTTTTATGGTTTGATCATATATTCTCATTCTTTCTTTGCTCTATATAACTGTATCTATTTGCCCATTCATGATTGTTTTGAACTTCACTTTATCTATTTATTACCTAAAAAAGTAACTATGTCCTTAAATAGTATCCATATCATTTTATTAATGAGTTAAATATAAAAAAACAACGGCCATTGCTCATTTCATTCCTAAACTGACCTAAAATTTCTTTTTTTAAAAATGATTGAAAAATTAATTAAATCAATCAAAATTTCTTTCACAAACAAACAAAAACTATGTTATATCATGCACAGTACATTACACTTATATAACTTCAATATTAATAGAAAAAAAATTAGAGAAAAAATGATAAGAAATTAATTTTAAACCATGACAACGTTGAAAAAGATAATTTATAATTTGTTACCAAGTCTCTTTCAGTTAGTCAGTGTACTTTCATTTTGATTCACTATGGCCTATAGCAATTTCATAAGTTGTATACTATGAATTTCTAAAGTAATAGGTTGCATGTGTGTGTGTGTGTGTGTGAATAGGTTTATAATAAAAGATCGAAAGATTAAAACAATTAGAAGCTTTATATTGGTCATTAGCAACATATTGTTACCCTTTTAGGTGAGTAATTAAAGTGCCTAAGAAGGATAGAAACCCTTCTCCTAGTTTTTAGTAATTGAAAAAAGCAAAGGGGGATGCTTTATATGATGAGTTCAACTAACCCAATTAACCTTACCTAAAATATAACACAAACGCGTAAAAACACTACCCCCCTTCCCCTTTTTTATTTTTAATTTATTTAAAAATAAGAGGGCAAGTGTTCTATGCTCGACCAATCGCTTTAAGGAAAACTGCCTCGTCTTCTTTTTCATTCTAGAAAAAAAATATTTGTAAGGGTAAGCACACAGCTAATTGAATAAAAAAAGAAATTCTAACCAATTTAAATCAGTACAAAAGTATATAATTTTGACCCAATGTGCTTTCACTATTGTGTGGAGTACAATAGGAAATTAGTTGCACTAGTCTATCCTAGACTATATACAGACAAACAACTTCTGAATTTAAAACATGGATATAAGTTCGGACAATTTAACTACGAAAAATATCCATTATCAATCAATGTTACAAAAATACAAAACTTAATAATAACTGTTTTATTTCTGCGTGGGGGGGGGGGGGGCGGTTTACAAACTCTACGGGGCTACTCTTTACCCAATATAACCTAACTCAACCTAACCTAAAGTAAAAAAACAAAATAAAAACTACCAATACATTTATTTCCAATTTATTTTAAATAGGGGAAGGGACAGTTTGTGTTAAATCAGGCACTCTTAATATAACTCTGATTGATTTTCAGAATATCATCCCATGCCAATGCTAACACAAGCATCTTGGTAGAAAACATGTCCACACCCAACCACACACATACATACACACACATACCCACACACACACACACACACACAAACAGTCTGATGCCTATGCCTTTTTCCTACCATGCTAGAAAATTAAACAAAGTACAAGTCACTGCATTTTTTTTCTTGCAAAGGGCTAGTTTGAGAATACATCAATATGCCTTCACTATTCCCATTCTATTATAGTTTACTACTCTATTTTCTTTCAAGTTTTTGTTAGTGCTATTTTTTTATTTAATCAGATTACTTTTTTTCAACTTTTCTGTAAATAGCACTAGTACCCAATGTTTTATAACCACGCTATCTTATTCGTTTAGTCTTAAACTTTGGTAACTTTAACTTAATTATAATTAGTTATTTGAAATATAGCAAGTATTAAGAATTTAAACCAAAAATTTTCATCTAAAGAAGGGGTATTATTGTTTATCATTATTGGGAATGTAAATCAATTTATCTATCATTGTCTTATCCCTAAGAAAACTTAAAAGCATGAAAACAAATAACGTAGTTTACTTTTAAGTAAGACTTTTGCCCTCCTTTCCACATTAAAATCAATAAATTTGCATGGTGATAAGGTAAAAAAATATATTAATAACTAGTGGCTTCGCCCCTAGCCTCTAGGGGCTTCGCCCCATGAGGTAATGGAAAGTCAACCCTCCAGAATAATTTTATAGTTTTATTTTCAAAAAGTTATTCTTTGCCGAATTACTCTTTGGTAAAATTAAACCCAGGTTGTGCGATGTATGAACAAAAATGTATGCGAAAAATAACTATTTTTATCTTTATATTTCTTAAATATGTATATGGCTATGTGGAACTATATATATATAAATTTATAATTTATTGAATCCTAGCATTTTCAAAAGTATCCTTTTACCAAGGGTAAATTTTAGTCCAAAATTTTCAATACATTTTTGGAGCGTAGAGACTGTAGACTGCTTAGAGAGAAATACATTTTTAACTAAAAAAAATGGTCAGTAAGAAAGACGTAGAAATTATAAAGTAGCTATAAAAAAAACAGTTTCAATTACATATTTATGCGTTTTTTTGCTTAAAACTAAAGTTAAAAATCTAACCCCAAAATGAACCTTTGTTGAAAATCAGCTCTTTGACAAATGTTTTCACCGCACACCACGGAAGGAAAGTACGACTATAAATATGTATTTCAGGGATCTTAAGGGATAAGACAATGGACAATATATTGATGATATAAATAATTACCCTTGTTGTAGATTAAAATTTTGGATAAAACATTGTGACATTTCTAGTTTTGAACCTATAATTAAAGATATCCAAATTTTTGAGCCAATGAATAAGATACCATGGTTAAAAAACTTTGGGTACCAATGCAATTTACGGTCCAATGTCCACTCCCTCCCTGGATACAGACACAATCAATTTAGTGCAATGCCGTATCATTATACCAAAGTACGTTTGGTTCAAGTATTAACAAAAGCTATATGGTTTGTACTTTGAAAGGATTAGAAATTTATATTTCTAGAAGGATTTTTAAGCATAATATTGTAATATCGAGGTTTTTGTGGCATTGCAGTGAAAACTTTAAGTATTTATTGAAGCTTTTTTATCCTTCCAGTTGCAGACTTTAGTCTGCCACAGTAGTTAAAAACACTAGTTTTTTGCAGTGATTTGAACCAAAAAAAAAGTCAAGTTAAATTGATATAACTCAATTCAAAGTTTTAGACATGTACCCAAAATGTATGGGATGATATAAAAGGAGTATTGACCCTATTCAGAGGTTATTAACCATAAATTATGACCATTTCAACCTAGAAGAGGCCCTAAAATTGTGCGTTTATAATCACTTTTTACTATCAGAGAGTAAGGGAGGGGACAATGGATCGAATATTCAATCTTTAGGAGTCTCAGACTTTGGGGACTGGCTTAAAGGGAATGTGCAAGAATTTAGCAGTTTCTGACTGAGTTTGGGGACTTGCGCAAGAAATGCCGTTACTCGCTATGTTAGTTTTGAATATATATAGTTTTGCAGACAGAGAGTAGTTCAAATATAAAAACACGGCCCCCCTCCCATACTATATTTCGCTCCCTTCATCTCCACCTCCTTTTTAAAAGTAGACGAGAAAGGAAAATGGAGAAGGGAGGTGGGGGAAATAAACAGGATAAAAAGGGGCAGGAAGGCGTGCGGGTCATTTACTTGCCCATCCAGCTACACGCCTGCCTGCCCCTTTTTTCCGTGTTCACATCACTTGCCCCCAAATCTCTTTTCTCTTTCCCTGTCATCTGAAGAGATCCAGGGAGATATTTCTAGTAATTAATTACAGAATGGTTATGTCAGTCTGTAATACTGGTAATCTTATTTTCAAATGATTGTTTTTTTTCTTGGAACTTTTTTCTTAGTTTATGGTTTTCTAGATTTAATCAACAATCACTTTACAATTTCCACAATATTTTCGGGATTATTCTGGTTTTCATGGCCTTTCTTCAAAAACTCTTAAATTGAATTAATTGCCCATTGTCCCCTCCCTTACTCCCTGTTTTACTATGGCTTTTGCGTAGTGTCATTTAGCGTCCACATAGGGGTTGTTACAAGAGAGGGGGGGGGGGGTGATAGCACCACCTTCCAAGGGAAAACTTTAATGTTATTATCAATTATTTTAACTTTAATGAATTCATACTACATTTATATGTAAATTAAAAGAAAATTTTAAGCCTACTTTAAAATTACAATTGGATTAAAAAAGTTTTTTTCTTTAATTAACATTGAGGCATAGTTTTAAATTAAAACTTTATATAGATTTAATGCTTTGTGCATGTACTTAAGTAGCTGTCTAAACTTCTATGGCTTTGCTTTATCTTGTTATATAATAGTAAAGCCAAATCATTCAGCCGGTACTTAGCATAACAAGGATATATATTTAGACATTGCAAGAGCGTAGCCTCTAAAGATGTGTTAACCCCCTTCAAACTCACGTATTAAATAAGATAAAAAAAAACCAGCATATGTATACATTTTTTTCTTCAAAAATTACTCATCAATCTATAAAAAGAACGATGGTTCAGCCGTTTACGAGAACTTACTGGATATACAGACAGTCAGAGAAATATTCATATTGAATTCCTTTATTTAGCACTAGCGGCTACGCCCCTGGAAGCCTCTAGTGGCACTTTAAATGTTGTTGTTTGTTAAAGTTAATTTTTTATGTACGATACCACCTTATTTGACGTTGAAGTCTCCCCTAAATTTAATTTTTTTTTGATTTTTTTGTCATTTCTCTTGGGAGGGTGGTGGTACCCTCTCCCAAAATAGTTATAAACCTTCCCGGGACTTATGAGAAGCTACCCTGTTAAGGAGAACCCGATCGGTTCAGCGGTTAGCGAGATCCTTCGGTACACACAGACAGACACACAGACAGACAAACATCCTGTTACTTTAGTATAAGGATAGAGATTTTTTTGCCATAAAATATAAATCTTAAAAATTGCCATATTCGAATTATGCTAAGGTTTATTAGTTAACACTATTTCAGAGATTCTAAGTATCATACAAACTTTGAGAAGCACGCTGCTAAAGTAACATACACTTTTTAACAATAATTCCTTCAAAAACTTCAAATTAAATTATTTTTAAAGAAAAAATATTAATCTGTTTTAATGAAAAGAAATTGATAGTTCTTTAAGTGCAATAATTATCTATTTTAATCGAGTTTTTTTTTTATAAAACAAGGATGACAACATCCACAAAAGCGAAGCTCCAAAATTAAACAAAAGATAAAAAGCAAATTAACAAATTGTAGAGTGAGAGCACTCACTAAGCTGAATATACTAACATTTATAGATCATTGAAATTCTTGGTTGCCCTAGGAATCAGCATTCCAAAAATCAGATTTATAAGACAGAATTGTTGTCAAAATAATTTTAAAATTAATGTTTTTTAATTGGGTAGGGGACTTTAAAGTAACGAATATAAAGTTGCTACACCTTTTTAAATCGTACCTAACTGTTACAGGAATTTTCATATCAGGTTTGAAATCAATCTAACAACTCTAAAATGACTAAATTAATATTTAGGGTTACATATCACGGACGGACGTACGGACCGACCTTAATTATAGAAAAGCTTCACTAAAAAACTGTTTATTTATTGATTTGATAATTATTTTCTGAACATCTGTTTTATTCTTCAAATTAAAAGTACAGTACATTAATAAGCTATTTTCTAAACTCTTATTAAAGTTTTGCTTTTGTGGTTTATTGGTTGAGAGGTTTAGTGAATAAAAAGATTGAACCATCTCGTTGAAAATCATACATTTATCCATTCTAAATAGTAATCATATAAGATATAATTGCACGTGGATATTATGACAGGGTAAAAATAGTCCTCAATTTAAGTTGCTAACATCGACATTAATTAGTCAGTTTTTTATCCAGTAGGAGAGGAGGGAATGGGATAAAGAGGTGGATGTAGTGTATCGTTATTTTAGCCAGCTTCAAGTTTCACTTTATGATCTGGTGTAAGATCCAAGTAATAATAAATCTATTAGTTATTAGAATTGTGTAAGGGTTTAAAACTGTATAAAAACATCACAAAAATGTCTTGGATAATTAGGTTTTTTTTAGAAAGGTTTACATCTTAATATGTGTTTCATTGAATTGTATTCAAAAATTCCTATAACCACTGAGTATCTTTAATCTAAAACTCATTTTGTCCGTATGTCTGTCTGTTAAGCTTTCCAATTGCTATCCTGTTTATCTTATCTATAATACAAAGTAGCTTGATGTCTGTCTGTCCGTCCGTCTGAAGCTTAAGATCTCGGTAACCACTGAACCGATCGGATTCTACTCTTCAGGGTATATACCTATTGGTCCTGTGGTGGTTTTAAGCTATTTTCTTGAAGGGTAGGACACCCCCACCCCCGAAAAAAAAACAAAAAAATCCCCCCCCCCATTTTTTTTTTTTTTTTTTTTTTTTTGCTGAAGATTTCCTTGGTCCTTTATGTTTTGTAGAAGATTTCCTTGGTCCTTTAACGAATTTCGCCTTAATTTTTTTATCATCTCTTCGGGCAAAGCCCCTAGAGGCTAGGGGCGAAACCGCTAGTCTTAATAATATAGAGCTTCACTGCATATGGATGCTGCCATTTTTGTCAAACTATTAAAAATCTTAATATATGTCTAAATTATATTTATTGGCCTAAAAACTACTACACAATAAATAAATTTAAAAACTCACAAACACGTGTATAATGCAAATATATATCATAACTTTGGGCGTAAGTCACATTTTCGTGTATATGTTCTTTTAATTTTTATGTATTTTAAAAGTGACTTCTTAATTGCAGTCTTCTTTCAATGTTTCATGTTACAAAATCCATAAAGGCTTTTATTTGCATTAAATAGTGGGCTGGTAAATTATATGATCTTTTTTGAATGATACAAAAGCACTAAACCTAAGAAACCTAAACTTGCGGTGCCCTAATCCTGCGATACTACCCTCTATCCAACAAAGCTACATTTGTGATTAATATAATCTCCATGTTTGCCTTACACTAATAAAAATTAAAAGGTATAGGTGTATACCTGATTATTATGAATCTTACTCATTGAAGATGGGTAGAACCTTTTTCAGTTTTGTGTTTTCTTTTTAGGGCATGGTTTTATTAGATATAGAATACGTTGATATATTGACAGGGAAAAATTTGTCGTCAATTTAGGTTGCTACAAAGGACCTCATTTATTGGTCTCGTAGTTCATCCAGTAGGAGGGGAGGGGATAAGGTAAAGGGGGTGTATTGGAGGTAACGTTATTATAATCTTTAGCAAATTTCAAATATCAGATTTGAAAAAAAATTATCTTAATATTATAGCGAATTAAATAATCTTGGAAGCATCGCTTTCATCTTAGAAAAATAGCGAAAACTGAGATTTGAAATTTGCGTCAACTTCCAATATGACTCATGACCGCTAGGCATTACATGGTATCTTATTTTAGCCAGTTTCTAGTATGACTTTAACATGAAAATCTGATTCAACATCCAAGTATTATATATCTATTATTGTTATACTAAAACAAGTTAAATGAACTTTTTTTTGCAAGAATTTGAATTAAATCACAGTTGAATATCACGTGATACGTGATGCTATAATAGTGCCATCAAGGTCATAATTTGCAGGGAGGAATAAGACATTGTGCTGTTTATTAACCTTGTCCCCAAAGTTTTAAAATAATGTGTTCTTATTCATTGGCTTATAAACTTTGGGGACTTTTATTGAATTTTAATTTGTTGGTTCATTAATTTGAGTGTCGTTATGTTTGAACCATCATATGTAGTTTAAACTGTTGAAATTTTGTGTATCATCATTGTTGATGTACATCATTTTATCGGTTATTGTCTTATCCCTTTAGATCCCTGTAATTTTGTCAAAAAAAGCAAAGCAATCAGTGAGTTAAGATCTAGTTTTTAGTAGCGAGGCTACACTATAACTTACAATGTCTATCCATCTGTCTGTAACTCTCTCGAAGAAATTAAATTTAAACTACTTTTTTTTTTACAAAATTTAGTGATGAATCCATGAACTAATGATAATCTAGTAAACATTTACGATACAACTTAATCTGTTTCTCAGCTTTTACGTTTTATTTGGATTTATTTATTCTTGTATAAATGTGCATATATTTTTTACTATTACGCATTAGATATAAAAACTGAAATTCCCATATCTATAAAGTTTTTTGTTATTTAGTCCGTCACAATCTCAGAAAATTTACCAATACAAATACAAATATAGAACATGCTAACATCCCAGGTGCGTGACGTTAACGTGGTAAGGGAAAGGGGGGCTGTCTTTAAAAAAAAGCCTTTCAAAATAATGCCCAATTTTGAGGCTTTATTTAAGCCCTTCACATAAAAAGTCACCAGAAATTTGAGTTTTATGTATAAAAAATCAATTCATAATAAACAATGTTTTTTTTTAAATTTACTACAAATAATAATATATTGCCTTTTTGTTTTCTATAAATAGATATTTGTTAATTATACTTCCTAAAAATAAATATATCGATATTTTGTGTATTTTTAGAAATTCTATTTATGAGTATGATATTAGTCATAATTGATAAGAATTTTATTATACAAGTGTTAAAAATAAATTGTTGTAAAAATGGCAACATTTCTTAATTTCCACGTGGAACTATAAAATGTAACAAGTACAATTATGTTAAAAAGGTGGATGTAGAATATACGTGGATATTATGACAGGGAAAAAATTGTTCTCAATGTATGTTGCTGACATGGAACTCATTTATTGGTCAGTACGTTCAGAGGAGGGGATAGAATAAATAGAGTGGATCAGGGGTATCAATATTTTAGCCCGCTGCGAGTTTCATGACGCTTTGTTAGATTGTATGTTGTAACATCCAAGTAATAATATAACGGCGTTGCTACAAAAGACCAACTCTACAAAAGACCAACGCCTACAAAAGTCCAACTCTACAAAAGACCAACGCCTACACAAGACCAATTCTACAAAAGACCAACGCCTACAAAAGACCAACACCTATGTATTGTTATATAAACATTAACTTTATTAATATTGTATTACATAATCAATACATGGCCGCAGCGCTCGGCCCCCTGGCCTGCCTAGCCGCGGGCGCTCGGCCCCCTTGCCTATAACCTAACCTAACCTTACCTAAATATTGTAAAAAATATTAAAAATTTGAGGAAAAAAATCTACCAACCACTTTTTGTAAAATCCACGATATTCTAAACTATAAATAAATTAATGTACAACATTTCTACATATAGGGTAGGTTAGGTTAGGTTATAGGCAAGGGGGCCGAGCGCCCGCGGCTAGGCAGGCAAGGGGGCCGAGCTCTGCGGCTATGAACTTATAGCATTACGATTTTTTTAATGTTGGTCTTTTGTAGGCGTTGGTCTTTTGTAGTGTTGGTCTTTTGTAGAACCGTCTAGTTGCTCTTTTGTAGGCGTTGGTCTTTTGTAGAGTTGGTCTTTTGTAGCAACGCCAATATAACCATTGATTTGAATAACATGTCAAATATTAATATTGCAGCTCCCTGTCGCAGATAAAAATAATGTCTTCAGTCACGCCGCCGCCGGAGGGTTGTGAAGATTGGGCAGAGTGCTACTGAAAGTGGTTTGAAGTTAGAGTGCTGAATCTTTCTCGAAGGGGCTAATTCACGGGAAAAGGATATATTCATACTTGGATCTTACACCAGATTTTCATATTTTTTTTAAAAAGTGAAACTCGCTGCTGGCTAAAGATAGGTTTTCTCCCCTACCCCGCCTTTTACCCAATAACCCTTCCCTCCTACTCGATGAACGAACTGACCAATTAACGAATCCCATTTTAGCAACCTAAATTGACTACAATTTTTCCCCTGTCATAATATCCACGCATTATCTACAACAATTCCACAGGAAATATTTTAGATTCTACCACAGCTTTAAAAAAAGCTTTTTTGGAAAATTTGCAGCTACGGATGCTTACTGTGGCTTAGGCTGTTAAGTAGAACGGGGCGGCTCTAAGCCGCGCGACTGAATACTGCTGAGTATACGGCTGCAGCTGCCGAGCCCTGATAAAAAGTAACAGGTGACTCACACACATTTTTCCATATTTTCTTTATGCTAAATAATGAAATTATTGTACATACTTTTACATAAAGTAAATAGAAATGACTAATAAAAATCAATATATTCTATATATATATTTTATATATGTATTATTTATATATCTGGGGTTTCCTTTTATGACTCGATCCTGTATGTATACTGTATAGTATATACATTGAACTATTATATCATAATAAAAACATATCAAAACTACAAAATAAATATTTAGAAAATATAGATGTTTGATGCCTATTTTTTTTTTGATTTGAAGAAAAGCTTTATTTACTAGGGGATACTAATTATATTACAGGATAGGATAACGATATATTACGTAATCTACACACAAATAACCCTTTCATTATTCTACCTTTATCCATAAGTCCTGCAGAATATGTGAATGGGGTATTCCTGTTGGCCATGGCATTCCTCTCACTATCTAAGTCGAACAGTCTGGCATAACAACAATATAAACCATTTTTAACGTCTTTAGTTAAGTCACGGTATGGACCCGAGATCGAACCCATTACCATGGCTACATGCTATACGCATTGACGCAACACCACGGATTAAAAAAAAACATAAGTTATTAATTTTCTAAGTTGGTTTTAATAAACGTTTTTGAAATATGACTACTTGTTACTTTTTACCTAGACAAAGGAAATGATTAACAAAGCCCTTATAAATAAACATTTTAATTATTTTACATATGCGTATATTATTTTATAAATTTTATACGCTGGTGAATCATCACTTCTTCTTGATGTATTATAAATACTGCAAATAATTTACACTTTCTACTGCTTTACTTTAACTGCTGTAGGGGCCACGACGCCCCAATACGCCTCTAAGGGCACTTTAGAGATGGTAGAGGGTGAAGTTTTCCATAGAGAAAACAAATTTGGGTTCGCTGGGATTTTTCCAGGGGTGATTTCACTTTGGGTGTTTGAGGTACAATAGGGCGGGTTCATATCGGAATTAGACAAAGAGGGGATATGCAACAGATAAAATTAACCTTAAAAAACATTTCTGACCGAAAAAGAATTTTAAAAAATTGAGTTTTAGAACGCGACCACTAAAAAAATATTTAATTACTTATTAATATGCAAAGACGACATTCAAATTTTTTTTAAAATCAGAACTATGGCTTCATGGTGCTCCCTAGAAAGGCCTTGAGGAGCTGAATCAGGAACTTTTGTCCGTTTCAAAATATCTCGTTCCTAGCCCTAGAAATCACTAAAAAACCACAATTTTTTAAGGTTTATTGAGAATTGTCTAATTTGTAGAGATTTTTTAGATTTTCTCAGTTTAGGAACGAGATTTTTTTAAACGGTCAAAAGTTCCTGATTCTACTCCTCAATGCCTTTCCTGGGAGCACCATGAAGCCATAATTCTGATTCAAAAAAAAATTTACTCCCATTTACAAATAGCTATACAATTGAATATCTGGTCGTCAGCGGTTTTAAGACTTAAGATAAATTTTAAATCATCCAGAGGTGTATTATACTCATACAAATCATTTGCAGATCCCCGCTTTGTCCTCAGAAAAAAAATGTCCAAAATCGACCCACCCTAAGGTACAACCCCCACCCCCCAAAAAAAAAAAAAAAATGTCAACCATTCAAATTACCTCAAAGAAGCTTCACTGCGATGGAGAATTATATTTTTCCAGTGGTTAGCATGATCGTAAGCAACAGGCACACCCACACAGGTAGACAGAGAGACATCAAGTTACTTTTATAAAATTAAAACATTTTACGGATAACAACAATATGCGTATATGCGGGAGGTTACAAAATACGCCACTTTGCACTTGTATTTTATTGTTGCTAGGCTAATAATAAAGCAATAAAGCTATTCTATATTTAAGGTTTGTCCGTATATTTTACCTTGATCCGGCTGACCTTCCGTTGTATGGAGGTCGAATAGGAAACAGGTGAACCATTTCAGATATCTTTTGTTTCAAACACCAATGCAAACTGTGCCTTAAAATTATAATAAGGACTCTTCGCTAGCCTCAAGGCTGACGGACGGACAGACAGATGAACAAATAGAAAAATTAATAGATGAAAAAATGGATAGATGCAAAAATCTATCGATAAATAGATGGAAAATGGGAGAACAGACAGTCAGACAAATCGACGGACAGAAGAACAGTAGGACAGTCAGACAAATGGACAGAAGAACAGTAGGACAGTCAGACAAATGGACAGAAGAACAGTAGGACAGTCAGACAAATGGACAGAAGAACAGTAGGACAGTCAGACAAATGGACAGAAGAACAGTAAGACAGCCAGACAAATGGGCAGAAGAACAGTAGGACAGATGGTCAGACATATAGAAAAAGTAAATTAAAGTAAAGCAGTAAATTTTAAACACTAAAAAATCTACAAAACGATTTTATCATTACTTCAGTTTAGATATTATTTCAACAATAAGCAAATTTTAAATCAAGGACAGTTTATAAGTAAGTAGCGCAGTAATATAAATCTATAACTATTTTGGGATTAAAATTGGGATTAAAAGATGTAGATATTTTATCCTTACATTAAAGAAGCAGGATTTCTCTGTGTCTGTGGTCTGTCTGTGGCTTAAAATCTCGTTAACTGCTGGACCTATAAGGTTCTCCTTTACAGTGAAGCTTCTTTTACTCCACATGACATTTTTCGTAATTAAAAAGTAAGATGAAAAGTATAGGGGTTGAACTTTCACTGTCCTTCTTTCCTTCAAGTACCCCTAGAGGCCTCTATGGAACGTATCCACTAGCCCTAAGTTTTAAAGCAAAACACTTTCATAATGTGACAGACACGCAGGCTAATTACAGATACGCAATTTTTATTGCGATTAATTATGCAACGTTTTATTGCATATACTATATTGTCCCTATAAAAAAAATTATTCCCTTTAATTGGAAAACTAGCAGCCTTTAATAATATGATTATTATATAAGATATCATCAAGAATAACTCTATTTGCAAAACACTTACATAATGTGACAGACGCGCAGGCTAATTATAGATACGTAATTTTTATTGCGATTAATTATGCAACGTTTTATTGCATATACTATATTGTCCCTATAAAAAAAATTATTCCCTTTAATTGGAAAACTACCAACTTTTAATAATATGATTATTATATAAGATATCAAGAATAACAATATTTTTTGTAAGTGTATTTTTTTTCAAATAGCAATTTGACTCTTATTTACTGAATTTTTGAGATAAAATGTTTTAGTTTGAAATGACTCTTTAGTATAGTTTTTTAAAGTTTGGTAGAAACGTAGCTTCCTTACAAAGCAATTGGGTCAGCAGGGCTGTTATTCTCCCTTTTTGTAAGTTTTACAATTATTCAGTTTAACATAATTTTCCTGTCTCTAAAATCCAAATCGCAGCAGAAGCCAGCTACAAATCGTATTGTAACACTTTTTTTATTATCAGCAATCGTAGTCTAGCCAATATTTCTTTTCCGGAAATCATCGGCCGGGCTTTCATTTGTCCATTTGCAGCCGGGTAAAAACTTGCGACTGTTGCTGATGGTGGCTGTGGTTGAATGTGGCCTACATTGGCTGTTGCTGAAAACACATTTTTGATATAGAATTGGTGGCTGCGGCTAAGGGTGGCTTAGGCTTAGAGTAACTGATTTTTTTCTGATGGTTTTAGAATATTTGAACTATGATTAAATCAATGAGAAGTTCTGCTACTTAAAAATGTAGAAGTTGCATTTATATATTGCATTATCAAAACTTGTGCTGATAAGGAAATATTCAAGGACAATAATTATATTTTACAAATTTAGAACAAGTTATACATATACTATATATCTAACATTGTTAAAAAGCCGTGTATTTCTATAATTAGGGTCAGCCCGTCCGTCCGGAAAGGATAGCTTTTTTCGTTAATTTAGACATGTTGGAATTATCCTATTAATTTCAGACTTTGCAAGTACTTAACATTTAGGTACCAAAATTGTAAGGTTGTCTTTAAACATTATCCTGTAATTAAACAGTTTTTCAACTAATATACTCACAATTTTGCTTCGATTTTTGTACACCTATATTCTAAGTATTCAGTTCTGACACTCTACAATGTTAGATTGTCCAACAGTTTCGGAGCTTCGCTTTTATGGATGTCATTCTTGCTATCTAACATTATTTTTTCATATACACGTGGAGATTTCAGCGAATAATGTTGTCTAGTTTTATCCAGTTTAATTTATTTTCCATTTAAATTAATGATAGTTCAAATGATAAGAGGCCTGATTAATATATAAGTTGATAAATTGCTTTAGTTTTAGCTTAAATACGTTGGGCTGAAAAACTTGCAAACAAAAACAGTTTATCAAATTACTAATCTAAATCCAGATTCTAAGGGAAATGCGAATATTATATACCATCAGATAAAGTTTATTTTAAAAAACACAAGATATTAAAATCTTTAGGTAAAAAGCTTAAACATTGAAAAATAAACTAATATCATATCCCAAACGTTAAAAAGCTGTTTTAGTTTCAAATTTTATAGATTCTTAAACTTTATTATCTCATCTAGTCTACGTTATCTTATTCGTTGGTTTAAAAATTCTGAGTACTTTAATTCAATTTTGATTGGCTGTGTCGAAACGTTTCAATCAATGATTATTATTAACAAAAGGGGTAATTTGGTTTATCATTAATAAGAAAAGACATCAATTTTTCATCTATTATCTTATCCCCTGAGCTGTCTGACAATTATCCTTTTATGCCATTAGTATTTTTATTGTCAGTAGGGAACACAATAATAGTGTCTGACTGATTATGACGTAACAAAAAAAATTAGCCAATGAGAGGCCGTTATTGACAAATTGTAAAATTTATAGTGGCCTCTCATTGGCTAATTTTTTTGTTACGTCATAATCAGTCAGACACTATTACTGTGTTCGTCAGTAGGTAAGGATCTCGCTAACCGTTGAACCTATATGGTTTTCCTTTACAGTAAATCTTCTCATAGGTCCAGGGAAGGTTTATAGCTATTTCGGGGGAGGGTATATCACTCTTAAGATAAATCACCTCCAGAAAGAAACCTACAATTGAAGGGCTCCTAAATGCCTCTAGTGGCGTTGCCGATAGTTACGAATATACAGTACAATACTACTGATAACAAATCAAATGATATGTTTAAGTCCAACTGAATGGTTTCGAATTAGAAATGACTGCTTCACTTTTCCAGTTTTTAAAAGCGAAGCTTTTCTATAATTAGGGTCGGTCCGTCCGTCCTTACGTCCGTCCGTACGTCCGTCCGTAACAAAAAGCTTTTTTCGTTAATTTTGGCATGTTAGAATTGTCCTATCGATTTTAAATTTTGCATTGGTGATTCCTTTAGTAGTTAGGTACGATTTAGAAAGCGTAGCAACTCTATAATCATTACCAAAATGTCCGTACATCCATTTTAAACATGTTGATTTTTTTACTTTTTTAACAAAAAATTTTTATGTGATCTAATCATCGGATTGATCTGATTTTTAGTATATTGATTCCTGGGACAACAAAGTATAATGTAATAAGCAATGCAACTCTATAATCAAGTCCTGAAAATGTAAGTATGTCCATAAACTTTATCTTGTATCAAGCAGTTTTTCAACAAATTTACTTACAATTTTTCTTTGACTCTTATACATTTATATTATGATTATATTCAGTTCTGACATTATACAAGTGGTTAATGTCCGTTTGTCCTACCGTTTCAGTGCTTCGCTTTTATGGATGTTGTCATCCTTGTTAAATATTGATTTAAAATATAATTAGATTTAATGAGTTTTCATTTAAACTATTTCATTTTCATGTTAGGAGAGAAACTATTCCATTATCTTTAAAGTATAAGAATACTTCAATGTATTGGTTTTTGTAAATTATTTTCTATTTTTTTAAATAACAAATATTTAATAAGTCTCCATTTTCAAACATTTGTAATACAATTATTGTACGTAAAGATTTAGTATTCTATGTACTATGCTTTCATTGTATGTTTCATTTAATTCTAATAACCTATCTTTGACCTATATTTAAATTTTATTAACCACAAATTTTATTCGTTGCATGACTACTCTAAAAGTATGTTATGTCCAACTGTTTCTCTGTCTAAAGATGTTGCTTAACAAAACTATTATACAGTTAGGTTATGGATGTCCATGGGTTGGCTTAATGGGGTAATTATCCCCCTCAAAACCCCTCATTTTACCCCCCCCCCCTTCTCAAAAATTTATATTTTATATTATTATGAATTTTTAACCTTTGAAACCCCTTATTTTACTTCCCTCAAAATAAAAAGCTTAGACGTCGTTGACTAAGGTTTCCTGTTAGATAGGCAGTTTTATGCAAAGATTTCCTGTTTTCTTTAATTGTTATTGTGTTTTGAAACATTTTGCCAATATTAAAGTAAAAATATGTTTTCTATTGGCTAATATACAACTGATCTTTCATGGAAAGTGTTGTTCTTGTATTTTATCTACTTACAGTAGTTATTTATCACATCGTATTATAGAATGCTTTTATCGGATAGCAAAATTTAAACAATATAAGATTAATTACTGTTCCATGGAAACTGATCTATACTAAGTTAAATATTTTTAATAATGGTTGGAAGCTCTAAGTTCTTAGAGAGCGGATATTATTCGGTTTCGAAGTTTATTATTCAAATAAATATTATTTTTATAAGGGTTACGTGTCAGTTACTATATAATAATTTAAATAGAAATATTTTTATTATGCAACTAGTTTCTGTAATATTAGGAGTTTCTTTGAAACAGAAAATTGATATAAAAAATAAATTGTAAAAAATGATTTCTTAGATACATGATCATGTCTAAAGTAGTATAAAGTAGTAAGGTTTTATGTCTCAATCTTAAGACCTTAATAACTTATAAACTGATTGAGTTCTCCTCTTTAGGGAAGCTTCACTTGCCTGGGATGTTTTTTTTGCTACTTAATTTTTGAGCCTTGGGGAGGCTTTAGGCTATTTTTTATATCCTTATTTTTCACTCAGAATATAATGCCACTAGATGCTAAGGGTGCAACCTCTAGTCCAATTATATAAAGTAGTAAGTTTTTTTTTCTGAAACTAAAGATTTTGAAAATTGCTTGTTTGAATTGGTTGCACTTTTTAGGTAAGCTTAATATAATATTTTAGTGTTTTTAAGTCCACCACCCTCCCTTAGAGGCAAGGGGCGAAGCAACTATCCATCCTACTTTACAACGTAACTTACAAAGTAGTAAGGTTTTTTTCTGTGTATTAGGATTTGGAACTACTGAACCGATATAGTTCTCCATTTTAGGGAACCTTTAAATAGGTCCGGGGATGGGTTTAGGCTATTAATTTTTTTACTTAAGTCTAAGGATTGATTTATGTTTTTAAAAGCGAAGCTTTTCTATAATTAGGGTCGGTCCGTCCGTACGTCCGTCCGTCCGTACGTCCGTCCGTAACGGATAGCTCTTTTCGTTAATTTATGCATGTTAGAATTGTCCTATCGATTTCAAATTTTGCATGGTGATTCCTTTAATAGTAAGCTACGATTTAGAAAGCGTAGCAACTCTATAATCATCACCAAAATGTCCGTACGTCCATTTTAAACATGTTGATTTTTTACTTTTTTTAACAACAAATTTGTATGTGATCTAATCATCCGATTGATCTGATTTTTGGTATATTGATTCCTGGGACAACAAATTATAATGTAATAGCGAAGCAACGCTATAATCAAGTCCTAAAAATGTAAGTATGTCCATAAACATTATCCTGAATCAAGCAGTTTTTCAACAAATTTACTTACAAATTTGCTTTGACTCCTACACATTTATATTATTATTTTTCAGTTCTGACACTATACAGGTGTTAATGTCCGTTTGTCCTACGTTTCAGTGCTTCGCTTTTATGGATGTTGTCATCCTTGTTTTTATGCTTTCCCCACCCCTTTGATTATAAGAACCCGTAGATGCCAGGGGCGATGCAACTAGTGATTAAAAAAATATTGTGCAAGTTTGTGTAGATGTGTGAGAAGTTGAAAAGTATATCCATTTTCTCAAATTATAGATTACCGAGGATCCTTAGTTATAAAGTAGCTGTTTGCCTAAAATTTTGTTTATAATTTTGTAAGATTGTAAGAATACTGCTTTTTGTAACTCGCCACACTTGTTGTTGCGTATTTATTAAAAATATTATATTTTTATGTGACCTTAATCATATACATATTTCCAGTGCAGGGATGATGAATATATTGATCATTACCCATTCAATCCCGGAAAAATCGTTTCCAGTTTGGCCTCGAAACTTATTAATATCTGTTGAATTATAACAGATTTTCAGCAATACTGAAAAACCATGTATAGCATCGTGTTACATTTTTACAAAAAATATTAAAATTAATATCATAAAATTCATACCAATTTTGTTAGCACGGGCACCTCGGTGCCAACAATAAATAACTATAATTGAATTAAATACGGATATCTGATCTAATTCTAAATTTACCTGATATTTATGCCGACATTATGACCTACACGAAGCTACAGTATATAAGGCTATTCCAATAATGAAATCTTAAAAAGTATTGTCAAATAGTATAAATATATAAATTTTATTTTTTAAGTACTATCTCTGTAAAAATAATACATGCATTTTTATTTAGAGCCACGTGGTACGCATAAAAATGGAGAAATAGAAATATTTTTTTATATTTTTTCTTAGGTAATTTTATTTATGACTTTTTAAACTTGGATATGGGTATCATTGTGAATCAAAGCCTGTATAACAATCTTATGTGCGGGCATATTTATCTCAAAATTTTCTTGATAAAGGTGTTATTAACCAAAACAAATCATCAAAAGATCGCGTAATTTTATAACATTACTTATACACCAACGGACCAAGTAAAGTATATGCTAAATGATCTTTGATATCGGGACTATTAATTAGGGTTGGGCCGGATATCCGGTCATTTTCAATATCCGGCCGGATACCGGATATTAAAAATATCCAGTTACATGATATCCAGCTGATTTTTGACGCCGGATATCCGGTTATCCGACCGGATATCTGGTAAATTGCCGTATATCGAACGTTGGCCAGATATCCGACCGAAACCGGATTTCCGGCATTAGAATTATGCTGGATATCCGGTATTTGGCCAAAAAAGTATCCGGCCCAATCCTACTATTAATGAAACACAGCCGTCTATCTTAAATATAAACAGAGAAAATGTTTCAGACTGGCGACTAATAATTTTTTCGATCAGTACTGGGACGTTAAAGCTTTTTATTTTAAGGTGTAAAATTATGGGTTTCAAATGTTTTAGGGTGTAATCTACTGCATTTTTTAAAAAAAATAGTGGGGTGAAATGAGAAAGGGGGTAAACAGTGACACTCCTGGATGTCTATGGCTCAGTAATGATTTTTATTTATTTTTCAGTTTATTATCACTGTTGAATGTTGATGTTACAGAGTACGCAAAAAAACATATTTTTTTTTATCAGGAATATATGGACATAATGTTAATATCTGATTAAAGAGGCATTCTTTCTTTTTTTCTCCATTCTTTTCTGAAACTATTATAATGCTTTCCCTTATAGTACCTGACGACCTAACTTAAGCAAAACCGTTCTCTGAAAGGGGAGGAAGTGTCTGAGAGGTCGCTAGGAAATTGCAGGGAAACAACCGCAAAATAGATTTACTGGCTAAAAGTGAAATATAGGCAGGCATCTAAATGTATTTTTGGTTCAACATTTTAGACTATTTTCTTCTTTCTCTGTATCTATTTTTCACAAACATATCTATCATTTAAAATAGATAAAAATAGATTTTCTTAAATGTATTTTTAAATCTTATATAAAAGATATTGTGAGTTCCGTTCTAGACTGTCAAATCTTTGAAAAACATCCTGTTTATGATTTATTAATTTTTATCTAAAACAACTTTCTGAAAATATATGGAAATACGAACATTTGGAATTAGCTCTGCTACTTTTATACTGAAATTCAAAAAGACATTTTTTTTCTTTTAGATAAAAAAAACATATTTTAAAAAATCCTTTAAAATATACTATTTATTAATGTAACACTCAATCAATAAATGATTTTAAAATGTTAAAAAGTTAAAAAGAAAAATGAGAAAAAAATACCACGTGTAAAGTTCAATTAAATTTATAATCATGAAAAAAAGAACAACCATTATCCAAAGTAGTGCATTATTAATATAGAAATAAGAGGAGTTAAATATGTGTAAAAATAAAATTACCCCTGGCAACAGATTTCAGGGGGGGTAATTACCCCCCAAGCAAAATTTACCCCCGGGGTAATTTTTTTTTTTTGGGGGGGGGTGTAAAAACAAATTACCCCCCCCCCCCAAATAAAAAAGCTTGAACGAGCCTTAAGGGTTGACCACAACTTGTTCATATGTTTCATGTCTTTATTATTTTAGGGAATCTACACAAACAAACTTACACACCAAGAGATTAATAATAATAAACTTGATTGGACATACGGACAGACCTAACCTAGTTTTGTAGTGGATGCTTAAATAAGATTTTGTAAACATATGATGCAAACAAGGAGTACAACATCCATAAGAAGCTTGTGACTAGATATCGGGAAAAAAATTTACTAAAGAACAGTGTCATACAATAAACATCCAACTTGATGAAATAGGGAAATCACGAAAACTTTAAAATCACGCAACCTTTGAAATCACGAAAAATTAAAAATCTAGGAATCGATCTAGCATCGCAATAAATTGACAAATCTTAATAAAACTTGGTGAAAATATTTTGGATGTAAAATAACTGAAAGTTTCAGCCTTCCATCTTGAATAGAAATTGAGAAAATCACAAAAACTTGAAAATCTAGGAATCGATCTAGCGCCCCAAGTAACAGACAGATGGACAAAACAATGTATAGATTAGATGGGCATATGTCAAAGTAATCTTCACTAAAAAAATTGAGCTTTTTATCTTGAATAGGAGCCGAGTAAATCATGTGTCCCCCATAACGTTTCAGACATACAGACGGACATTTATAGAGTAGCTTCGCTACTAAAAAACATTTATAATTTGATTGCGCCTTAGATTGTAGCTTTGTATTGATTTCTTTCTGTACAAGAACATTAGGCTATATAAATAGCCCAGGAATAAAAACTTCAAAGTAATACTATTAGCGATTAATAAACAATTATATTATAATTACCAATTCCAAGAAAGGTCAACGTTTGAAAATGTTGCTAAAAATAATTTACAAGATCTATTTTTGCTTTAAACATTAAAATGTTTCAGTAACAACGCAAGATTTAAACAGAAATATTAATTGGAGGCCAAAGCTCTTTTGGGGGGGGATAAGTCCCCCGTGCGTAATATATATAGATTCTATATTTAATTTTATCAATATCAATATCAATATTTATAATTGGTATTAATAGGTTAAAATAAATGAATAAATAATATATTTTAATTGTAAAACTAAACAATAAAAATAAATTATAGATTTTTGTGATTCATAGATGCTCTAAATGAATGTATTCATTTTTCACAGATTTCATGAGAAGTAATAAAAATCTTTCTTCTAAAAAACTACAAAATCCTGTAAATTGACAAATGAAGTCTCCCCTTCCCCCCTTACATAGATTTTTTAACGATGAGATAATTTAGTCTAAACCTATTTATAAGAAGTCGAACATTTACTTAAAAATTCAATTATAAAAAAGGAGGGAGGTAGTGGCCTTATAACGACGGAATTAGTGGATGTTATCAAAATTATCCTATTAATCTTCATAAATTTGTGTGTGTATACTCATGCATTGCTAACTAAACACTACATTTAATATTTATCTCCAAACAAGTAAAATCATTTTCAAATATATGCAACTAAAAAAAGATTAAGAAAGATGATTTCTGAAATTAAGCACTGAATCTATAAAATTTGTAACTTAACATAATATCGCTTGTAATACCCTTTAATTAAATGGCAATTTTTGCAAGTCCTAAATTTGACTAAATGTTTCATTTAGAATTTTTAATATAAGTTTTGTTTTTATAGTCTTTAGTATTACAAGAATATTTTACGATATAGCATCAAACCATCCAATGATAAAAATTTTTATAAATGAAGAATCTATTTGAAGATCACCAAAATAGGGAACTCAATCAGTTCAGTGGTTAGCGATATCTTAAAAGTGATGTGCAACAAAATGTCTAACTACTTTTTATAATACTAGAGGCTGCAACCCTAGCATCTAGAGGCTCTGGTTTCAAAGAGGACATAAAATAGCCTTAAACCATGCCAAAGATTAAACATCCCATGTCCTATGTAAAGCTTCCCTATATTTAAGAACTCAATCAGTTTAATAGTTATTAAATAAAAAAAAAAACTTACTACTGGAAGTTGGTCGCAACTCTTTAAATTAGTTCAATGATTAGATGAATTTGAGGGTATAGATTATTGTAGAGAAACTACGTACCTTTGAAAAATTAAGACTCGGTAACTATCATTCATAATTAAATTAAACGCAGAAATTTCCCAATTTAAAAAAGTGACAATTCATTTTATCTCAATTATTGAGGTTAATTCATTTTTTGTTGTCGTTATAAAGAACAATTTTCCTTATGATATTATGAATTAAATTTAAAGAAACAAGAATGACAACATCCAAAAAAAGCAAACTTCTAGAATCTAGGACAGACGAACAATAACTCTTGTAGAGTGTCAGGACTTGATAAGCAGATAATTAATTTTAGATCAGTTGCAAAATACAGGAAACTGTTTAAGGGCATACTGACGTTTTATAGGATTTGATTATAGATGTGCTTTGTTTATAATATTTTTGCCTCATGGCCTTATTACTCCCAAATTTATATGAATAGGATAATTATATCGCACAAATAATTGTTGTCAAAAAGTTAAATATCTAAAGTTTAAGATCTAATGGCATTTACAACATTCTTAGATTATCTTTAAGAGCTGTCTTAGTAATTTATCAAGGAATGACTTACAGACGGACAGACTGTTTTGTCTAAAAGTTAGAGTGCTTCAATTTGAGAAATGTAATTTTTAAAAGCGAAGTTTTTCTTTAATTAGGGTCGGTCCGTCCGTACGTCCGTCCGTAACGGATAGCTTTTTTCGTTAATTTAGACATGTCAGAATTGTCCATCGATTTCAAATTTTGCATGGTGATTCCTTTAGTAGTTTTAGAAAGCGTAGCAACTCTATAATCATTACCGGAATGTCCGTACGTCCATTTTAAACATGTTGATTTTTTTTACTTTTTTAAAAACAAATTTTTATTGATCTAATCATCCGAGTGATCTGATTTTTTCTGTATTGATTCCTGGGACAACAAAGTATAATGTTATAAGCGAAGCAACTCTATAATAAAGTCCTAAAAATGTAAGTATGTCCATAAACATTATCCTGTATAAAGCAGTTTTTCAACAAATTTACTCAAAATTTTGCATCGACTCTTACACATTTGTATTCTGATTATTTAGTTCTGACACTATGTGAGTGTTAATGTCCGTTTGTCCTACCGTTTTAGTGCTTCGCTTTTATGGATGTTGTCATCCTTGTTTCTATTTATTTAAACATAAGCCTAGTTCACTAAAGACATAGGTTGACCTTTGTTATTGTTAGGTCGACCTATGGAAGCTTTAGGTTGACTTATTTTATTTGTTGCTTATACTTCTTGTATAGGTTTGTTGACCTACAGAAAAAATCTTTCGAGTTCTAAAAGTTATTAGTGAACTGGCCTATGGCTATTATAAGAAATATCAAACATGAAAAAAATATTTTTTTAGATACGGAAATGCTTTTTCTACGTTTTTTGTTTTTTTGTTTATTTATTTTTTGAGACGTGATAGGAACAGCAAGCAGAGTGTTTTTATACATGTTTATTTCAAAAATTAAAAAAAAAATCTAAATAAAATTAAGTCTAAGTGATTTAACCTTTATTTTCGAATTTTTTGCGGTGATCTTAAATTATATAGGGATTGTTAGACCCATCCTATAATTTTAAAACTTCTAAAAGTATCATATCCCTTTTATAGTATAGAATCTGTTAAATTTAGAATAAGATATTTTCTGGCGATAAAATCACTCTAATGTATTTTTTTTTAAATGGTGATTCTTAACTCAATATTGCACTTTGTTTCAGGCGTAACAACAAAATCAATACTAGACAATTTTGTTTAGGTATCTACAGGGATAAGACAATGGCCGATAAATTAATGTACATTCTCAAAATTAACCCTTCTGTGGATTACAATTAGTGGTTGTTGCGTTTGGACTCTCAGCTTAATGAACTAACCAACCAAAATTCAATAAAAAGTCTCCAATGTTGTTGTGGCAACGAATAAGAAAAAGGTTATTATGAAATTTGGGGACAGCCCGATGCTCTCTCTCCCGGCCCTGGAAATTAATTCTTTTAAAACAGTAATTTTCAAGTATTTTTGAAAAATACGCAAAAATATTAAGAGTTTGATAAATTAGGCTTTTCATGACAACGTTTGAGCAAAATTTTGAGTGACAATGTCAACAATTCTACTTGCATAAAAACACTTTGGAATTCTAAAAATGTTTAAGACGCAGAGAAAACAAGATAAAGATTTTAAAAAGAGCCATAGCAATCTATGATAACTTATAGTATGTAGCTTATAGTATGTTTTATGTAGTGGCATGCACAGGGTTTTGTCGAGGTGATTCGAGGGGTGCACTCAAAAATTTAAATTAAATTTGACCTCATGTAGGGGGCTGTAATACAACAAACAAAAGGGATAGTATTCTATTGTCAGGGGGGTTGTTACAACCCTCTTTAAAATTAACTTATGCATCTATGTTGCATCTATTTTAAAATTCGGGCTAAAAGTTTTTCCAAAGTCGTAGGATTTAGAAGATGGCAAAGGTTTGAACCTGATATATTTCTTTATAATATAAAATATTTTTCTCACGGTTTTTCCCACGCTCAAATATTTTTTCCCACGGGTCAAAGACATTGGGAAAAACATTAGAAGCTAAAAACATCCAATTATGTTAACGAAATTCGGGTATAGTCCTTTCCATGACATCGCTCCATATGGGGCGATGATTTTAATTGATCGCCTCTTATGACAAGGGGCGATGTAATGGCTCCTTGAAAGGGGCGATTTAATAGCCCCATATAACAAGAGGCGATGTTATGACTCCTTGAAAGGAGCGATTTAATAGCCCCTTGCCCTAAGAGGCGATTAAATGATCCTTTATCGCTCCTTTATCGCCCCTTCTAAAGAGGAGATGATATGTCCTCTTATCCCAAGGGGCTATTTAATAAAATATCGCCTCTTCATGGCCCCTTCACGATTTTATATATCTTAGTCCCTTGATGGCCCCTACATCGCTCCTACATCGCCCCTTCATCGCTCCTCCATCGCTCCTTCTCCAAATTTATATTACATTGTACTTTGATGGCCCCTACATCGCCCCTCCATCGCTCCTACATCGCCCCTTCATCGCTCCTTCTTCAAATTTATATTACATTGTACTTTGATGGCCCCTACATCGCCCCTCCATCGCTCCTACATCGCCCCTCCATCGCTCCTACATTGCCCCTTCATCGCTCCTTCTTCAAATTTATATTACATTGTACTGTGATGGCCCCTACATCGCTCCTACATCGCTCCTTCATCGCTCCTACATCGCTCCTTCATCGCTCCTTCTCCAAATTTATATTAAATTGTACTGTGATGGCCCCTACATCGCTCCTACATCGCCCCTACATCGCTCCTACATCGCCCCTTCATTGCTCCTTCTACAAATTTATATTACATTGCAACTTGATGGCCCCTACATCGCTGCTACATCGCTCCTTCATCGCTCCTACATCGCCCCTTCATCGCTCCTTCTCCAAATTTATATTAAATTGTACTGTGATGGCCCCTACATCGCTCCTACATCGCTCCTTCATCGCTCCTACATCGCCCCTTCATTGCTCCTTCTCCAAATTTATATTACATTGCAACTTGATGGCCCCTACATCGCTCCTACATCGCTCCTCCATCGCCCCTTCATCGCTCCTTCTCCAAATTTATATTACATTGCAACTTGATGACCCCTACATCGCTCCTACATCGCTCCTACATCGCTCCTACATCGCCCCTTCATCGCTCCTTCTCCAAATTTATATAACATTGCAACTTGATGGCCCCTACATCGCTGCTACATCGCTCCTCCATCGCTCCTACATCGCCCCTTCATCGCTCCTTCCACAAATTTATATTACATTGTACTTTGATGGCCCCTACATCTCTCCTCCATCGCTCCTCCATCGCCCCATCGCCCCTTAATAGCCCCTTACCTTAATTTATATAAAAAAAGCCCCTACATAGCCTCTCCATCGCCCCTTAATAGCTCCTTACCTTAATTTATATAACATAGCCCCTACATAGCCTCTCCATCGCCCCTTAATAGCCCCTTACCTTAATTTATATAAAAAAGCCCCTACATAGCCTCTCCATCGCCCCTAATAGCCCCTTACCTTTATTTATATAACAAAGCTCCTACATAGCCTCTCCATCTCCCCTTAATAGTCCCTTACCTTAATTTATATAACATAGCCCCTACATAGCCTCTCCATCGCCCCTTAAAAGCCCATTACCTTAATTTATATAACATAGCCCCTACATAGCCTCTCCATCGCCCCTTACCTTAATTTATATAACATAGCCCCTACATAGCCTCTCCATCGCCCCTTAATAGCTCCTTACCTTAATTTATATAACATAGCCCCTACTTAGCCTCTCCATCGCCCCTTAATAGCCCCTTACCTTAATTTATATAACATAGCCTCTCCATCGCCCCTTAATAGCCCCTTACCTTAATTTATATAACATAGCCCTACATAGCCTCTCCATCGCCCCTTAATAGCCCCTTACCTTAATTTATATAGCATAGCCCCTACATAGCCTCTCCATCGCCCCTTAATAGCCCCTTACCTTAATTTATATAACATAGCCCTACATAGCCTCTCCATCGCCCCTTAATAGCCCCTTACCTTAATTTATATAGCATAGCCCCTACATAGCCTCTCCATCGCCCCTTAAAAGCCCATTACCTTAATTTATATAACATAGCCCCTACATAGCCTCTCCATCGCCCCTTACCTTAATTTATATAACATAGCCCCTACATAGCCTCTCCATCGCCCCTTAATAGCTCCTTACCTTAATTTATATAACATAGCCCCTACATAGCCTCTCCATCGCCCCTTAATAGCCCCTTACCTTAATTTATATAAAAAAGCCCCTACATAGCCTCTCCATCGCCCCTAATAGCCCCTTACCTTTATTTATATAACAAAGCTCCTACATAGCCTCTCCATCTCCCCTTAATAGTCCCTTACCTTAATTTATATAACATTGCCCCTACATAGCCTCTCCATCGCCCCTTAAAAGCCCATTACCTTAATTTATATAACATAGCCCCTACATAGCCTCTCCATCGCCCCTTACCTTAATTTATATAACATAGCCCCTACGTAGCCTCTCCATCGCCCCTTAATAGCCCCTTACCTTAATTTATATAACATAGCCCTACATAGCCTCTCCATCGCCCCTTAATAGCCCCTTACCTTAATTTATATAGCATAGCCCCTACATAGCCTCTCCATCGACCCTTACCTTAATTTATATAGCATAGCCCCTACATAGCCTCTCCATCGCCCCTTAATAGCCTCTTACCTTAATTTATATAATCCTTACCTTAATATATATAACATAGCCCCTACATAGCCTCTCCATCGCCCCTTAATAGCCCCTTACCCTAATTTATATAACATAGCCCCTACATAGCCTCTCCATCGCCCCTTAATAGCCTCTTACCTTAATTTATATAACATAGGCCCTACAAAGCATCTCCATCGCCCCTTAATAGCCCCTTACCTTAATTATATAACATATCCCCTACATAGCCTCTCCATCGCCCCTTAATAGCCTCTTACCTTAATTTATATAACATAGCCCCTTCATAGCCTCTTCATCGCCCCTTACCTTAATTTATATAACATAGGCCCTTTATGGCTCCTGTACAGCTTCTGTAATTGCATTGCCCCTTCATTATAGAAGGTAGGGCATTAAGGTAAGGAAGGAATGTGACCCTCTACAGTTTTAAATTTAAGTTTTAAAAGGATGACAAGGATGACAACATTTATAAAAGCAAAGCTCTGAAACGGTAGAAAAAAGTTTAATGAACATTAATAATGTAGAGTGTCAGAACTGAATAGTCAGAACATAAATTTAAAATTCGAAACAAAATTGTAAGTAAATTTATTGAGAAATTGCTTACATGCAGGAAAATGCTTAAGGACGTACTCACATTTTTTGGACTTGATTATAGATATGATTCGCTTATAACATTCTATTTTGTTGTCCATCAGTATCCCAGAAATCAGATTAATCGGATAATTTTGATACATAAAAATTTGTTGTAAGTTAATAATTAGTATGCTTAAAATGGACGTACGGATATTCTGATAATGATTATAGACTTTCTAAATCGTACCTTTCTACTACAGGAATCACATGCCTAAATTAACGAAAATAGCTAACCGTTACGGACGTACGGACTGATCCTTAATATAGAAAAGCTTTGCTTTTAAAAAGTTAAAAAGATTTTTTGAGGGGATGGGGTAATATTTTTCTTGGGGTGAATTTTCTGGGAGGGTGGAGATACCCTCCCTCGAAATAATTATAAACCCTCTATGAACTTAAAAGAAGCTTCACTGTAAAGGCGAACCATATAGGTTCAGCGGTTAGCTTTTCTACAGACAAAAAAAGATTACTACTTTATATAATAGGTTATGAAAAAGGAAAAAAAAGCAAGATAACAAGGATAACAACATTCACAAAAGCATAGCTCTAAAATCAGGAGGTCAAACATAAATTTTGTTAAAATTAGCGTAAATCTATAATACAAAGTAGAATGTCTGTCCATCCGTCTGTCTGTCTGTCCGTCTGTCTGTCCGTCTGTCAGTCCCTTAAGATCTCGGTAACCACTGAACCGATTATATTCTACTATTCAGGGAATATACCTACTGGTCCTGTGGTGGTTTTAGGCTATTTTCTTGGGGGGTGGGATACCCCCAACCCCCCCAAAAACAAACCCCCCCCCCATTTTTTTTTTTGCTGAAGATTTTCTTGGTCCTATTACGAATTTCGCCAAAAAAAATTTTTATCACCTCTTGGGGCAAAGCCCCTAGAGGCTAGGGGCATAATTTTATTTTTAGTATTTGATTATAATACTAAACCTTGTTGTCCTAAGAAACATTACTCCAAAACCCAGATGAATGGGACAATGATATTATACAAAAAAATGGACGTACATACTTTCTAGTAATGAATATAGTATTGTACCCAACTGTTATAGAAATCATTCTGCAAAGTTTGAAATTGATAGGATATTTATAACATGTCTAAATTAAAGAAAATGTCGTCTAACCGTTTGGACGTACGGACAAACCAAACCTTACTATAGAAAAGTTTCGCATTTAGAAAGGAAAATTATAATGAAAATATAATGAATTAATAAAATAAATATAAATAATATAATAACATAATGAAATAAAGAAAAAAAATAAACTAAGAGAATGAAATTTTTTAGTTAAATAGAATATTGAATAAGGATCATATAATGGACAAACAGACAAAGTAAGTTATAGAGCAGACTTTAAGAGAATATGCTATTACTCAAAGATTATCACGAAACCTAAGTCTTTTGAAGCATAATTGAGAGACAGACAAAATAATTTATAGACTGGATATACATATGTCATGGGAATATTCACTAAAAATCTCAACAGTCTATCTTTAACAATAGCAGAGAAAACCACATGCTTAACTTAATGAGAAGAGCAATGATGAAAGGACTAACCCTAATTGTAGAAAAGTTTCTCTTTTAACAAAAAAAGTATTTTTTTTGGTCTGAAGCTTAAAAATTTCATAAACTGACTAAATTCTCCATTTAAGGGAAGCTTCACATAGGTCATGGGATGGTTTTTTGCTTTTTCATTTTCAGATTTAAGCCCCTAATTGGTTTAGGCTATTTTTCTGCCTCCTTACATTAAAAAGAGCGCAGCTGCAAGTGAATAAGAAAAGAGAAATATAAAAGAAGAATACATATTATCCTATTATATAAAGTAGTAAAACATAAACAAACGTTGGAGTGGACAAACCTAGGAATGGGACAATCGTCGGAGTGGACATTGCTTATGTAAAACGCAGGAGTGTCTTTTATTTTATTTATAAGATAAAAATCTTTCAAAACAAAAAAAAATCTTTAATATCTTTTCTCACAGACTCAAATTTTAAAATCAGTCTGACAGTTTTCCAAAGTAGGTAAGTTCTATCGAAAGGCAAAGGTTTGAAACAGATAGAACATTTTATTAAACTAAAACATTTTTTTTTCTCACATTGTTTACAACTGTCAAATATGTTTTTTTATATGCCTAACCCCTGCAGGGGGCTTATTTGTATATTTATATCTTAACCTAACCTAACCTGTGTAGAGATAACTAAACAAATGTTGTTGAAACCAAATTTTTAAGATATTATAGACACTTCTGCGTTTTACTTATATAATGTCCACTCCGACATTTGTCCGAAATATCCTGCGTTTGTCCACGTTAGTAAGGCTTTCTGTTCTGAAACTTAAGATCTCAATAACTACTAAACAGATTGGGCTTTCTATTTCAGGTAAGCTTAATATTTGTCTTGTAATGGCTTTAGGCTATTTTATTTTAAGTCGAGGGATGGTTTTAGGCTATTCTATTTTAAGTCCTGGGAAGGTTTTAGGCTTTTATTCATTCCCCTTTGAATACAGAGCCAATAGATGCTGGGGGCGTAGCCGCTAGTCGATATACAAAGTTTTTTTTGTCTGTAGCAAAGGATCTCGTTTGCTGCTAAACCGATATGATGTATGTCTGTCTGTCTATACCGTAGGATCTTGCTAACCGCTGAGTCCTGAGATGATTTTAAGATAGTTTATTTTTTTTCCTTATAATAAAATAACAGGATATTTGTCCATAAAAAGCGAAGCAATATCTTAATTTTTGTTGTTGGAACTGTTATTCAGTTGATTATACCAAGGATCTAAAGGAATAAGACAATGGCCGATAAATTTTTATCCATCCCTAATAACGATACACAAAATTGCAACACTACAACCAAAATATGACAAAAGTCCCCAAAGTTTTGAGCCAACGAATAAGAAAACTTCATTATAAAACTTTGGAGACTATTGTAAAAATTGCCTAATGTTTCCTTTCTCCCTGAGATTATACAGACTATCTTTAAACTAATATTTACATTAAAGTAACAGGATGTTTATCAGTATCAACTGAACCGATATGCTTCTCCTTTACATTGAAGCTTATTTTACTCGCAGGAAAAGTTTTCATTTTGGGGAGGGGACCAACACTTTCAGCCCCCGGAAGGTATCACTTCCCTTAAATTCTTAACCTTCCCCCTCCCCCCCCCCCCTCTCCACCACATCTATTCATTAAAGTACTCCTAGGGTCATCTATGGGATTAGCCGTTAGTGACTTAAAAATAATTCAAGTGCAATGATATATTTACCAAATTAATACGATAATTTTGTATACATTTTTTATGAAAAAAAATTATTTTGCCAAAGGCAGCCAAAAAATAAGCAGCAAATATTTCAAAAATGCTCTGATAATCAGAGATCTACAGGGATAAGACGATTGTCGATAAAATGATATATATACATATATACAGTGTGTTTTTTTATGAGAACTTTTTTGAAAGCAATTTTACCTTACTTATAGTTATCAGAATTTAATGATTAATGGCTTATTCTCTTCTTTTTTTATAACCTTTAATAGAAAAGCAAAAAATATTTCAGTTTTTATTCAAAAAGTACAGTAAATTAAAAAATTTAAAACTTAGGTGTCAACATCTAAAAATGGTTTTAGTGCATTTTTCTTATAATCTACCTTTGCAAGAATGGCTGCAAAACGCTTCAAAGTTGAGATATAGAGCTAAAAATTTATATAGATACTATTTGTGACATGTACTAGAAAATTTTGAAATTTGAAGGCCATATCTCAACCAGGGAGGGAATACTGGCCCCCCAATGTACTCCCTCCATTCTTGGAAAGGGTAGAAGATTTGAGCATAAGAAAAATGCGCTAAAACCATTTCGCGTATTCATTTGAATCCGGTGGATAGGAACCGGTTCTCATCCATACGAAAAAACTATGTCTAGCATCGTATTATATCCAGCTTTCTACGAATATAGATATGTACAATCATAAGATTAAACCGAGTTTTTTTAGCCGGTGCCTTCGGCACCTCGGGGCTAAAAAAACTAGTTTTAATCTCATAATTGTACTTTCTATATCCGCGGAAAGCCGTTTATAATACGATGCGAGAAATAACTATTTTAGATGTTGACACCCATGTTTTGAAATTTTGAATTTACTGAACTTTTTAAATAAAAACTGAAATATTTTTTTGCTTTTCTGTTAATGGTCATAAAAAACGAAGACAATAAGCCATTAATCATTAAATTCTGATAACTATAAGTAGGGTAAAATTGCTTTCAAAAATGTTCTCATAAAAAAAACACTGTATATATATGTATGTTTATATATTAATTATTCCCATTGATGATTCACAAAATTACCCCTTCTTTAGTTTAGAATTAGTGGTTGAAACATTTAGACACTCAACTTAATGAACTAAACAATCACAAAACAATAAAAAGTCCCCAAGGTTGTTAATCTAACGAATAAGAAAACGGTATTATAAAACTTTGGAGACTAGACAGCACTCTTGGATAAGCCAACTTATAACACTTTGGGAACTATCCCAATCCTCCCTGGCGAAATGACAATGAGATTTTTTGGTAAATTTGTGGCAAACTTTATTCTTAATAAATTAGCACTTGCCAAAATTATACTGGAGAGATATTTCATTGAAGAATAAATCTTTTTTTTTGCCCAAACTTTTCGTCAGCAAATAATAACAGATAAGTTAAACATTGTAAAAATAATATAGTAACTTAACTCGAGTTGTCAACGGCAGAAATTAGGTCCTGAGATGGTTTTAGGCCTGGAAAGGTTTATAACAATTTTATCTGTATTTCTTAAAATAAATTAACAGAGTCTTTGTCTGTATGTATGAATGTCTGTCTGTACCGAAGAATCTTGCTAACCGCTGAACCAATATGGTTCTCCTTTACAGTGAAGATTCCTATAGGTCCTGAGATCGTTCTCCTTAATAGGGTAGCTTCTCATAGGTCCTGGGGAGGTTAATAACTATTTTATTTTAATCCTTATAATAAAGTAACAGGATCTTTGTCTGTATGTATGTCTGTCTGTACCTTGCTAACCACTAAACCGACATGGTTCTCCTTTGCAGTGAAGCTTCCTATGGGTAATGAGATGGCTTTAGGCCATTTTATTTTTAATCCTTATAAAAAGTAACTGGATCATTGTCTGTATGTATCAAAGAAGATCGCTAACTGCAGAACCGATATGGTTCTCCTTTATAGGGTAGCTTCCAATAGATCCTGGGAAGGTGTATAACTGTTTTGAAGGAGGATATAAGGGGCTATTAAGGGGCGATGGAGAGGCTATGTAGAGGCTATGTTATATAAATTAAGGTAAGGGGCTTTTAAGTGGCGATGGAGGGCTATTAAGGGGCGATGGAGAGGCTATGTTATATAAATTAAGGTAAGGAGCTATTAAGGGGCGATGGAGAGGCTATGTAGCGGCTATGTTATATAAATTGGCTATTAAGGGGCGATGGAGAGGCTATATAGGGGCTATTTTATATAAATTAAGGTAAAGGACTATTAAGGGGCGATGGAGAGGCTATGTAGGGGCTATTTTATATAAATTAAGGTAAGGGGCTATTAAGGGGCTATTAAGGGGCGATGGAGAGGCTATTTAGGGGCTATGTTATATAAATTCGGGTAAGGGGCTATTAAGGGGCGATGGGGAGGCTATGTAGGAGCTATGTTATATAATTAAGGTAAGGGGATATTAAGGGGCGATGGAGAGGCTATGTAGGGGCTATGTTACATAATTAAGGTAAGAGGCTATTATGGGGCGATGGAGAGGCTATGTAGGAGCTTTGTTATATAGATTAAGGTAAGGGGCTATTAAGGGGCGATGGAGAGGCTTTGCAGGAGCTATGTTATATAGATTAGGGTAAGGGGCTATTAAGGGGCGATGGAGAGGCTATATAGGGGCTATGTTATATAAATTAAGGTAAGAGGCTATTAAGGGGCGATTGAGAGGCTATGTAGGGGCTATGTTACATAATTAAGGTAAGGGGCTATTAAGGGGCGATGGAGAGGCTATATAGGAGCTTTGTTATATAAATTTAGGTAAGGGGCTATTAAGGGGCGATGGAGAGGCTATGTAGGGGCAATGTTATATAATTAAATTAAGTGGCTATTAAGGGGCGATAGAGAGGCCATATAGGAGCTTTGTTATATAAATTAAGGTAAGGGGCTATTAAGGGGCGATGGAGGAGCGATGTAGGGGCCATCAAGTTGCAATGTAATATAAATTTGGAGAAGGAGCGATGAAGGGGCGATGTAGGAGCGATGAAGGAGCGATGGAGGAGCGATGTAGGAGCGATGTAGGGGCCATCAAGTTGCAATGTAATATAAATTTGGAGAAGGAGCGATGAAGGGGCGATGTAGGAGCGATGAAGGAGCGATGTAGGAGCGATGTAGGGGCCATCACAGTACAATTTAATATAAATTTGGAGAAGGAGCGATGAAGGAGCGATGTAGGAGCGATGGAGGGGCGATGTAGGAGCGATGGAGGGGCGATGTAGGGACCATCAAAGTACAATGTAATATAAATTTGGAGAAGGAGCGATGAAGGAGCGATGGAGGGGCGATGTAGGAGCGATGGAGGGGCGATGTAGGGGCCATCAAAGTACAATGTAATATAAATTTGGAGAAGGAGCGATGAAGGGGCGATGTAGGAGCGATGAAGGAGCGATGTAGGAGCGATGTAGGGGCCATCACAGTACAATTTAATATAAATTTGGAGAAGGAGCGATGTAGGAGCGATGGAGGGGCGATGTAGGAGCGATGAAGGAGCGATGTAGCAGCGATGTAGGGGCCATCAAGTTGCAATTTAATATAAATTTGGAGAAGGAGCGATGAAGGGGCGATGTAGGAGCGATGAAGGAGCGATGTAGGAGCGATGTAGGGGCCATCACAGTACAATTTAATATTAATTTGGAGAAGGAGCGATGTAGGAGCGATGTAGGGGCCATCACAGTACAATTTAATATAAATTTGGAGAAGGAGCGATGAAGGGGCGATGTAGGAGCGATGAAGGAGCGATGTAGGAGCGATGTAGGGGCCATCACAGTACAATTTAATATAAATTTGGAGAAGGAGCGATGTAGGAGCGATGGAGGGGCGATGTAGGAGCGATGAAGGAGCGATGTAGCAGCGATGTAGGGGCCATCAAGTTGCAATTTAATATAAATTTGGAGAAGGAGCGATGAAGGGGCGATGTAGGAGCGATGAAGGAGCGATGGAGGAGCGATGTAGGGGCCATCACAGTACAATTTAATATTAATTTGGAGAAGGAGCGATGTAGGAGCGATGTAGGGGCCATCACAGTACAATTTAATATAAATTTGGAGAAGGAGCGATGAAGGAGCGATGTAGGAGCGATGAAGGGGCGATGTAGGAGCGATGTAGGGGCCATCAAAGTACAATGTAATATAAATTTGGAGAAGGGGCGATGGAGGAGCGATGTAGGGGCCATCAAGTGGGTTGTTATATAAATTAAGGTAAGGGACTACGGAGGGGCGATGGAGAGGCTATAAAGGAGCCATCATGGGGCTATAGCATAGCCTCTTATCATAAGAGGCGATATGAACGCCCCTTCAAAGGAGCTATTAAGAGGCCATGAAGGAGCTATAGCATAGCCTCTTATCATAAGAGGCGATATGAACGCTCCTTAAAAGGGGCTATCACATCGCTCCATATGATAAGAGGCTATGCTATAGCTCCTTGAAGGAGCTATAGAAAATCATCGCCCCATATGGAGCGATGTCATGGAAAGGACTATACCCCGAAATTCTTTACAGTGAAGTGCTCCGTGTAAAAATGATTTCTTTTGCCATGATATTGATTTTTGAATAACTTTCTACATCCTTGAATACACGTGCACGTTTAGGTAAAAATTTAACTTTCGCTTTCGCATAGAAACAGCGAAAAAAAGCCTTGAGAAATCCCCAAAATATAGATACAGATATTTACCTTGAACATGAACACTGTGGGCCAAAATATAAATATTTTGTGCAAAATACTATGAAAATAGATAAAATGATTAAATAGACTGTATTCTTTTTTATAAAAATAATATGATGTAAGTCTGTGTGTCTATTTTTGGGTCTAGAGACCCCAACAAATTTGTTATTACTTTTTAAAAATAAAATATAAATTTGGAAGGTATGATCTCGCTAGCCCCTTCCCTCAAGTGCACCTAGAGGCCTCTAGGGTCATAGCCGCTAGGTAAAAATTCGTAAGAAAAAAAAGAAAGACAAATATTTAAAAAACTTGAATAACAATTTTTTTTAAAGCGCAATTTAAAAATTTTCCTTATTTCCTAAAATAACTATTATAATGATTAATGATTATTTATCCACTTTTAAAGTCTGTCCGTCTGTTTGTACCAAAGGACAATTGTAACCGCTGAACTAATAAGCCATGGAGGCCCCTAGGGGCGAAGATGCTGTTATTGTATTATACATTCTTAAATTTTTTTAAAAACTAACTTAAATTTAGTTTTAAGCAAAAAGGAGAACAATTCTATTAGAGGTACAGATTCAAATTTAGTATTTTGCTATATTTATGTAAATTATCCTTGGTCCTAATAGATTTATGCAGCAACGTAGAAAAATTAATCGTTGATAAGATAATTTCTTGTGAGATAAAGGGGGACGAAAATAAAAAAAATAAAGTATTGATTTATATATGCTAGTAATAAAAGAATTGTCTTATTTCTCAAAACTCTGAACTATTTAATCTTACTTCGCACCTTCGTGTCTCAATACCCCCTCAGAAAGCCATTAGAGCATTACTAGACTTCCCTTTAAATAGTGTAATTTTCGGTTCAGCCATTCACGAGATATTTCGAGACATACATATTATTACACACCCACACATACATCTTACTACTTTGACAAATATAATTTGATATATCATTGGATAATTCTTATATCACAGTAACAGGACCTGTGCCTGCTAACCGCTGAACTGATATGTTTCTTCTATATAGTGCAGTGTAGGTACTGGTAAACTGGTAAAACTAATTTAGTGAAGGGTTCTACCTCCTTACCAAGAGAAATTAACCTAGAAAAAAATTACTCTGCCCTCCTGCATTTTTTTACATTAAAAACTAAAATAAAATTGGGGGTTCGACTCTCGCTCTCCTTCGTACACTTGGGGGGCTCCTAGATGCCTCTAGGGGCGTATCTACAATTAGATTACAAACTAAAATTTACCAATACTTATATGCCTGGTATATTGAGACCTTGAAAAGTTTGCTCTGTATAAAATATTGAATATTGAAATTGCACTTGTGAAGTATACACAATTCAAAATTGCATAAGCCAAGGATTTATTTTAGCATTATCTTTACATTTAACACAGCAAAAAGAATATACGGTTCCCTTAAAATCACCCAGTCGCGCCCAGAAAAACCCCTCCGCCTTTTAATTGTTTTAAGCATTAGAGTGTGGTGTTGTAGTGCTTGAAAAGCATTTTAAGGGAAATCTTTAAAAAAGATGAGGGATTTACAATTTTGTTTATACATGTAGACTTATCAGTTAAATGTTATGTAATAGTAATAAAAACTTCAGTCGGGAAAAAAGGCAAAGGACAATGTAAAAAAAATAATCTTGTCTTTAAATTCCCATATAGTACAAGCTCTGTAATGGGCATACATTTTGATTTATGATAATTATATTTATTATTCTTCTATCCTTTATTCCTGTTAAATGAACAGAAATAAAAGCAGTCTTTTTGTCTAATTGCATATAATGTAATATACATTATGCATTAGTTTAGCTTTTATTATAAACTGTATTAAATTATAAGGAAGAAGTTTAAAAAATCTATAATACAAATTAGAACGATGCCTATCTGTCCGTCTGTCTGTCTGGAGCTTAAGGTCTCAGTAACCACTGAACCGATTGGGCTCTACTCTGTAGGGAATGTGCCTACTGGTTCTCTGATGGTTTTAAGCTATTTCTTAGGTGATGGGACACTCCCCCCTCCCCCCCCCAAAAAAAATACTTCCTCCCCAAAAAACAATGTTTTTACTTTTTCTTTTTAAATCTAAAATACCGAAAATTTGGTTGATTAAACCTCTAGGGGCAACCTCTTATGACACAATAAAAAAAATTTGTTTACAGATCTAACATAAATCAGAAGAAATAAAACTATTCTAGACACGACAAAAGTAATTATTTCGAACACTTTAATTCTAGGGGAATATGCACATAAAGTAAAACTATTTTATGCCAACTTTAAAAAATTAAAAATTATCATCTTTTTCATTAATCTAAAATTTTTTTGATTACTATTCTCATAACAAGGCATAATTGTACATTTTCATAAATACCCCTTACATAAAAATAACAGACTGTCCACAGTGGTCCTCAAGACAAAAGAAGTTTGACAAAACCTACCATAAAAACGGACTATATGGCCATCAAATATACACATTGGAGGGCCAGGAACTGATTTTCTTAAAATCATAGCTGTTCCTTCTTGGGGTTTATTCCATTTTAAAGTTAACAGACCAAATTCCCTAAAAAATCAAGGTTGTTTGTCGCGATTTTGTTGCTTTGGATTCAAACCTTTATAACTTTGGCTGTATGAAAGACTCATGAAAGCTAAACCTACCATTGGAAAGCCTATTGAATGACAATTTCAGACATAGCTTTAAATTTTTTGTAGATTTATTACTTTTTGCTCTACAAGGAAAATTGTAACCAAAGGAAGAAAATTTATTGATAAATCTATTCTCAGAAAGGCTTTCACTAGGGTATTTTGATGTACATTTTTCAGGATTTTTCTTATGTTCAGTGATTTTTTTGATGACAAATGCAAAAAATACACTTTCATACATTTAATTTGGTATATTTGCATTTTTTCTACCTTGTGCCAAAAATTTTTTATAAAAATTATAAGTTGGTGTATATTGTACATAAATTTCAGGAATAAATATTAAGAACCATCAATTGCTACATTTTACATGTGTAGTTTTAAATTTCTTATATTTATGGTTGTGTAGGAGCCTCAAAAATGCTAAACCTACCATTGTAAAGCATGTTGAACACTCTATTCAAATAAATCTACGACTTTTAAAAAATAAATTGACTTAATAGGCTTGCACAGGATTTATGTTAGGTGTAATAAATTTCACCAAAAATGTTTTCTTTCCTACAAAATTTGGAGTAGAAGGGAGGTTACAAAGCAGTAATAGTTATCACATGTCCTGTTTCAACACCAATCTATGGAGGGGGTGTGCCCCCCTCCCCCCAAAAAAATGGTGCAGGGCTTAGGTGCCCCCCCCTTTCCCCCCCTACAAAGGGAGGGGGGGTAACATTTTGATAGTTGAAAATAATGCAAAATTTAAAAAAACAATTTTTTTCAAAACTCAACAAGATATAACATACCCCCCCCCCCCTGGCCCCCCTCCCCTACCCCATATCTATGGAGAATAATTCATAGTTGGGGGAGAGGGGGGGGGGGGTGTAAAAAGTGCATGAAAAGTGCTGAAATTTATTTTATTTTCCTAAAATATATTTACCCCAGGGGTAACACCCTTATGGGGTGGGGGGAAAGTATTATCTGCTATATATCTTTTTTAAAAAATTAGGGGGGGGGGTGATTTCAACCCCTCCCCCCACCTCCTTAGACATCTCTGGGAATTTTTTTCATCTTTTTAAACTCTTCCCTTCTAAATTCTGGTAACTTCCCCCAGTTCAGGGGGTTTGGGTGGGGCTAACAATCCTTCCATAGAAAAAAACCTGCTCACGTTCAATCTGCACAAAGTAAAGACCAATTTAACTTTGGGCTCGGGAACAAAGTAGAGGTTGGAAACAACAATATGATGTTTAGCTGGGAAACCGCTAAAGGACTAGTCAGGCAGATGATTCTGAATTCCCGCAGACCAGCAAAAATTTGCACCTGGAATGTTTGGACAATGTTTCAGTCAGGCCAGAAAGAAAACATTTGCTGAGAAATGCTTAAAGCCCGGGTTGATTTCCTGGCTATCACCAAATCAGGGTGGACAAATAATGGAGAGTTTAAACATCATTCTGACTTGAAAATACTTTACTCAGGCCATATGAATGAGAATCTAGGACATAAGCAATGGGTGGCTCTTATGCTGACCAAGCAAACAGAGCAGGCCATGATCAGTTGCCAACCCCATGGTCCAAGAATCATGGAGGCTTACTTCAAATCCTCAGATATAAACATCAATCTGAGAATTATAGTAGCATATGCTCTTACAGAACAAGCAGATACAGAGGTCAAAAACAAATTTTATGACCAGCTTGACTCTGTATTTAAGAATGGTCATAAAGAAAAGGACCTGACCATGCTCCTAGGAGATTTCAATGTTCAAGAAGGGAGTAATAATGAGAATTTAGAAGAAGTCATGGGCAAATATGGCCTAGGCTTAAGTAATGGCAAGGAAAATGACAATGGTGATAGACTTGTAAGTTTTTGTACTGAAAACAAACTTGTCATTGGTGGAACCATCTTTAAACACAAGAAGATTCATACTGCCAACTGGAGATCACCAGATCAAAGAACCTTTAAACAGATAGACCACATCTGTATATCTAGATGTATAAAAGGTTCTCTCCTTGATGTCAGGGTTGAAAGAGGACCATTCAGACTATCATCTTTTATCTTCTAAAGTTCGGCTTAGATTTAAAAAGCAGGACTCAAACCCTAACCCCAGGAAGAAATATAATTTAACAACCCTTTAAAACTCTGAAAAGCTACAAGAGTTTAAGCTCACTCAAAAGAACAGATTTAAGTTGTTGACTCTTCAAGAGGAAGATGGAGTTGAAGATATTGGGCAAAGTATCAAAAAAGTTTATAATGATACTAGCCAAGAATAATTAGGTTTCAAAAAGGCTAACCAAAAGCCGTGGATCACTAAAAGATCAATTGATCTCATGGATCAAAGAAGAGATATAAGACAAAAGACACTTTCTAGAAACTTTCTAGAAGATAAAGACCTGTATAAGATGCTCAGCAGGGAAATCCAAAGAAGTGTCAGAATTGACAAAAAAGAACACTTTGAAAACCTTGCTATGCAAGCAGAAAATGCTGCTAATCAAAATAGAATGAAAGATGTCTATGAGATTACTAAGAGCATTGCAGGTAAAGTACACAAATCAGGATCACACATCAGGGACAAGGATGGTTCACTCCTTAAAACTGATGAAGACATTCCAAATAGATGGGCAGAGCACTTCACTGAACTGCTAAATCTTCCAGTTCCAGAGGAAGAAACTGAGATTCCACCCTCAGATGCACTTGACATTGACTGTCAAGCGCCAAATCTATTGGAAATCAAAGAGGCCATTAAAAATTTGAAAAATAACAAGGCCACTGGACCTGATAACATCCCAGCTGAGGTCATAAAAGCAGACCTAGATACATCAGCTGAGGCATTCCTACCTTTGATCACAAAGATATGGAATGATGAGTTATGCCCAGAGGACTGGAAGAATAGACATATCTCATTACTAGCCAAAAAAGGACACTTGACCCAATGTGGAAACTACAGAGGGATAATGCTTCTTTCAGTACCTAGCCGTATCCTTAGTAAGATTTTTCTTAATAGAATAAAGAAAAAGGTTAATGAAAAGCTAAGACCTAATCAGGCTGGATTTAGACTAAACCGTTCCAATATTGATCAGGTAACCTCTCTAAGAATCATCATAGAGCAATCCAAGGAATGGAACTCTGAGCTCTTTGTAAACTTCATTGACTACAAAAAAGCATTTGATTCTTTAGACAGATCTCTCTGGAAAATCTGCCAACACTATGGCATTCCATAAAAGATAATCAATATCATTAAAGCTATCTTTCATAAAGGAGGTGGAAATGTAATGTATAAAGGTAAACTATCAACCTTTTTTGAGATTATAACAGGTGTCAGACAAGGATGCCTTCTTTCTCCCTTCCTTTTCCTCCTTGCTATTGACTGGATCATGAAGAACTGTGAAAGTAATGATGGCATTTGCTGGGAGCTATTTGGCAATCCAAAATATTTGGGAGTTTTGGACTTTGCTGATGATATTGCTTTGTTAACAAGCAATAGAAGTCAAATGCAAAGAAGGACTAACATGATAGCTGAAACTTCCAAGAAAATTGGACTAGAAATTAATGTTTTCCTAAAACCAAAATACTAAAAATTAAATGCAAATTCTCAAGAACCAATTACTATTGGAGACCAAATTCTTGAGGATGTAGATTGTTTTGAGTATCTTGGAAGTAAAATTGATGAAGCTGGAGGCACTTTGACAGATGTTAAAGCTAGAATTAACAAATCTAGGACAGCCTTTGCCAGCCTGAACAAAATTTGGAATTCCAAGAACATCTCCATAAAGACCAAGTTAAGATGTTCTCTTTGTTTTGCTGTATGGGGCTGAAACTTGGTTCCTAAACACAGCAGTGGTCTCCAAGCTACAGACATATATCAATAAATGTCTCAGGAGAATCCACTAGATCTTTTGGCCAAATAAGATCACAAATGCTGAGCTTCTAGAGCGCAGTGACATGTCAGACATTAAACTGACAATGAAACAGAGGAAATGGTGATGGTTGGGGCACACACTAAGGAAAGGACATGATGATATATCCAGGCCTTGACTTGGAACCCCCAAATAGGAAAGAGGAAACCAGGTAGACCTAAAACAACCTGGAGGAGGGAACACTTAAAGGGAGTCTAAAGGTAAAAATTTCTCATCATATTATCAAATCTTAACATTTTCTAAGCACCTTTCAATAAACTGATCAACTAAAAACGTTGTATTAACAAAAGTATCAAGGATTTAAGCCTTGATTTTTTGGTATTTTGGGAGGGAAAACTGGAAAAACAGAGAAAATCTGAACTTTTTTCTTTATTAAAATGTTTGTAGGGATATTTAACTTGTCACATATAGTTTAAACTATTTACTTACTGTTAAGCATTTATTTTATGACATAAAATTGGTAATTCATGCTGTAATAACGTAGAAATTAAGTAATAAAGATTTATTTTAAGTTCCAATTATTGACAAAAAAATACCTTACTGTTTACAAAGGGTTGAATCTGAAGTGATAACATCCTTTTTTATTTTGTTGGACTATAAACAACCCACTTTGGAGAATTAGTTTACACTTTTATCAGACTGTTTATAAAGAAATATTGCATCTTTATTATTTACAAATTTTGTAATTAAAGGTGGGCAAGAGATGGGCCATCTAAAGTTAATTAGATACTAAAAAAAACAGTTTCTAGCTTTGTTATAGTATTTGGTTTTCAATAAAAAATAATGCTTATTTTATCAATTTCTAAGTAACTATACATTGGTTTAAAGCAAGGATTATGTTAAAAGTTAGCTTAACCGTTAGGAAAAATCAAGAACTATGTGAAAAAGTTTAATTTTAGCTATAATGGGAGAAAAAAAGAATTTAATGCACATTTTATATAATACGTAATATTTCTTCCTTTCCCTGTACCTTGTAATAATCATCAGAAAAGCCGTTTTTTAAGCAAACAAAAGCGCGTTTTGCTCTATCTGTGAGATATTATGAATGAGATAGTGTTAAGATTTGATATTAAGATGAGAAAAATTTACGTTTACAGTTTTTAAGTGAACTGAAAGATTTAAAAATTCCATCTTTCAGCATTGCCTCAAAACGTGCCCATACAAAGGAAGATTGGAGAACCATTGTGCATGGCCTAAGTTCTGCCAAGAACTAAGAGGCAATGATGATGACTCTTCATGCACTTTTTACAACCCCCCCTCTCCCCCAACTGTGAATTATTCTCCATAGATATGGGGTAGGGGAGGGGGGCCAGGGGGGGGGGGGTATGTTATATCTTGTTGAGTTTTGAAAAAAATATTTTTTTAAATTTTTAAATTTTGCATTATTTTCAACTATCAAAATGTTACCCCCCCTCCCTTTGTAGGGGGGGAAAGGGGGGGGCACCTAAGCCCTGCACCATTTTTTTGGGGGGAGGGGGGCACACCCCCTCCATAGATTGGTGTTGAAACAGGACATGTGATAACTATTACTGCTTTGTAACCTCCCTTCTACTCCAAATTTTGTAGGAAAGAAAACATTTTTGATGAAATTTATTACACCTAACATAAATCCTGTGCAAGCCTTTTAAGTCAATTTATTTTTTAAAAGTCGTAGATTTATTTGAATAGAGTGTTCAACATGCTTTACAATGGTAGGTTTAGCATTTTTGAGGCTCCTACACAACCATAAATATAGGAAATTTAAAACTACACATGTAAAATGTAGCAATTGATGGTTCTTAATATTTATTCCTGAAATTTATGTACAAACTTATAATTTTTATAAAAAATTTTTGGCACAAGGTAGAAAAAATGCAAATATACCAAATTAAATGTATGAAAGTGTATTTTTTGCATTTGTCATCAAAAGAATCACTGAACATAAGAAAAATCCTGAAAAATATACATCAAAATACCCTAGTGAAAGCCTTTCTGAGAATAGATTTATCAATAAATTTTCTTCCTTTGGTTACAATTTTCCTTGTAGAGCAAAAAGTAATAAATCTACAAAAAATTTAAAGCTATGTCTGAAATTGTCATTCAATAGGCTTTCCAATGGTAGGTTTAGCTTTCATGAGTCTTTCATACAGCCAAAGTTATAAAGGTTTGAATCCAAAGCAACAAAATCGCGACAAACAACCTTGATTTTTTAGGGAATTTGGTCTGTTAACTTTAAAATGGAATAAACCCCAAGAAGGAACAGCTATGATTTTAAGAAAATCAGTTCCTGGCCCTCCAATGTGTATATTTGATGGCAATATAGTCCGTTTTTATGGTAGGTTTTGTCAAACTTCTTTTGCCTTGAGGACCACTGTGGTCTATGTAAATAAGCAAAGGATCTTGCTAACCTATAAACCGATGTGGGTTTTCTTTACAATGTAGCTTCTTATAGGTCTGAACAGGTTTATAACTATTTTAAAGATAAATTGCTCTTAGAAAAAAATACCCCCTTCAACCCCAAGTGCCCCTAGAGGCCAGTAGGTGCGTAGTCGCTAGTATAAAAAATAAGAAAAAAATTCCATAAAATGTCTGAATTATGCAATATTGGCTTAGAAACATGTTTTCTTCGACTCAGACAAAATTATGACCTAACAAATATAAACATCAAATATTCTAAAACATTTTTTTGGCCTACAAATCATCAAAATGTAACTTAATGTGATGCGCAAAAAAACATGTGATTTGGGACGTTTTGCCTTTTCAAGAATTATAAATATCATGTTTATTTTGAGATTTAGATTAAATATGAGAGTTGTAATGTGCAGGGAGCGGGAGGACATTTGGCTGTTTATTACACTAGTCCTTTAAGTTTTATAGCTTTATTGCTTAAAACTTTGGGGACTTTTAATAAATTTTGATTGTTTGGTTAATTTAGTTGAGTGTCCAAACATTTCAACCACTAATTGAAATCCACCTCAGGGGTTATTTTGTGTATCATCATTAGTGATGAAAATCAATGAATCTGACATTGTCTTATCCCTGGTAGATCCTGGTTATTATGTCTCGATGTCCGTTCATCGTTAAAATATCTTATACTATGATATCCTAATTTTCTTTAGATATAAGAGTTAAAAAAAGGTATTAAAAGAGTTTTTTAGGGAGGCTTGTTACTGTTTTTAGTACTAGCGGCTACCCCGTTAGAGGCCCCTAGGGGTACTTGAAGGGGGAGAGTCGAATTTGATAACCCAATTTCTTACTTTAGGTTTTAAAAGAAAAAGTAAAAAAATTGTCTGTAATACGCTGCTATACATGATTTTTCAGATGGCTGAGAACTGGTTCAAATACAGCGGTTTGGAACCCATATTGGAAAAAAAGTAGAGTCCTATTTTCCAAACAAAAGATAAAATTATGGGTTTTAAACATTAATATCTGTTTTGTTTAAACCTTTTGAAATTATAACTTCTTACACCAAACTTTAAAAAATGCATATTTTTTACTTAAAAAAAAAAAGAAATTCAAGTTTTGTTAGTAAAGAAAGTGGATTGTGTCAGAGAAATATTGCAATAGTTGAGTCTAGTCCGTTCAAATGACGTTTTACCAAGAACTTTTTATGCTTTTTCAAGGTTTTATATTTCAGGTATAAGATTTATTTTTATTTATTTTTAAGAGTGATTTATCTTTGGAGGGTGATGGTGCCCTCCACTAACATAGTTGTAAACCTCCCATGGACCTATGAGAAGCTACACTGCAAATGAGAAACATATTGGTTCAGTAGTTAGCGAGATCCTTCACAACAGACCGAAAAAGCTTTGATTAACATGTCAAAAACAGATCTAATAATAAAGTTACTTTTTTTGTTGTTGTTTTTATCTCATCATGCAAATTTAATTTATTTGTTAAATCATATTTATGACCTTGGCTGGGTTAAGTTTAAGTTTTATGTAGAAATAACTAGTTTTTTTTCTCGTTTAGGTCATGAGACTGTGTCATGACGTAATCTAACTTTCAAAATAATTCAACTTTACAAAAAAAATATTGTAACTTACATTATTACTTTTTTGTGGGTGCAAGAGGTTTCGTGATTTTATGGAATATGGGAATTACAAAATACAAAGTTATTACATAGGTGAATCTGAACTCAACACAGTGTCATACATAAAGACGTTAAAATGTTTTCTAATGCTTCTATGTCGTTATTAGTCAGAGTATGGGGAAATCCTTGGCCCCAAACAGGTGCAACTCATAACCATGCATATTTATAACCTACCGACAAAGGTTGTGCAATCAAAAAGTTCGTTATCTGTTGTGTGTTACTTAACATAATACCTCGGGTGTATTGACAAAATAGGAGATATGGCGCCCCTTTGTTATCCTTGGTAGTTGAACCTGCCGTTAAAATCCTCGCCCATAAGATGTGATTGGTAGGTGTTATATAGCTGAGATAAGGATGAATTTGATTAGTTATGAATTATTTTAAATGGAGCTAACGGGTTAGGCGAGGTTTTTAGGTGAAAGTTCTTAAATGAAAATTTCAATTTTTATAACTTGCAAATTTTATCAATCAAATCCTGTATTTCTTGCCATTAAAGAGATTCAAAGTAACAAAAAAATAATCTACCCTCTAAGGTTAGCTGATGTCTTATGAAAGTTATACTTATAACAACTAGATTAAAAGTTATAAAACAGAATTTGATGGCTTCTTTTGGTAATTTGATTATAATAAAATTTCTTACATTTCTTTGTTTTTTTAATGTATTACAATGATATAGTAATAAACGTTGCATAAAAATATCCATAAAAAGTTGTTTGTTTAAATCGTAATTAAATGTCTAGGAAAAATATTAATCATGCTTTTATTAAATGAATATGTTTACCTACTTTATTATCAGAATTTAATTATTGTCAAAATGAATAATTTAGGAAATCCCAGAAATAACAAGGACGCATTAAGTCACAAAAGTCAGATAATATTATCAAATGTTTTTTTGAGGTCAAACTGTCTATTTTTTTCTGAGGGCGCAAATTTCTATTTTCTAAAATATTTTTAAAAATATTATTAGCGAAAGCTACTCAATAACTAAAATTGGCCCGTCCGTCCGTTCATTCGCCATTCATAAAACTTTTAACTCAAATACATTATTCTTTTTCAACTCACTCTCTTTTCTCCCTCCCTCTCTCTCTCTCTCGCTCTCTATATCTCCCTCTCTCTCTCTCTCTCTCTCTCTCTCTCTCTCTCTCTCTCTCTCTCTCTCTCTCTCTCTCCATCTCTTACTTAAACTAAAAAAATATCGAAATCTTAAGCTTCAGACAAAATAAAAACTTTATTAATGGGGTATTTAGAACTTGTTATCGACCAGCTGCAAACCTTTTTTCTGCTATGTAACAGTTTCCTTATCAATTAATTCCACGAAGATAATATGCAATCTTTATAAGCGAGGCTTTTCTAAAATTATGGTCACTGTCTATCTATTTTTTATCACGTCAGCGTGATATTTAATGCCTTTTTTCATGTGTAATTTTTGATATTTTATTTTATTTAAACTTTTAAATGTGATTTTTTTGTCTAAAAATTAAGAGCTCAGCTACTTATAAACCTATTCAGAAAGCAAATATTTAAATCTAAATTAAGAAAACAATTTCAAATTTGGAATGTTTAGATTAGAAGAGGATCTACTAAATAAATCAGTTAAATTCATAGCTCTGCTTTTATGAATGTTTTCATACTTGTTTAGTTAAAAATAGACAAAAAAAACTAATTCCAAGAGGATAAAATGTTCTCTATTAAAAAAGTTAAAAATAGATTTCACTGTTAGTTTTCATGATGCAACCTCTAATCAAATATTGTAAGGTCAAATTCCAATAATCTTAGTAGAACAAAGAAAATATGTACTCTTTTAAGTTTTCATTTTACATTTTTACAGAACCGGAAAAATCAACCATAAAAATGAGGGAGATGAGAGGAGAAGTGGGAAAGAAAACCCCTAAAAAGAGATGGTTAATCCCTCATTTTTATGACGTCACATGGCTAATTTTTTAGACACTATGTTCCGCTACTTTATACAAGGAGCACTATAAAGATTATCGTAAACATTATTGTTTTCTTCGGAGGATTTTTTTCTCAATGTTTTTCAGTTCAAAGATTTTTTCTTTCAATTTTTTTTGGAAAACATTGAGAAAAAAAATATTAGGAATTATGGAAAAAAATTAACAAACATTAAGGAAAAAATTAAAAGAAAAACATTGAAAAACTTAGAAAAAATACATTGAAAAATAAATATTCTAGGAAATCGCTAAAACTTTCAATGTGATTGTAAAAATGTTTATTATTTTTTTTTATTAATTGGAATTTATCAATATAGCATGTAAGTTAATATTGATGGAAAACCAGAAAATTTATTCTCTCATTATTTATTTAAAGGAAATTTTTCCAAGAATCAATTAAATACAAATTATAAGAATTGATTTCTTAGAAATACTTATTTTAGTATGTATTTTATAAAATTAATATTTACTTTAAACATTGGAAAACAAACCAATTTTGAGGACATTTGTCAAATTTGCTAATTAGAGTAATTACATTTTCATATTTAATCATTTTTAAGGATTGAAATGAGATCCAACTTTTATCCAGGTAAAATAAAAATAAGAAAAAAATGAGCGAGTTATTCCTCTGTTAACATGGATGACATCATCCATAAAATTGAAGCTTAACAAATCAGAAAGTCAGATAAACGAACATTTATAATTATAGAGTAACAACGCATTTACTGTTCGACAATATATTTTAAACAAAAAATCCGTATAAATATATTCTAGAGTTTTAAATAGAGAAGCTTTTTATGGACATACTGACATAGAGATGCTTTTCTTGTAGCATTATACCTAATGACCCTAAGAATCATTATGTCAAAAATTAAAGTGAATAGGATGATTACATCACATAGAATATTGTTTTTGAAAAGCCAAAATAACATTATACTCAAAATGGACGTACGGACTTTTTTTACTATTGCTTTTCGAATTAAACCTAACATTAATCACAATTACAAGTTTGAAATCGATAATTCTAACACACCTAAATTAACGGAAGAGCAATCAGTTTCGAACTTACAGACGCACCGACTCTAAAGTCTAATAATAGAAAAGATCTGCTTTTAAAAATGGGCTAGCAACATGATGATACGCATGACATTTTACAAGTTTAATATGAACACAGGTTCCTAGACAGCTCATGTGGTCCTTACATTATAACATCTTAATTATTCTTTTATCAGCGGATTCGCCTCTAGGAGCACTTGAGGTGGGAAAAAGCGAATTAGACCCTCTCCCATTTTTTTCCAGTGTCGATTTATTTTTGGAGAATAGTTGTATACTCCCTTAAAAAGCTAAAACCTTTTCAAGCACTAAGAGAAGCTACATTATAAAGTAGAACCATATTGGTCCAGTGGTTATCAAGATACTCTAGTACACCAAGACCTAAACAGAAAAGAGTAGATCACTTTATGGATTGGATCCCTTTTTAAAGTATCAAAATGAATGCATTTATATTACACTGGCTCTGAAAGATTTGTATGCACGTTCTCTGATTTGTCAGCTAAAAAATTAAATCTACAAAAAGGGTTATTTTGTTTCTCATAATTGCTAAAGGGCCTTTTTTTGTAAAATCTTTTCCTACGCGTTTATTCTATTTTGTAATAAATTAACGAAAAAAGCTATCCGTTACGGACGGAGGTACGGACTGACTGACCCTAATTATAGAAAAGCTTCGCTTTTAACAACTTTAATAAAAGTGACGAAAAGTATTTACTGATATAAAAAGAGGGGGGGGGGGGATTTCAAATGGTTCAATTGACAAAAAGTAGGAAATTATGATAATGCATATATACATATGACCTGATTTGTTGTTTTTACCCCCTTTCAACGCTTCCTTGACGTCTTTTCCTGTTATTACATTCTGTACACTTTGCGCATTTACTAAGGTTAAATAAATAAGAGATATATTTGTTCTTACAGAGTAGGAAAGGGTTCAAAAAATATTCCTTATAAGTAAGCAACAGGATCTCTGCGTTTCTGTCTGTACCGAAAGATCCTACAGTATAGCTTCTCAAGTTATCAAAGGTCCTGGGAAGGTTTATAACTATTTTGGGAAAGGGTTCTAACACCCTCCCAATAGAAATCGATCCCAAAAAGTGGAAGGTTTTAATAAAACCACCCACCACTTCAAGTGCCCCTAGATGCCTCTAGGGGCGTAGCCGCTAGTAACACATAAATTAAGTACTATGTTTCAGAATAAATTTAGACTGTTGTTGCAATATAGTTAAATGTAGATTGCTGTGTGATAGGATGATTCTAACATGCGTAAATTTATGTTCAGAACTATCCGATATGAACGGAAAACTCACTCTAAAATCATCATTATGTGTAATTTTCTTTGATTAGATTAATTTATCAAATCCATATAAATTAAAGATAAATCACATTTTGATTTGACTAAATATTGACTAGTCCTACTTATCAAATGACGCTTATGGGATTTTTGCTTTTTTTCAATATTCGTTCGGACACAAGAATAATAACCCTTAACAGTCGGGCCTCAATCCGGATGATTTCGTTCAAGAAGGGGGGAGGGGGGTCACGCGCGTTGAACAACCTTTTATCTCAGCTTCTGTTAGATCTAGAGAGCTAGAAATTTTTTTGTTAATTCACTTTAGAATTCGAAAAATATAGGAGGTCATATTTAGTTGTTATCCTATAATATAAAGTGGTATGCTTTTTTGTTCTCCTTTACAGTGAAGCTTCCTATAGGTCATGAGATGGTTTTGGGCTATTTCATTTTTATTTCAATGAGTTTGGGTATGGTTTTAGGCTATTTTCTGGCTGTCAATATCCCTTCGAATACAGAGCCCCTAGGTGTTAGGGGCGGAGCCGCTAGTAAAGTTTAGAAAGAATTTCCAAATGCAACTGTAGATAATTCAAAGTCCATATTTTGCTTGTTCCGCTCTTTATTTACCAATCTTCGCTTTAGGGACTTTTTTACTTCTAGACTTAGGACGGCTGTATTATCTTACTAATGTAGTAGAATATTTTTAGTTAAATTTTATCTCAGATTTTTTTAGGAGGTCCAGGGCAGAGTTCAAGACCCGCCTCCCCCCCTCCCTTACTGACAATTAAGGGTTAACAATAATCAGAATATTTTTGCATAGAAACTAAATTTTCTGCAATTTTTGGAAATATTTTAAATAAAATTTAGCATGTCTGAAGTTTGTACGTCAATGCGTCACAAAATTGAAATATGGGTTTGTTTTTGATTTTTATTTATCTTGAACAAAATAAAAAACAAGTAGATCTTGTCATTTATTAACATAAAAGTGCAATTATTATATCCTGTTTGTGTATGTCTTAATGAAATACGTGTATCCTTATATATAAGTAAAAGTCAGTCTGTCTGTAGCATAAGATCTCGCCAACCTTTTATCTGATATTGTTCTCTTTTAGAGTGAAGCCTCCTACAGGTAAAGATGAATTTTTGTTTTACTTTTTCTTTTTAGAACTAAAACAGAAAGTGTAAGGTCTACTTAACCTCTCCCACCCCTCCACTAAAATGTCTCTAAAGGCACTTAGTCTCAAATTTAATGGATTAAGATTTTTGTTTGAGGGGGGCTGGGGTTGGCATGAACTTTCGTTATGAATTGAACACACTTACATCCTACTTCTTTTTATACTGGTTCTATGTATAAACACTCCTTACATATTTTATTTTTATAATCTTTAAAAGATGCATTTGATACTGATGTTATTTTCACATGAAGATTAAAAATCAATCAAAGTTGTCATCAAACGTCATCTAAAAGTCAAACTGTATATTTTGATCATTTTTTGATAAATCTTGATGCAGCATGTGAATGTAATTTTTTTCCAGTATGGCTTCGAAATCGATTAATATCAGCTGGATTAGAACTGGTTGTCAGCCTAATGAAAAATCATGTGTAGCATCGTATTACAGACAATTTTCCAGGAATGACAAATAAAACAATTAAAATTTATACTAGTTTTGCAAGCCCGGGACTATGGTCCTTTGGTGTTAACAAAACTGATTTAAATCTTAAAATTATAATTATAATTTTCATTAATATCCTCGGAAAGCTTTGGTCTGTCCGTATGAACGTCACTAAGGTGGAGAAGATTATCTTGTTGCTACGATTTTTTGATTAAATATACCCAAAAGTTTCAGAAATCAGGTTGTTATTGCTCAAAGAAAGTTTTTAGCTTTTGATTAACATTTTATCTTAATTTGAACTGTAATTTTAATGAAAAGAAACAAATGTGATGATAAAGGAAAATTTGAGAGAAAAAATATTTTCTTATGCAAGCCCATTTATTTATTTTATCCAGAGATTCAGGCATTGTTATAAAAATATATATTTTTCTTCACTAATATAACAAGGATGACAACATCCATAAAAGCGAAGCACTGAAACGGTAGGACAAACGGACATTAACACTTGTATAGTGTTAGAACTTAATTATCATAATATAAATTTATAAGAGTCAAAGCAAAATTGTAAGTAAATTTGTTGTAAAACTGCTTGATACAGGATAATTTTTATGGACATACTTACATTTTTAGGGCTTGATTATAGAGTTGCTTCGCTTATTACATTATTTTTTGTTGTCCCAGGAATCAATATACCAAAAATCAGATCAATCCGATAATTTGATCACATAAAAATTTGTTGTTAAAAAAGTAAAAAAATCAACATGTTTAAAATGGACGTACGGACATTTTGGTAATGATTATAGAGTTGCTACGCTTTCTAAATCGTACCTAACTACTAAAGGAATCACCAAGCAAAATTTGAAATCGATAGGACAATTCTAACATGCCTAAATTAACGGAAAAAAGCTATCCGTTACGGACGGACGGACGGACGTACGGACGGACGGACGTACGGACGGACGGACCGACCCTAATTATAGAAAAGCTTCGCTTTTAAAAAAGTATGACAAAATATAATTTCAAATATATCAGAAAAAAAACATTCATAGAAAATATATCTTTTAAAAAAAGATTAAGTTGTTTCCTCAAGCACAAAACCCCCCTACTACACTTATTTAAAGGAAAAAATTAAAATAAGGGGGAGGGGATAGTTTTGTGTGTTTGTTTAATGCTTGAGGTAAGGTTAGGTTAGGTTTGGGTACATGATTAGGACACATTAGGTTCAGAGCACCCTGCAGGTGTTAAGCATAGGAAAAACCCCCACACCCTATGCTTATAATTTGTTCTAAAAAAAGGGCTTTTTTACTTCTGTGCTTGATAAGAAGTTCAAGGAAAAGCCCCACAGATACTTTATCCTTTGCTCCTGATATGACCCCTGCTCAGAAGAACACACGCAGCTAATACAAATAAATTTCATCTCGAGCATATTTTTATAATGTTTTGGATTGCGAAATTTTGTTTGTATACATTACAACTTGTGTTTCAAATATTTTTCATTCATTCGATTTTCAAGCCAATTTCATTTGTACGTAGACAAAACAGACGAACAAACATTAACAAATAAAGAGTAACATCTAATATTCAATACCATATGGTAATCATAACAAAAATTACGTAAAAAGCTACCTCAAAATTACTAGTACAGCATGCTTGATATGGACATATTTATATTTTTTAAGACTTGATTTTAGAAAGATGCGTTATGCGTGGGGCTCTAGCCCTTCGGGGCAATCATTAACATTTATTTAATCTATTCTAAAATAACATTTCAAAATCGGTGCTTGCTTACATGTGAAGACTTGAGCAAGCACCGACCCTTCCCCCCCCCCCCCACTGCTTAATTTTGAAAAAAATGAAAATACGGGTGGGGTAGGTAGTTTTTTTTACGAGAAAGCTGCCAGAAAGTCCAGTGTAGGCAATCAACTTCTGCTATGTATACCAGAGGGAAAATGCATGAGAGGGAGAGTGGGTAGGCAGCAAATAGTGCCTAATTGCATATACTTTTTAAAAAGAAAGAGAGAGGAGGGTGGGGGGGGGTGTATAAATATTTTAATACTACAGGAATCGATAGGACAATTCTAACATGTTTAAATTAACGAATAGAACTAACCGTTACGGACGATCAAATGACCTATCCTAATTGTAGAATAACTTCGCTTTTGAAAATCTTAAAGTATAAGACGCGACACAATCACATATTTAAATGGTTTTATTTAGGTGGTCATCAGAAAAATAAATAATTTTTTTTAACAATTTGAGAAATAATTTTTTAGTATTATTTACCCCTTTTTGTATTTTATTGGACAACTCAACATCTGGTTTAACCCTCAACAGTCGGGCCCCTTGCCGAACCTTAATTGGTCGGGAGGGGGGCGTTCAACGCCCCCCCCCCCTAAATTATCAGTTCCTTATAGAGCTAAAGGGCTAAAAATTATTGTGCAAGTCCCAGGATTGATAATGAATTTCCGACCTTAAGTAAGTCAAGGTCAATTTTTGCTTCCTTTACCCTTTTATTTAACAACCTTTGTTTTTAGTTCCTTTTTTAATTAAAAATTTGAAATAGCTGTAATTTTCTTATTTTTGAAGCTAAATGTTTATATCTATGTAAATTTAATATTAGAAATATTAAGATAAAAATTTCAGCAGCCGCAGCTGTACTTGGCAGCTGCCAGCCGCCGCAGTCGGCGGTAAAACAGCGGAGGATCTTTATAAAATCTAATACGTTATGTAGACATGTAAGAAAAGCTTAAGTTTAAAAGTTGACGTCTCTAAGTAAAAAATTGCGGCCACAGGAGCCTTTTAAAGATTTCTGGAGGATCAGGACCTGCAGGATCATACCTGGAACCTGAAATAAAGTTGAACACCTGTATTTCATATGAAAATGTACTTCTAGAGCATATTTAAGTATTTGGTAAGATAAAATGCTTTGTTTAAGAAGAAAAACATATTTATTCTCTTTACCTGAATGACCCTGTCAGGTTTCCTGATATCCTGTGCCCGCCAGGATGGAGATATTCAAAAAATTCCAACTCTCAGTTATGTGTCATACCCATATTTAAAACGTCACGCAGTTTGGGCTTTTATCTTTCACACACAGAAAATGAGAAAAACAGAGGGGGGGGGGCGATCAACCCCTTTCCCCCAACCTTTAAGGGTTAAACAACCCCTCAACCCCCTCTCTAACTTATATCTGAAAAGTCACTTATAAATAGCGAGAGATTTTCTGTATTGAATTTATTCAGTGACAGACATTGTTTCATGTGTGGTTATCTAACAATTTTTATTATATATTATTTGATTGTTTATATTTTATTATTTTTATATTGTTAAAAGTGAAGTAAATAAAGTAAGACGGGAATAAAAATAAAATGTTGTGTTTCGTCATGAAGGGGTTGAAATGATATTTTTTGTGTACGAAATAATTGTAATCATTCTAGTTTTGAGCGTCAAGGTATAAGGGAGTGTGTATATATGTTAGATGAGTAGTGGGTATACATAATGCTTTTAAATTACTGCTAAACCCTTTTTTTATTTGACTTTTTTTATGTTTTACTTGAATGCTCAAAAAACATTTAAATAAAATTTGTCTCATCATAAATGTAGTTTTTTGTATTTAAAGTATTTTTTTATGAATGTATTATTTTAGTTTTTAGTTTTCTTAACGTAGTGGAAAATAAGCTTTTTTATAATTAAGGTCTGTCAGTCCGTCCCACCGTAACGGTTAGCTATTTTTGTTTTTTAGGCATGTTAGAATTGTACTATTAATTTCAACTTTGCATGGCGATTCTTGAGTAGTTTGGTAGGATTTTAAAAGTGTAGCAACTCTATAATCTTTACTAGAATGTAAACATGCAGACTTATAACTTTTTTAACAGGTTATTTTTATGTGAAAAGAATATTCAATTGATCTGATTTTTGGCATATTGATTCCTAGGACAACAAAGTACAACGTTATAAGCAGAGCATCTCTATAATGAAGTCCTAAAATGTAAGTATGACTTAAACATTATCCTGTATTTAATCAGTTTAACATATAAAATAATTTAACGCTATGACTTTTTACATTTTTATTCAGATTATTTAGTTCTGACAGTGTTAATATTCGTTTGTCCTACCATTTTAGAGCTTTGCTTCTGTAGATGTTGTCATCCTTGTTTATAAAATTATCTGAATTCTCTGATTTTTGGAATATTGATTCCTAATACAACAAGGTACAAAATATAAGCGAAGCAACTCTATGACCAAATCTTAAAAATGTAAATAATAAGTATATAAGTATATAATAAGTAATGTGTGTTTCAGCAGTTTTGCAACAAATTCACCTACAATTTCGTTTAGATCTGTGCATTAATATTCTGCTTATTTAGTTATTCCATATTAGTGCTTCGCTTTTATGGAAGTTGTCATCCTTGTTAAATTGAAATCAACTTTTAAATGAAGTAAATTATATTATGCTCCGATATATTCTTATTTTTGTATTTTATCTTTTAATATATACTTTTTCAGAATAAAAATTATAATAATGCTTGGTGATTAAAATATCATATGGATAATAGGTAATATTCTTTTCTGAAAGATGTATTACAGTAACTGTATGTAACAGTTTATGCTTGAATTTTCATATTGAACAGAGTTTTAATAACTAATTACGTAAAATGCAAAAATTGTAAACAAACTTTTTTTTTGTTTGCTGTGAATATTTAGTTCTAAATATTTCTTGTTAAAAGCGAAGTTTCTATAATTAAGGTAGATCCATCCTTAGTTCAGAGATATATAGCTTTTTTTAGTTTAGGCTTGTTAGAATTGTCCTATGGATTTCAAACTGGGCATGTTGATTCCTGTAGAAGTTAGGTAAGTGTAGCAACTTTATAACAGGGACAAGGGAAGGTTTCTCTGACCAAAAAGTCTATTAAAATCATGCAATCTAATCACGAAACCTTTATGAGTGTGTAATATTATCGATGATTCAACTATTATTAAAAGGGGCTTGTAGTAATTATGTCTGAGTATAAATTCGCTAATCTAAATTCACTAAACCTCATCAAAAGTTTGTAGATAATTAACAGGGATCGGCAGCCGCACGTAAGCCGCGTGTAAGCCTCAGTGATATCGTCATTTTATTACTATAATATTCAGCTGGATGTATAAAACTGCTCTTTAGCAGACAATCCTTCTTTCTGAAATTTCTTTTTCTGCTCACAAGCAGGTTTAAAAGTGAGGCTGAGGCGTGGCTGCCGAACCCTGATTATTTATGTTATTAGCAGACCGATTTAAAAAAAATAACACAGTAGGGAGATGAAAAAACATTTTTAAATACTTCCTAAAAATAAAGTCTTTAAATATTTTTCCTACCCATAAAATTTGTAACTGTTTAAAGATGAAAAACAAAATATTTTGACAAAGAGGGAAGTCATTTTCTAGTAAATCCCGTAAAGGTGTGTGTTATAAGGCCTAAAAATAGTAGTAGAACGATAAGGTGCTCTATATATTTGTATTCCCTATTGAATAGAACAATAGGGAATTTTTTTTTTTTTTTGATCACCGTACCTGGAATATCTTTAAAAAAATAAGAAATTTCTATTAAATGCTTTGTTTGGCTCAAACTGACTAAAATTAAAAAAAAATATAATTATAATAATAATGTTTTCTATAGGTACAAGGTAAAGGTTAAGAACCATCTATACAATTAAACAAAGGAAGAAGCCATTCTTTACAGGTTGATTTATTCAAGGTGACAAAAATTAGTTTTATGTTTGTGGAATTTCATGTTTGTTTGCTTTGAAGTAGAAGGTTTCAATGTGCATTGTTTCATATCAATTTCACTACAGCAAACAACTACATTTTAGAACATTTTTTTCTGTAAATTAAACTTTCATTATCAAAAAACTAACTTGTTTTTCAACTATATTTTGGTCAATCTTTATTATAAAAAAAATATTCTGGCTTTAAAATAGGATTTGAAACTAAAAATGACATACTACACAACAAGCAAAGAAAGAATATGACATGCAACCTCCACTTTGAATCTCTTACCTTCTTATATAGATTGTATATCTGAATGTTTTCAAAATTGTCTGTATGTAACTTGTGTTGGTTTGTTTCACTAAGTCATTGTATTAATGATTTGCTAAAGTTTCATTTTAATGTTCACTGCTCGTACAACCTGTAAAGAATTTCAACCATTAACTGAAATATACAGAAGGGTTATCCATGTATCATATTTGGGAATGTAAATCAATTTAGCGGTCATTGTCTTATCCCTTTAGATCCCTGAATAGTAATTAACAATGATCAATGGTTCTTTTTTTTCTATGTAGCTTCTCATTGGTTCTTGGAAGGTTTATAACTTATTTTGGGAGGGTACCTCCACCATCCTAGGAGAAATCAACCCCTAAAAAAGGACCCCATTTCACACACAAAAAATAACTTTTTCTTTTAAAGTCTAAAATAAAAATCTAGTTGTAGAATTCAACCACTTCTTCCCCTCTCAAGTGCCCCTAAAGGCCTCTATGGGCGTAGCCGCTAGCACCAAATAAATATATTCTGTAATGTTTTTATACAGACGGATGAACAAACAGACATACTCTGATTGTAGAGTTTCTGTGTATATATGTATCTTTATAATAAAGTAACACGTTCTATGTGAGTCTTTGTGCACCAAGGGATCTCACTAACCACTGAACCAATATGGTTCTCCTTTACATGGTAGCTTCTTGTATGTCCTGGTAAGGTTTATTACTATCCCAAGAGAATTAACTCTCCAAAATAAATGTTTATAACTTTTTCATTAAAAAAAACTGTAATTGTAAGGGGGGGTTCGTCTTCCCCCCCAACCTAAGGGTCCCTATATGCCTCTAGAGGCGTAGCCGCTGCTAGTAGAGTATCCAATGATATAAAGCAGTAAGGTTTTTTATCTGAATCTCAAAATTAGGCAATTAATTATGAATAAAAAAATCACGCAACCTTCTTTTTAAAAAAAAAACAATCTTTAAAGTTAATTAATGTGAAAAGTATAAGTTTAAATGAAAAAAGTCTTTAGTAAGTTCTATTTATTTTTGATGATAAAGATTTTGCAAAAGACATTTTATTGCTATGTTGATCAGAAATATATTAGAATTTGTTGTTAGGTTTTTTCTACAAATCTTTATATTGAAAGTCTAAATTTGAAAATTGTGATCTTTTTAAAGCTTAAAGTATTTATATAAGTTGTTTGTATCTTAAAATAAAAAAAAATATTAAAAATCATTTTTTGTTTGTTTTTTATTAAAGATTTTCATATTATTTTCAATTTTTTTTCAGAACTTTAAATTGAAAAAAAACCAAAAGACCCCACTAAAATATTTTGTCTCCACCTGGAATCATCAAGGATTTATGTCTATTTTCACCCTACATAGGTCCCAGGGCTCGGCACTTACTTTTGTCTTGATTCAATTGTAGCCCACAGTGACTACTATTTTTAGGCCTTATAACACACACCTTTACGGGATTTACTTTTTACTTCGGCTCATTTTCAAACACTTCCTAATTAACCCTTTAGAGCAAGTTAAAGTAAAAGTTTCAAATTGATTCAATAACTTAAAAACATCTTACTTTAAAGCTCAAAAATAAATCCTTTGCTCATTACTTATTAAAACAAGGATGACAACATCTATAAAAGCGAAGCTCTGAATTGGAAGGAAATCGAACATTAACACTCATAGAGTGACAGAACTGAATAAACTGAACATATGTCTATGCAAAATTGTAAGTAAAGGGGGGGGGGCGAAAGTGACACTTTTTGAAACCAAAACTAAAAGTCAAAGGAACTCAACTAAAAAAAGGGTTACAGGTCTGAGATTTTGCATGGCAGTTGCTTTATAGGGGTACAATATGGAACTGTGAAGAAACGGCGGCGCAACCGCCGAAAACCGCCGAGAAAAGGCAACAAAAATTACGGCGGGAAACGGCGGTTTTCGGCGGTTGCGCCGCCGTTTCTTCACAGTTCCATATTGTACCCCTATAAAGCAACTGCCATGCAAAATCTCAGACCTGTAACCCTTTTTTTAGTTGAGTTCCTTTGTTGACTCTTAGTTTTGGTTTCAAAAAGTGTCACTTTCGCCTCCCCCCCCCTTTGTTGAAAAACTTATTAAATACATGTTACTGTTTAAGTACATACTAACGTTTTTAAGACTAGTTATAGAGAAGCTTCGCTTATAAATCAGATGACTAGGATAATTTGAATATATAAAAATTTGTTGTAAAAAAAGTAAAAAATCAGCTTGTTTTAAATAGACGTACAGACTTTCTAGTAATAATTATAGAGTTGCTGCGCTTATCATTTTGTACCTAACTGCTATAGGAATTAGCATGTGAAGTTTGAAATCGAAAGGACAATCCTAACCTTTTTAGATTAATGAAAAAAGCTAACTGTAACAGATGGACGTACGGACGGACTTACGGACCGACCCTAATTATAGAAAAGCTTCGCTTTTAAAAAATAAATGACCTAGAAACATAAAGAACTAAATTCTAATTTACGATCAACTTAATTTAAAATAATCATAAAAAACATATATTGGTGCCTTACCACAAAGTTGCCTATCAAGCACTGATCCCCCTCCTTATTTGAATTATATCTTTTGGTTTCTTTAATGCTATACCAAGACTCCCTCCCCTTTGGTCGTTTACAATTTGTTTTCAATTAATGGTCGGGAAAGTGGGGATTCTGTGCTCTACACGGCACTATGGAAGAAATTCCCCATATTTTAAATTCTGTGAAAAGTTTGTAAATGTTAATATTCGGAGAAGATTAGTTGTTTTTAGTATTGCAGTACTTAATAAATCATGATTTCAGGGAAGCTTCTAATTTACATTACCCATTTCGCCACTTCCCTCCAACTTTAGAGGCAAGAAGTTGTCAAGAAATACCAAATTAAACCACAACATATATTATAAATTTTAGGATTTGGAAAAGAATAGTTATGTAGTTCATAATTTTATTGATAGGTGTCATAAAAACTTTTTTTATGTAAAATTTTTAGAGGAGATAAATATCTAAGCAATCTTAAATATTTTTGAAAATATTACAGCTATCCACTCTTTGGGATTTTCAATGAATTTTATTCACTATTAAACATATTATTTACGAGTAGTCTATGATTTAGATAAAATATATAAAATATGTAAAAAGCATTATTCAACTTGTTCATCTCAAAACTGAACATGGAACTAATCTCTGACTATCATTTTTGCATGGCTTGTAGTAAAGTGAGCAAAAACTAATAAAATAATGCTTGAGATTCTTATCAAATTCTGCCAAAAGTTGCATAATCTCATCATCTAGTTTTAACTGGAAATCTATGAAATCAGCTCTAAAGCATTGTTTGCCAGAATAGCCTTCCCTTGTCCCTGCTTTATAATCCTTACCAGAATTTTTGTATGTCCATTTTAAACATGTTATTTTTTTACTTTTTAAAAGCAAAGCTTTTCTATAATTAGGATCGGTCCTTCCGTACGTCCGTAACTGATAGCTTTTTCCGTTAATTTAGGCATGTTAGAATTGTCCTATCGATTTCAAATTTTGCATGGTGATTCCTTTAGTAGTTAGGTACGATTTAGGATGCGTAGCAACTCTATAATCATTACCAAAATGTCTGTACATCCATTTTAAACATGTTGATTTTTTTACTTTTTTAACAACAAATTTTTATGTGATCAAATCATCGGATTGATCTTATTTTTGGTATATTGATTCCTGGGACAACAAAGTATAATGTAATAAGCGAAGCAACTCTATAATCAAGTCATAAAAATGTAAGTATGTCCATAAAAATTATCCTGTATCAAGCAGTTTTACAACAAATTTACTTACAATTGTGCTTTGACTCTAATAAATTTATATTATGATAATTAAGTTCTAATACTGATTCCTCTGACAACAAAAAATAATATAATAAGCGAAGCAACTCTATAATCAAGTCCTAAAAATGTAAGAATGTCCATAAAAATTATCCTGTATCAAGAAGTTTTACAACAAATTTACCTACAATTTTGCTTTGACTCTTATAAATTTATATTATGATAATTAAGTTCTAACACTATACAAGTGTTAATGTCAGTTTGTCTTACCGTTTCAGTGCTTCGCTTTTATGGATGTTGTCATCCTTGTTTAACAACAAATTATTTGGTCTAATTTTTTGATTGTTATGATTTCAACAAAGGGGTAGTTTCACGAAATGCATTTGAACTTAATTTAGTGAACCGCATTTTTTTTCTTAGTAATTGGGGTAAACTACATTTAAATAGCATATATTTGAAATAAATTAAATTTTCTACCACGTAGTTTTTAAAATATCAAGACCTGAAAATTGTCTTTTTGTGATATATGCAATTTAAAAAGACGATTTTCAAGTCTTGATATTTCAAAAACTATGTGGTAGAAAATTGAAATTTTTTCAAATATATGCCATATAAATGTAGTTTAACCATTTAACCAGGATAAAATATGCGGTTCACTAAATTAAGTTCAAATGCATTTCGTGAAACTACCCCTTTACTCACAATTTTGCTAAGACTCTCAATCATTCTGACTATTCAGTTATGACAGTATACAAGTGTTAATGTCAGTGTCCTACCGTTTTAGAGCTTCGCTTTTTTGAATGTTGGCATCCTTGTTTCTGTTAGATCTCTTAATTCTTAATGATTATTTAAAATAGACTATAACCTTCTTGAAATTTATTGAGATAGGGGTAGTTGCACGAAATGCATTTGAACTTAACTTAGTGAACCGCATATTTTTTTTCTGGTTAATTCGTTAAACTACATATGGCATATATTTGAAAGAATTTCAATTTTCTACCACATAGTTTTTAGAATGTTAAGACTTGTGGTTTAACCCACTGACTAAAAAAAAAATATGCGGTTCACTAAATTAACTTCAAATGCATTCATGCAACTACCCCTTTGGTAACATTCTTGTAACCTTTTTTTTAGGCTCTGAAGAGTTTTGAATATTATAGCTTTACTGGTGAGGATTCTTTTTATTCCTTTGCCATTTACAGGTACATTAATTATCTTTATGCAAAATCCAAATGTGTATATTTAACCTTGCTAAATTTCTATTGACAAAAAAATTATTTTGAACATTTAAATATTCTTAGTTTATATGATTTTAATTTAATCACTTTATCAAAATTTAAAGATTAAAAAATAATTATTATTATTAATAAATTATTTCTTATTTGGATTTAAGGAGGTTTTTTAGAATTATTCTAGTTAGCTTTCCTGCTTTGTTTCCATTTTTGGTTTTGTTGGTATTGGGTGTGGTAGGATTGTATTTTAGGTTGTTAGTAATTGTTATTGAATTGGTGTTGTTGTTAATTGGTTTGTTGTAGGATTTGATGTGGTTGGTTTCTATCATTGTTTGTTGGTAATGGTATTATTAGTGCAGTTGTGTTGTTGGTGTAGGTTTTGATTGTTTGTTGGTCATTTTTATTGTGGTAAGGTTGTATCATTGTTTGTTGGGAATAGGTATTGTTGTGTTTGTTTTTCATAATTGTTTATTGGTATGAGGTTATTAATAATTGGTGTGAAGTTGGTTTATTGTTTGTTGGTTATAGGTATTGTTTTGTTAAGTTGTTTTGGGAAGTTGGATTAATGCTAAATGTTTTCTTTTAATAGGTATGAATGATTGTATATGCTAGCTGTTTATTTTATAGGTTTGAATGTTAGTATGTGTGATTGTTTTTTTTTTTATAGGTTTGAATGATGGTATGTGCTATTGTTTAACAAAGAGGACTAAATGCTAGCTGTTTTTTTTTTTTATAGGTTTGAATGATTGTATATGCTAGCTGTTTTTTTTATAGGTTTGAATGATTGTATATGCTAGCTGTTTTTTTATAGGTTTGAATGATTGTATATGCTAGCTGTTTTTTTTTATAGGTTTGAATGATTGTATATGCTAGCTGTTTTTTTTTTATAGGTTTGAATGATTGTATGTGCTATTGTTTAATAAAGGGGACTAAATGCTAGCTGTTTTTTTTTATAGGTTTGAATAATTGTATATGCTGGCTGTTTTTTTTTTAGGTTTGAATGATTGTATATGCTAGCTGTTTTTTTTATAGGTTTGAATGATAGTATGTGCTATTGTTTTTTTTATAGGTTTGAATGATAGTATGTGCTATTGTTTTTTTATAGGTTTCAATGATTATGTGTTAGCTGTTTATTTTAGATATAAATGCATCAATGTGTTAGTTGATTTTTTTCAGATTTAAATACTGGTTTTCTACTTTTTTTACTAAATGCTAGCTGGTTTTTTTTATAGGTTTGAATGATTGTATATGCTAGCTGTTTTTTCTTATAGGTTTGAATGTTTGTATGTGCTATTTTTTTTATAGGTTTGAATGATGGTATGTGCTTTTTTTATAGGTTTGAATGATTATGTGTTAGCTCTATATTTTAGATATAAAAGCATGTATGTGTTAGCTTATTTTTTTCAGGTTTAAATACTGGTTTTCTACTATTGTAGTTTTTTTTAATAAAAATGGTATGCTTTAATTTCTTGCTAATTGCATGTATGCTTTAGCTGATTTATTTAGATTTAATCCTTTGGTTTGATAGCTGCCTTTATTTTAGAATTAAATTATGTTGTGTGATTGCTGGTTTTTTTTATAGATTTGAATGCTGGACATGTGATAGCTAGTTTTTTATTGTAGATTTAGATTTGATTTTACCTGCTTTTTAAATTATTTTGTTGGTATATGATTTCTTTCTAATGCAAGTCTGGCTGTACGTTTATATGTTTGGAGTTCAAAGGGGAAAATTGAATAGCATGGCAAATCATCGTCAAATGCTGTAAATAGCAAAAGTTTACAATACTACATAATACCAATAATACTCTTTTTCTAAATGTACAGTTTTCATAGAAACCTTAACATTAACTTAGTATAATCACCAAAAATACTTTAATTCACTACTAGAAGGTGCTTAAAATAATTTTTCTGAGGTTCTGAGCATCCAGTATGTAATTTACATTGTTAGGCAGTCAGTCTGTTCGTCAACAAAAATTTTGAAATATAAAGGTTTCTAGATTTCCATGATATTTTTATGATCTGCTTCTTATGGATGTTGTCATCCTTGTTTTTATTTATAGATTTCAATTTGCCAGCTGTAAAATCTAATATTTTGATTCTCTTCTCATAAAATATGAAGGTAAATTTTTTTCTCGTATTCATTCCAATCTGGTGGATAGGAACTGGTTCTCATCCATACGAAAAAACTATGTCTAGCATCGTATTATATCCAGCTTTCTACGAATATAGAAATGTACAATCATAAGATTAAAACCATTATTTTTAGCTGGTGCCTTCAGCACCTCGAGGCTAAAATAATAGTTTTAATCTCCTAATTGTATTTTCTATATCCGCGGAAAGCCGTTTATAATACGATGCGAGAAAAAACTACTCTTAACCTTATTTTTTCAAATTAATAGCTTTATTATTTATTAGCATATACTTTCAACTTTTAAAATAGTTTGTAATAAGGATAATTACATGGCTTTCTAAAATTCTAAGCAATATCGACTATTGGTTTTATGAATATATTTTTGTTTGTTTTTATTGAAGTAACATTTTGTTTGCTTTATTGAGTTTTTATTTTTGTTTAGCTGAAATGTTTGCTGACAACTGCTTACGAAGGTTTATTTCACATGTAACATCCCTCAATAGGTAACCAACAACTGAATTTCAGGTGATTTTTTTGTTTTTTGGATGGTGATTCTTCATTTATTTGCCCCCCCCCTCTCAAAAAAATGTATGTTTTTTGATTTATTTTACTTTTGGCTATACCTTGTTCATGAGATTATCTTGTTTGTTGGTTCAAAGCCTTGGGTAATTCTATTAAAGGAACCATGCTTAAACCGCTTCAACTGCTGAAAGACTGCCACGAGTAGAACCAATACTCAAAATTTGAAGCCTCCAGCATCAAAAACAAAAAAAGTTATGGACATTTTAAAATCACATTTTTAGTACTATGAAACTTTTGAAAGTTTTTCATTGCTAATAATAGAATTTTCATTATTAAAATACGTCGCCTAGAAAGAAAATTATAATCTTATTTTTGGCAGAAACTTACCATACCAGTAACGTTTATACAATAAAAACACTCTTCTTTATAGTCAAAATCATTAAAAAAAATTCGTTTTTGTGTTTTATTAAGAGTACTGTAGCGTGAGAAGTCCGCTGAACAACCAATCACAGCTGAGCATCTGTATTACTTACATTAGTTTAATTTTTCCCCGCTATGATTTTACGCTTTCAGACGCAATTTAAACCGAATTTTTAAAAGACATTTTGACTATAAAAAGGGGCGTTTTTATTGCAATAATGTTATCAGTTACTGGCAGTCTAAAATTCTGACAAAGATAAGCTTTTAATTTTGCTTCCAGACGACGTAATTTAATGTTGAAATTTTCTTTTAGTACAATGAAAATCTTTCAAAATCTAAAAGAATCGTTTTGAAATGTCTGTAACTTTTTTGTTATTGAAGCTTGAGGCTTCAAATTTTGGGTATTGGGTCTACTCGTGGCAGGCTTTAGGCAGTTAAAGCTCGATATTTCTTGCAGGGTTCCTTTAAAATGGATTGTTCAGATTATTTTTTTTTAAATTACAGGGCTTAATATAAAGGGGGGAGGCGGTTGTGACACTTTTTGAAAACTAAAAGTAAAAGGAACTCTACAAAAAGAAAGAGTTGAAGCACTGACATTTGGTATGGAAGTTACTTTTAAAGTGGTACAATGTGGAACTGTGAAACGGCGACGGAACCGCCGCTATCGCCGAATTGTTTGTTGGCGGGAAACGGCGGTAGCGGCGGTTTCGCCAACTTTTCCTCACAGTTCCACATTGTACCTTTTTTTAAAGCGAATTTCATTCTAAATTTTAGTGTTAAAACTCTTTTTTTTAAATTTAAATTCCTGTAGTTTTGGTTTTAAAAAGTGTCATAACCGCCCCCTCCCTTTGTACATACTTTAGGATTTCCTGGGTTATAGTACTAATTTAGTTTTCTTACTGTTCAGTTGTTAGTTGTGAGCAAAGGCGTTTAGAATGAGGAAGTATTTCCTGGCAAAATTGAATAAACTATGCACTACTCCTACACCTCTCTTGACAAGGGGTGTGTAGGAGTGGTGTAACACCCCTCCTAAATTTAAGAGGGGTGTTGCAGACCTCTGTGTACGCCACTGGGTGTGAGCCAAATCTGTATTCTAACAAAAGGTAATTCAGTCATAATTGTTGAATGTTTACAAATTTTCCTAATTTCTTGGGATGGGTCTTGGCGATTTTTTTAGTATTCATTTGAAACCGATTAACATCCAGTGGATTAGAACCGGTTCTTATCGTATTTTATCAAGGTCTCTACAAATATAGAAAATTTACACGATTTTAACCAGTTTTTTGTCGGTGCATTCGGCATCACGGGGCAAAAAAAATTATAATTGTACATTTTTATATCTGCGATAGCTGTTGATAATACGATGCGAGAAATAACCATTTTAAAATGTTTTTTTTTAATGTTAAGATTGAGAGTTGTGAGCTGAGGGGAGTGTCTCAAAACCTCTTTCAAATTTAACGAAGGATACTTTCTCCACATGCATCCCTCGATTGACAAGGGTATTACAGCCAAGGGGTGTGTCAAGGTAAAATACATTTATTAAGGTTGTTAAAATCGTGTCCACAAAAGAGGGTGTCTATATTTTTTGCACCCCCTGACAAAACCCTGTTCACGCCTTTGGTTGTTATCTTATCTCTCTTGTTTAATTTAGGTGTGTTAAATTTCAAACTTGGTGTTTTGATTCCTGTAACACTTGTAATTAAACAAGGATGACAATATCCATAAAAGCTAAGCTCTGAAACGGTAGGACAAACTAACATTAACACGTGTAGAGTGTCAGAACTGAATAATCAGAGAATAAATGTATAATTTTTAAACAAAACTAAGTAGATTTGTTGAAAAACTGTTTAAATGCAGAATACTTGCATTTTTATGACATATTTATAGAGATGCTTTAACATTATACTTTAAGTTGTCTCAGGAATTAGGAATCTTCATGCAAAGTTTTAATAGAAAGGACAATTCTAACATGCCTATCTAACAAAACTGTTACGGACATACAAATGGACGTATTGACGCTCGGACCAACACCAAGTATAGAAAAGCCTCTCTTTTAAAAAGAATAGGCATATAAATTTAATTTTTCGTGTTTTTAGTATGTCCATAGTTTTAAATAATTTTGGGATAGATTTGTTTCTTCTAAATAATATTGAATATTGGTCACTTGTATTCTTTTTGTTTGTTTTTAGGTTGCTGAATTAGAGATTATTTACATGAACTGTCATCATTTTTTAGTTTCAGGTAGATTTTTTTTTCAATTCACATTGCTTATTAAAAGTGGCGCGGGAAGTAATTTGTAATTTTATTAAAAAAGGTCTATGATAGAAATAGCAAATATGTAAGGGTAAAGCTTTATGAATATAAATTCTTTTTTTAGTTGCGAAGCTACTTTAAAATTCCCTTTCTTTGTCCGTCCATCCATCAGTCCCAAATACATTTTATTTTTCATTTTCCTCCACATCTTTGGTGTTTATGGTCCGATTTTCAAATTTTTTATGAAAATTTTTAATATTGAAAAAAATATTTCTAAGAGGATATTACGATATTTTTTTGTGCTTCGCTACTTCTGCACTTATGAGATCCTTGTTTTTATAGTTTTGTGCTACACAATGGATAAGTTGATCATGGAGGATGGGATTAAAGAACTGTCAGGTAAATTGTGAGTTTATGCATAAATTTTCTGTTCATAAGGGGGAGGGGAGTTTGTACACTTATAGGAAATGAAAATTCAGTATCATATTTTGCCCTGGCATTTTGGGCTTGTTTTTATAGTTATCAACCTAATTATTTTTGTAAACTCTAAATGATTGGATCTACCTGTAAAACTTTAAAAATTGAATTTTGGGACTTTCCTTCTAGGGGCTAGTGGTACAAAAGACCCAGGAATAAGGTATAACCAACAAGCGAAAATAATCTAAAATAATATTTGGGGGGCAAATGGAGAGGTCGTCAATTTTACGATGTATTGCCCCCAAACGACAGCTGAAAAAGACGTATAAGTTTCGTGATTTTTTTCCGAATTAATTTCATAATTGGTATAAGCTGCAAAAGACCCCACCCAAACACTATAATTTTAAGTACTGAACTCCTTTTTAAAAATATAGAGTTGATTTTTTTATTGCAAACTATATTAACATAACTAAAATAAGTAGTAACTACAGATTTCATTTATGCACTATCCTTCTAGGGGCTTTTGGGGTAAACCCCCCCCCCCCCCCAAATACAAAATTTTTATGTTTTGAGCTTACAAGCCCCTCGAAGTAAAGTGCAAAAATGTAATATAAGGTGGCTAATCAACTCATTTATGTAACGTAAGGTTCCCACTAGACCCACTAGTCCCAAAATTCAATTTTCAAAGTTTTACATGTAGATCCAATCATATATGAGAGTTTACAAAAAGAATTAGGTTGACTATAAACCTATTTTAGGTTAGGTTTTAAGCTAGGGAGCCGAGCGCTGCGGCCAGAATTTATAGTTCTGTCGGAAGGGGGGGGGGGGGAAGGATATAAAAATTATAAAATTGAAAAAAATATTTCTAAGAGGATATTACAAAATTTTTCGTGCTTTGCTACTGATGCACTTATTCGATCCTTGTTTTTATAGTTTTGTGCTGCACAATGGATGAGTTGATCATGGAGGATGGGACTAAAGAATTGTCAGGTAAATTGTGAGTGCATGAATAAATTTTCTCTTCTGCTCTGGGGGAGGGAGGGTTGTACACTTATAGGAAATGAAAATTCCGTATCAAATTTTGCCCTAAGATGGGGTTTTGAAAGATGAATGCCGCGTTTTTTCGACATTTTTAATGATGAGCTATCGCTCCACCATTTATTCCCTTGGGCAAAAAATATTCATTCCTAAACAAAAAACTGGATAGGAATACTCCATTTGGATTTTTAACCTAATAATAAATATAATAATACTTTTTTAGAATTGTATGACGGGATACTGGAATGATGGATTAATAAATAAATTTAGGTAAATTCAATTTTATTTATTACGGTTATTTGTGGGGGGGAGGGGGGAAGAGTGTTTACAAGTTATGTTCAGGTAGTTTTTTTTGTGCTGAATAAAGTATCATTTTGCTTTGTAAGTATCTTTTTTTCTCTTTGTAAGTACATACATATATAGATCATTTAGGGGGAGCAATTATTGCGAGCCGGGCGAAAGTACCCCATGCGACTAGAGGCTATATGTCGAAAAATTGGCGCCAAATTTTTCAATGACATTTGCCTATGAAAGTTGTATCCCGGACCCCCCTCCCCTGGGTTGCTGGGCGCCGAAGAAAGAAGCTAAAACTCATGTCTCAGGGAACAAAGGACTTAACCTTTGAATAAAACTTGTAGTAATACTGACGTCATGTTTATGTTAATTCCGAAGCTTGGCATAATATTCTGGATGCTCGCACTTGGCTCTATAATAGAGTATGCGGTTGTGTGGACTAAAGAATATTATAAAAAGATCAAGATTGATTTAGATATGATCTTCTTTATTCTATAAGTCTCTTTTTCTCTTTTTTTGTCTTGTCTATCAGTTTCTGTACTCTTGGTAGGTTGGTTGGTTGGTTGTATGCCGGCATATGGTATGTGTGCGTGGGTGTTGCGATTTGCGCCTTGCGTCCCTTTGACACAAAGCTGTGTCTGAAGAAATTCCCTTATCCCTGAAATAAAAAAATAATAAAAGTGTACACTAATTAATAAAAAGAACAATATAAAGATAGGTTACCTGCCTGGCCCGCAAGCCAAAACAAAACCTCACTCGAGGCAGGTGTTTCACCTTGGGTTTAGAAGGCTTTTATTACTAATACTTCTAAACACAAAGTGGGACACCTGTAAAAATATCTTCATAAATCCAGCTTATAACAACGAGATTATTATTTTTAAAAATTAAAATGTTTAGGTATGTGATTTTCAGCTGTCGTTGTGGGGCATGTACAGTAAAAATTATTTACCACCAAAATTATTATTTATATTTATTTTGTTTGCTATACCTTATTTCTGCCATGAATCAAAACAAAGAATGAATCAGAAAATTACCAAAGCCATGAAAAATTATAATGTGATCAAAGCCAAAGCATAACGAATCTGGGAGGCATATTAGATCTCTTGAATACTGAACAGAATGTCAGGAATGGTCTTAATACAATCGTTCTGATTATTCTGTTTGGTTATTAATAGATTTTGAAATCAAGCCTCTACACTATGTATATTGTTTATTTATATTTTATTTGCACGTACTTATTTATGTACTTTATGATGTATGTTACAAAGGTTTATTTGTATTGAATTATTTGCCAATTTTTATGTATATTACTTTATATCAAATCTTACATTGATAAATTTTAACATTTAAAACTTAACCGTTTGAGCCGTTACAGTCGCTAAATAACTATTTCTAAAAATCTGAATAATTATGTTGATTGCTTTACTTGATTAATTACGATTTCGGCCAAATTTCAAATTTGGGCAGAGTTTTACTTCTTCCACCAATTCAGATTTATTTGCTATGCATTCTCGTTATTTGTATGGTCTTTCCGACATCTAAAAAAATGGTTTGTGTGTTCACTTGTTCGGGCAGCCAACGGGGGGGGGGGGGGATGAGATTTATCCCTTCATTTTATATCTATACGTTTGTCCGTCCGCCTAAGTCCGCTATAATAGGGCTAGATTGGTGCTTTTTGGTTTTATTTTTAAAATTTGTGATATTAGAGGATATTATAATTTCTTGAAAAGTAAGTTTTTGTTTTGTTTTTTTTTTTTGGGGGGGGGGAGTAAATGGTAATATTTGGTTATATATGTGGTTAGCAACATCCTTCGGTACAAACTGACAGACAAACATCCTGTTACTTTATTTCTTATTTTCTTATTTCTATGTTTTTGTTGCTACACTACATTAAAACCAGTTTTTTTAGCCCGTGCCTTCGGCATTCTGCCAGTCTGTAACGTTTTTGGTGAAAGGCCCAGGCTAAGAAAATTGGATTAAATTATACGATTTTTATATTAATATTCGTGTAAAATTGTCTATAATACGATGTTAAACATAATATTTAGTATGGCAGAGACCTGGTTCTAATCTAGCCATTTTGAAAAATAAGTTTAAGTTAAGAACATTTAAAAACATTTATGGTAGCTGTTGATTCATGTGATTGTGTAATTTAAAAATTTAGGTTTGTGAGCTTGTTCACGATCATGGACTGTTAAATCTTAGCAGACTGGACAGCTTAACTGCTATGTGACAGGTAATTAAATGTTTTATAACAAGGATGATAACCTCCATAAAAGCGAAGTTTTGAACAGTAGGACAAAAAAAAACTTATTAATCAGAAGATACAAAAAATGGATGCATGGACATATTGGTAACAATTTGCTACGCTTCTTAAATAGTCCCTAACTATCACATTAACCACCATGCTAATTTTGAAATCAATAGGATAATTCTAACATAGCAAAATTGATGAAAAGAACTATTTGTCCCTGACTTATGAACCAACGTGATTTTAGAAAAGTTTTGAAGTTATTTTTCTTGGAATGGTGGAGGTACCCTTTTAGTAAATAATGCAGAGAGAGAGGTGACAATGGACTGTTTATTAGACTGGTCCCAAAGTTTCATTAAAAGTTTTCTTATTCGTTGGCTTAACAACTTTAGTGAATTTATATTGGTTGTTAAGTTAATTGTTCTAACGTTTCTACCACTAATATTAATCTACAGAAGGGTTAATTGGAGACAATATTAATTTTAGATAACTGGTAAATTTACAAAAATTTAGGTGTATTGGTAACTTCACCATCATGGACTGCTGAATTTTTGATGAATGGATAACTTACATGCTACCTGACAGGTACTAAAATGTTGTATAACAAGGATGATAACACCCATAAAAGCGAAGTTTTAAACAGTAGGACAAAAAACTTATTAATCAGAAGATACAAAAAATGGACGGATAAACATATTGGTAATGATTTGCTACGCTTCTCAAATAGTCCCTAACTATCACATTAATCACCATGCTAATTTTGAAATCAATATGATAAATCTAACATAGCAAAATTGATGAAAAGAACTATCTGTTCCTGACTTATGAACTAACGTGATTATAGAAAAGCTTTGAAGTTCTTATAATTTTCTTTTAGTAAATAATAGAATCATGCAGAGAGAGAGGTGTTAATGGACTGTTTATTAGACTGGTCCCCAAGTTTCATTAAAAGTTTTCTTATTCGTTGGCTTGACAACTTTAGTGAATTTTGATTGGTCCGTTCATTAAGTGTACAAAAAGGTAATCATTGGGGATGTACACCAATTTATCGTCCATTGTCTTATTCTTTAAGAATGAAAATTTTTAAAAATTTAGATGTATGGGCGATTTCACGATTATGGACTATTGAATTTTTGATGAATGGACGACTTACATGCTACCTGACAGGTACCAAAATGTTGTATAACAAGGATGATAACATCCATAACAGCAAAGTTTTGAACAGAAGGACAAAAAAACTTATTAATCAGAAGATACAACAAATGGACGCATGGACATATTGGTAACAATTTGCTACGCTTCTTAAATAGTACCTAACTACCACATTAATCACCATGCTAAGTTTGAAATCAATATGATAATTCTAACATAGCAAAATTGATGAAAAGAACTATCTGTTCCTAACTTATGAACCGACGAGATTATAGAAAAGCTTTGAAGTTCTTATATTTTTCTTTTATGGGTTATTTTTCTTGGAATGGTACAGTTACCCTTTTAGTAAATAATAGAAACCTTGGTAAGGGGTAATTGGGGATGTACACTAATTTATCATCCATTGTCTTATTCTTTATGATAACTAAATTTTTAAAAATTAAGATGTATGGGTGATTTCATGATCATGGACTGCTGAATTCTTGATGAATGGACGACTTGTATGCTACCTGACAGGTTCTAAAAATGTTGTATAACAAGGATGAGAATATCCATAAAAGCGAAGTTTTGAACAGTAGGACAAAAAAACGTATTAATCAGAAGATACAAAAAATGGACACAAATTTTAAGGATTTTTTTAAAATTAGGTTTTTGTATAATTCTTTATATAAAAGCGGAAATACAATTCAAGTTCATAAATTTTGACCAATAGGATAGGTGGATTGGAAACTACCTGCGCTCTAATGGGTTGAATGATGTCATTAATAATTATTAATCATTGGTTATGTACAATACATCAATTTACCGCCCATTGTCTTATTCTTTAAGGTAACTGTAAATTTTAAAAAATTAGGTGTACAGTCGTGGATTGCTGAATTTTTGATGAATGGACGACTTACTTGCTACTTGACAGGTATTAAAATGTTGTATAACAAGGATGACGTCATCCATAAAAGCGAAGCTCTGAAACGTGAGAACAAACTAACATTAACACTTGTATTCAAACAAATTTGCAACAAATTTAGTTAACTGATACTTACTTCTAACATTGTACTTTGTTGCAAGAGGAATAGGTACTCCAAAAATCAGACGAATAGGATAATTATAACATATGCTTGCTAAATTGTACCTAATTGTGATAGGAAACTTTATGCAAATTTTAAAATTGATAAGACAAGTAATGAAAAGAGCTAATTGTCTCGGAAGGGCTTTTAGATGGACGAATGGACTGATCTTAATTACAGAAAAGATGTGCTTCAAACAATAAATTAAAGAGGTCTTTTTTTCTGTTTTGGAGTATTTTTCATGGAATGGTGGGGGTAACATTTTAATAAATATTAGAATAATTTAAAGGAAGCCTGCAAGAAATACCACGCTTTAACTGCTGAAAGACTGCCACAAGTAGATCAAATACCCCAAATTTGAAGCCTTCAGCTTCTATAACAAAAAAGTTCTAGGCATTTTAAAATGACATTTTATGTACATAAAAATTTTGAAAGAATTGCAATGCTCATGTTGAAAACTTTGAAATTAAACTACGTGGCCGAGAAACAAAATTATAAGCTTATTTTTGTCATAAATTTAGGTTTCCAGTAACTAATTATATTTTTACAATAAAAATACCCATTTTTATAGTCAAAATCATTAAAAAAAATTAAGTTTTACTTGCGTTGAACCGAATGTACTGTAGCCAATCAGAAGGCTGAATCAGCTTAACAACCAATCACAGCTAAGCTTGTATTAGTGTACCCCTGTGTTTCCGCTATGATTTTCGTTTTAAAATGCAATCTAAATCGAATTTTTTTCATAGATTTTGACTATGAAATGTGGTGTTTTTATTGTAAAAATGTAATCAGTTACAGGCAATCTAAGTTTCTGACAAAGATAAGGTTATAATTTTGTGTCTAGGCGACGTAAGGGGGGGGGGTTTTTAATGCAAATGGCACTTAGAATTCGAATTTCGATTTGAAATTTTGCATGAGTAATCCTTGATAGGTCTATTTTCCCTAAATCGAACAAAAAGTTGGAAAAGTAACGGCTGGCAGCTGGCAGCTCAGCCGTTTAACCGTTTTTTGCCTAGTTTTAGGGCAAATTCATCATTAATTACGTAGGAATAAACTTTTTAAAACATATTTCTGGTTTAATTCATGTTAAATGATAACAATAACCATTTTTAAAAATTTTTAGTACCAGCTGCTAAACGGCTAGAATTGGCTGAAAACGGCTGGGAGCTGCCAAGAGTAGAAAGGGTAGATAGGGCTTGTGACATGTCTAGGGGTAGGTTTCTATGGGTGCTGGGCTCAAAAATGCTACCAAAAATAGTGACTGCCAATCCATATGGCAGCTGGGTAACAGCTGCAGCTCAGCTGCGAGCGGCCAAGAGTAGAATGAGTAGATAGGGCTTGTGATGTGTCTAGGGGTAGGTTTTTATAGGTGCTGAGTTAAAAAATGCTAACAAAAATAGTGGAGGCCCATCCACATGGCAGCTGGGTAATGGACGCAGTTCAGCTGGGTAACGGCCGCAGCTCAGACGAGATAGGCCAAGAGTAGAATGAGTACAGGAGGCATGTGACATGTCCAGGATTAGGTTTTTATGGGTGCTGAACTCAAAATGCTTCTAAAAAACAGTTTCGGCCAATCCCTATCGCAGTTAAGTAATAGCTGCTGCTCAGCTGCGAGCGGCTAAGAGTAGAATGATTAGATAGGGCTTGTGACATGTCTAGAGGTAGGTTTTTATGGGTGCTGAGCTCAAAAATGGTACCAAAAATAGTAGTAGCCCATCTATATGGTAGCTGGGTAACGGCCGAAGCTCAGCTGGTAGAGGCCAAGAGTAGAATGAGTACATAGGGCATGTGACATGTCTAGGGGTAGGTTTTCATGGGTGCTGAGCTCAAAAATGCTACTAAAAATAGTGGCAACCCATCCATATGGCAGCTGAGTAACAGCTGCAGCTCATCTGCGAGTGGCCAAGAATAGAATGAGTAGATAAGGCTTGTGATGTGTCTAGTGGTAGGTTTTCATGGGTGCTGAGCTCAAAAATGGTACCAAAAATAGTGGTGACTCATCCACATTGCAGCTGGGTAACAGCTGCAGCTCAGCTGCGCGCCACTAAGAGTATAATGAGTAGATAGAGCTTGTGACGTGTCTCAGGGTAGGGTTTTATGGGTGTTGAGCTCAAATAGGCTACTAAAAATAGTGGCGACCAATCTATATGGCAGCTGGGTAACGGCGGCAGCTCAGCTGGGAGTGGCCGAAAGTAGAATGAGTACATAGGGCTTGTGACGTGTCCAGGGGTAGGTATTTATGAGTGCTGAGCTCAAAAATACTACCAATAATAGTGGCGGCTCATCCATATGGCAGCTGGGTAACAGCTACAGCGTCATAAGCCCTATCTACTCATTCTACTCTTGGCCTCTCACAGCTGAGCTGCGGCCGTTAACCAGCTGCCATATGGATGGACCGCTACTATTTTTGGTACCATTTTTGAGCTCAGTACCCATAAAAACCTACCCCTAGACACGTCACAAGCCCTATCTACTCATTCTACTCTTGGCCGTTGCAGCTGAGCAGCAGCTATTACTCAACTGCCACATGGATAGGCCATCACTATTTATGGTAGTATTTTTGAGCTCAACAGTAACACCCATAAAAACCTAACCCTGGACATGTCACATGCCTTATGTACTCATTCTACTCTTTGCCTCTCCCAGCTGAGCTGCCGCCGTTACTCAGCTGCCACATGGATGGGTCGCCACTTTTTTTGGTAGCATTTTTGAGCTCAGCACCCATAAAAACCTACCCCTAGACACGTCACAAGCCCTATCTACTCATTCTACTCTTGGCCGCTCGCAGCTGAGCTGCAGCTGTTACCCAGCTGCCATATGGATTGGTCGTCACTATTTTTAGTAGCTCAGCACCCATAAAAACATACCCCTAGACATGTCACAAGCCCTATCTACTCTTCATACTCTTGGCCGTTCCCAGCCGTTTTCAGCCGGTTCTAGCCGTTTAGCAGCTGGTACTAGAAATTTAAAAAATGGTTATTGCTATCATTTAATATTGGAAATCTTTCTAAAATTCCATTGTACATAAAATGCTATTTTGAAATGCCTAGAACTTTTTTGTTATTGAAGCTGAAGGCTTTAAATTTGGGGTATTGGGTCTTTTTGTGGCAGTCTTTCAGCAGTTAAAGCGTGTTATTTGCAGGCGTCCTTTAAGTCCAGTGGTTGTAGACAAGACTTTGATCTAAAATCTTTGTGTAGTGCTATCAAACCAACAAACATTAAACTTGTAGAGCAGATTTTAATCACCTTTATATAATTATATAAATATGTTTTTATTTAGGTTTCCAGCTTAAAGCCAGCAATAGCTTGTTGTAGAGATCTTTGTTATGAATAACTTTGCAGCCTCGACTTTTTGTATAATTTAATTTAAGCTGTACTATAAGTTACTAAATCAGGAATAAGACAGTCAACAAGCGAAGTAAATCTAAAATTATAATCGATGGGTACATAATAAGGTCTTACTACAATGTACTGTCCCCCTAAAATGACGAAATGTTCCTTGTTGAATTTGATTTGGGACTTTTGGACCCGGCCCTTTACATTATTTTTTTAATGATAATAAAGAGGAGGTTATTAAGTATATCAGAGGTCCTTAATCTCGCGGGGCTATATAGTAACATAAATAACCTGACCCACTACAATCAATATAATTTTCATATTATTTAAATGGGATGAGAGGTATTTTATAGATAAGGAACTATGAACTTGTAAATTTTTTCATAAAATTGTATTTACTTTTATTATTGGAAATACAATATTATATTATTTGTTTGTTCATTAACTTGCTTTATACATAGGTCCGTCCATCCGTAATGGTTATTATATCAATTTGAAACAGGTTGTTCCTATGAACTTTTGAATTGTTACCAGGAACTTTTAAACTAAGAGCTTTGCTTTTATGCTTGTTTATTTACAGGGGCGTTTACATCAACAGTAACAGCTGTTAACGCGATCATACTTGTCTATCTATAATATATATTATCTATCTTAAGCTTAAGATCTCTATCCGCTGAATCGATTGGTCTACTCTTCAGGTAATATAGCTACTGGTTTTGAGGTGTTTCTAGTGAGGGGGATAACTCCTACCCCCCAAAAAATAAATAACCCCCTAACATTTTATGTCTTCTTTTGTAAACTAAAACAAATAAGTGAAAAATATTAACCTCAAAAGAATGAATGATTTATGTAGAAAGGATTTCTCAATGCCTACTCGAGCGAAGTTTTTAGTAGTAAGGGGCGAAGCCATTATTAAATATATTTAACAAGATAGATTATTTCTCGTATCGTATTATAAACAGCTTTCCGCGAATATAGAATGTACAAATATAAGATTCAAACCAGTTTTTTTAGCCCCGAGGTGTTGAAGGCGAATGTGCCTCTTTTTGAAACCAAAAGTAAAACGTGCTTGATCTCAGTCCAGAAAAGAGTTACAGCTCTAAAATTCGGCGAAGCAGTTGCTTTTGTGGAGAACATTATGAAGTTGTGAAGAAACTGCAGTTTTGTGTTGCCTTTTTTCGCCATAAGACATTTTCAATCATCTGACAAACTTTTTTTTTCTCATAAAAATTTCCCTTATATTTTCACTTGTCACCTGTAAGATTTTTCACTTGCAATTTTTTTAAATTTTGACATTTATTTTTAAAAGTTTATCTCAAATGATTGAGAACTGTTTAAGTTGGTGAAAAAAGGCAAAAACAAATCGTTGGGAAACTGTGTTTTTTGACTAGATCGATGGTTCAGACTTAGGTACAGACACACATCCTGTTACTTTATTATAAAGTATATATAGCAAAAAATTGCATTTAAATTCATAAATTACTTTGGGTATTTATTTAAAAAGTATAGTTGGTCTCTCCCCCCCCCTTACCCGATATTATTTTAATTGAGTCTTGAGTTAAATATTATTCCGGCCCCCCTTACCCGATATTATTTTAATTGAGTCTTGGGTTAAATTATTGTAACTGGAATTTCAAAGGATACTTCAAATAGAAGCACCTAGGAAACCGTCTTGCCCAACCCTAATACACATAAATTTCATCTCTAGCATATTTGATTTGCGTAACTTAACCCTTAACAGTCGGGCCCCTTGCCGCACATTAATCAGTCGGGGGGGGGGGCGTTCAACGCCCCCCCTCATTATCTCAGTTCCTATTAGAGCTAGAGGGCTAAAAAATTTTGTGCAAGTCCCCTGTGTTATGGTAAATTTCCGACTATAAGTATGTCAAGGTCAATTTCCGCTTCCTTCACCCTTTTATTTAACAACCTTTGTTTTTAGGTCCTTTTTTACTTAAAAATTTCAAACGGCTATAATTTTTTTATTTTTAAAGCTAGAAGAAAATTTTTTTTTGCAGAAAATGTTTATTTTATTTAAATTTTATATTTGAAATATCAAAACATAAGTTTCAGCGGCCGCAGCTGTACTTGGCAGCTGCCAGCCGCCGCAGTCGGCGGTCGGCGGGAAAACGGCGGCGGAAATTTAAGAAATTTTAATACATTATGTAGACATGTAAGAAAAGCTTAAGTTTAAAATTTGAAGTTTCTAAGTCAAAAATTGCGGCCACAGGAGCATTTTAAAGATTTCTGGAGACCTGGAGGATCAGGACCTGCAGGATCATACCTGGAACCTGAAATTGACTTGAACACCTGTATTTAATATAAGGATGTACTACTAGAGGATATTTCAGTATTTTGGTAAGATAAAATGCTTTGTTTAAATCAAAAACAAATTTTTGTTCTTTACCTGGATGACCCTGCCAGGTTTGCTGGCATCCTGTGCCCGCCAGGATGGAGATATTCAAAAAATTCCAACTCTCAGTTATGTGTCATACCCATACTTAAAAAGTCAAGCAGTTTGGGCTCTGTATCTTTCACACACAGAAAATGAGATAGAAAAAACCCCCGACCGTTAAGGGTTAATGTACATCAGAATTTTGTTTTTAATATTCATCATTTATTCGATTTTTCAAGCCTATTTTATTTTCTTTGCGCCCCATTCCCACTAACATCTTATGTTTCTTAAAGAGAAAAAGAATCAAATTATCATCTTAGCATTATTTGAAGTCTTTACATATTGCATCGTAATATAGACAGTTTTCGGCCCATCAAAACTAACAACTGGTTTGAATCATATAATTTTAATTTCGATATTTGTGGGAAATAGTCTGTAATGCAATGTTATACATAAATTTTCATTTGGATTAGAATTGGTTCTTATCCACGTGATATAATCGGTTTTGAAGCTATAATGGGAAAAATGTACTACCATTCCTGAAGATGCTATTGGAAGTTTTATCTTAAAATGACGCATATAAAACAACATACAACATTCTTTTATTTACGCAGCGACTCTTTAACTAGAATATTTCCACTTGTGTGAGTAGGTTTTAACAAAAGCCAATACAACGTCTACAAGTATTTAAAAAATACTTCTTGTCTGTGATAAATCTATTAACTGTGTAAAAAAAAAAAAAAAAAGTGATTGTGGCTCAATTCTTAGCACATCCGCTTGTGGCCGGGAAGGTGTATATTTGGTGCGCGATATAAATAATCTTGGCCAAAAAACAGGCACAACTCACTACCATGCACAGTTAGGACTTCTTAGACAAAGGTCATGCAATCTAAGGGTTGGTTGTCTGATGTCTCGAGTATCGCATCCCATTACACGTGGATGATACTCTGGATTTTCTAGATGATCACCTAAAATCAAAGGAGAATCCCTCCCTTTTGAGTCAATGGTAAAACTGTGCGTAAAATAAAATAACAGGGAGGAAGGGGACATTGGGGTTTTTATAATAACCTTATTTTATTCGTTGTCTAAAAATTTTTTGGAAACTTTTTATTGAATTTTGATTTAGTTCATTAAAAGCAGTTTCCAAATGTTTCAATCACTAATTGTAATTTCCAGAAGGGTAATTTTGTGTATCATCATTGGGGATGTACATCAATTCATTGGTCATGGTCTTATCCCTTTAGATCCGTAGACTAATCATGCATGTTTTAAATTTTGTAGATGTATTTAATTTATGTTTCCTTGGGACATAATTGTTCTTGTTTACTTGTAATTCTTAAGCTACAGTAGATATTCAAAGAATTTATGAAGTTTTTAACGTCATGTTCAGGTATTCATTAACTATGTCATTAACCTGCCTAATCCTGCTAAAATGTATTTTTGTTTATTCTCATAATATTCATATAATTGTTTGGTAGAAGGGAAAACACAGTAAAAACCATTTAAAGAACAGTTTCCAGGACCTATAAAAAGCTACATTGTACAGCAGAACCATATCTGTGCAGCGGTCATTCAGATCCTTCGGTACAGAGAGACAAATACACACAGATTCGTTACTTTTATCCAATGACAATCTTATCTATCATCTATTAGTTTTTTTATTCAGCATCCATTAGTCTAATACCATTTTGTTTTGTAATGGGGCTAACTTTGTAAAATAAACTAGAACTTAAAATATAAAATACTTGTACTTGATATTTAATTTTTTTACTTCATAAAGCACGTGATTAAATGTGAGAATTACATATGTTATGGCCATTGGACATTTTAGAAATCTATATAAACAAGGATAACAACATCCATGAAAGCTTTAAAATCAGAAATCAACAGTGAAACTTGTAATGTCAGAACCTAATAAAAAATGATTTGTAAGTGGAAATAAAATTCCAAATTGCATACAGGATACAGTAAAAGAACATACTTTGATTTTTAGGATTTGATTATTTAGGTACCTTGCTTATAAAGAGTCTTAAAAAAAAACCAATTTAAGTACCTAAAATCTTGGAGATAGATATCTCGATCTCGAGAGGTGAGTAAATTCTTTCTTATTGTCATTGCTTGAGCATGAATTTATTTAATTTTTATTATTTTTAGACCAAAACCTAGGAATGATTATTACAAAAATGAAATAAATAAGACAATTATATCATACAAAAATGTGTTAAAATAAGTTAAAACTCAGTATGTTCTGTGCGGACTTCTTTCTGGTAACGATAATAATAAATGCTTCTTAAATCGTACCTAATTGTTTTATGAAAAGTTTGAAATTGGTAGGACAATTTTAACATTCTAACCGTTACGAATAGAAAAGCTTTGCTTTTAAAAAGCGCATAGTACATTCTCTTGAGAAAAGTCTTTGAAAAGGGCACAGCTACATAATAGCAGTAGATAAACGTTTAGATCTTAAGCTTAGACAGAAACATATATTCTTGTATAGATTTTAAACTAATTAATATAAGCTGTATCAGAACCGGTTCTAAGCCATACTGAAAAATCAAGTTTCTTCTCGTAATATGGCCAGTTTTCTACAAATATTGGAATACAAATCCAAATATCAAAACCAGTTTTTTTTTTTATCACGGACCTTCAGCCCCTCCTGGCTAACAAACCTGGTTTTATTCTTTTAAATTTTCTATTTTTATATACCGTAAAAAGATAATACAATGCGATAAACATCTGAAAACCGTATTCTTCTGACACTGAACGTTTGTTATGTAACTTTTACCATTTGTCCAACAAAATTTTTTTGTGCTTTTCATTAAAGTAATGGACCACAAGCTATTGTAAAACTCTACCCACGGGGTTTGGGGCCCTGTGCCGTCCTTAAATTGGGTCTTTAAATATCAGCCAATATCGATGGAAATATAAACACGTCAAAGTCGCTACAAAAGAGAAAAAAGTAATTTATTAGCAGATGAAAAACGTCCTCCTTACTTTTTAAACTTTTGATCCTAATTTCTAGGTCTACCAAGTTATTTTATTTTCATAAAACATTTCCTGTTTTGATGTAAATAATGTTCTCTTATTACGCAGTTAATAGACATAAAGGAATGTCTAAAGTATGCCTCTTATATAACCCAATTCTACAAGTATATGTCTATCCATGAAAATACAAACTATCTATAATACAAAGTAGAACGATGTTTGTCTGTTTGTTTGTCTGTTTGTTTGTACCAAAGGATCTCCCGGACACCCCAACCCCCCCAAAAAATTAAAAATACCCCCCCGCCAAAAAATTTTTTTGGTTCTTTGTAAAACTAAAATTAAAATAGAGGGATTGACTACCCCCCCCCAAAACAAAAAATTTCCCCCCCACAAAAAAAATTTTGTTTAAAATTTTTCTTTTATATCTAAAATACAAAAAATTGGTTTGATTAAACCTCTTGGGGCAAAGCCCTTAGAGGCTAGCAGCGAAACCGCTAGTAATTACTAAAAGAAATATTTATATTAAACTATATCAATTTGAAGAAGTTTAAAACTATTATAGTAATTTTTAAAAATAATGTTTGAAATTTGAATTATAAATTCTAATATAAACCCCGAACAAACATATTATGCAAATCTGAATTTTCAAAATAGCAGCTTTATTAGTCATTTAGGATGATTTTACAATAAATATGAAATGTAGATGCTTCTTTTGGTTACAAAATTCTACTGTTATTTTTTAATTAATCAGCACCAATAAAGCACAAGATCTCAAAAACAGCATTTGGGGGTAATACTGGTGAACAAATATATTATGCAAATCCAAAACAAAGCAACAAAAAGAAGATTTTTTGGCACTTTTCTCCTCTTTTAAAGATTGATTATGATAAAACAATATTTTTTAAAGGGATTTATGCATTAATTATTATGAAATATAGTATAAGGTAGAAATTAATGTTTTTTCTAAATAAGAAATGATTGAAAAAAATAAATTCGATCCCTATCACTTTAGAACACAGCTGCTGACCCCCAGTCTTATGGATGAACCTAAATACATGTTAAAGATAAAAATTACCCTGAAAATTATACAAAAATGTTTTTTTATGTGTTAAAAAAATTCATTTTAAAATCTTGACTTGAGGATGATGACCTTTCAGATGCTCCTATAGGTGGTGATGGTGAGCCAAAAGTTATCTAAGTACATGCCCATTACAACAACTTGTCTATTAACCTATGTACCATTTTTTGTAGTCATAGCAGCCTCCAATGGAGCCTTCCGACAAGAAATATAACCATCTTCTAAAAACTACAGTATTCACCTTATGAATTGAAGCAAATAAAATTGCAATTCTTTTCTTTTTTAATAATGCTGGGCTGGAGGATGCTATAACTACAAAAATTGGATCATAGTTTAATATATAAGTTGTCATCATGGACATGCACTTTGATAACATTTGGCTCACCATCACCACCAATAGGGGCATCTTAAAGGTCATCATCCTCAAAATCAAGATTTTAAAATAGATTTTTTCAACACACCAAAAAACATTTTTGTATAATTTTCAGGGTAATTTTTATCTTTAACATGTATTTAGGTTCATCCATAAGACTGGGGGTCAGCAGCTGTCCTCTAAAGTGATAGGGATCGAATTTATTTTTTTCGAACATTTCTTATTTAGAAAAATCATTAATTTCTACCTTATACTATATTTCATAATAATTAATGCATAAATCCCTTAAAAAAATATTATTTTATCATAATCAATCTTTAAAAGAGGAGAAAAGTGCAAAAAAAACCTTTTTTTTTGTTGTTTTGTTTTGGATTTGCATAATATATTTGTTCACCAGTATTACCCCCAAATGCTGTTTTTGAGATCTTGTGCTTTATTAGTGCTGATTAATTAAAAAATAACAGTGGAATTTTGTAAACAAAAGAGGTATCTAAATTTCATATTTATTGTAAAATCATCTTAAATGAATAATAAAGCTGCTATTTTGAAAATTCAGATTTGCATAATATGTTTGTTCGGGGTTTATAAAGTAGTCAGGTTTTTTTGTCTGAAGCTTAAGATCTCAATACCTACTGGACATTTTTTATTTTAGGTAAGCTTCACTTGGTTTTGGATATTTTGTTCTCAGATTCAAATGTTTGGATGGTTTTAAGCTATTTTCATAGCCCCTAGATGCTTTGAAGTCGCTTGTATAGCTTGTGGTAATTTAGAAAAAAAGCTAAAAGTTTTAGGTTTTTTTTATAGCCACTAAACGACAAGTCTAAGTTTAAATTTTATCGTATATTCTATACATTTTGTAAATCAAACAATGACCTAATATAAAGATTTTAAAGATAAATAATCCTTATACTAAAGTAACAGGATGTCTATGTGTTTGTACCGAAGGATCGCGCTAACCACTGAACCGATCGGGTTCTCCTTAACAGGGTAGCTTCTCATTATAAATAACTATTTTGTGGGGGGGTACCACCACCCTCCCAAGAGAAATCGCCCCTAGAAAAAAAATAACCCTCCCGAAAAAGAGACTTGAACGAAACCTAAACCAATTGTTTCTCTAATTAGATATTTTAAATAAAATAAAAAAAATTCAAAGTGCCACTAGAGGCCTCTAGGGGCGTATCCGCTAGTTAAGAATAATTGAGATAAAAACCTAATTTCATGAGTCTTAAACTGTTTTTAAACTATTTTTGAATGGAGGGTCAAAAATATACTAGGACACCTATAGAATCAGACTGCAGAGCCCAAATTTGAATTAAGTCCCCAATATTCAATAAACTTTTTTGGGGGGATTTAAAAATTAATTTTTACTGTTGCTCTGGTCATTTTTACCAGATCAAAAGGTCTTTTTTTACTTCGTGTAATATTGTAACTTAGTGAACAATTTTATATAATTTACTTTATACTGATACAATAAAAAAAACATTACTCTGTTCAATGGAAATAATTTTTTTTCTAAAACAATAAATTTCATTGAAAAATCTGACATAATACAATAAAAAACATAATGCTGAATTTAAACCAATAAGATATCTTCTTTCATTTCAATTCTTTATAATTTCTGAAAGAGTGTTTTCACAAAGTGACTTATTTCAAACGTAGTTAAATAATTTTATTTAATAAAAATGAAAAGAATGTAAACCCTACTCATAAAAGATACATACTTTTTAAAAATATTTTTAAAAATATGTTTGAATAATCTTATTTTATAACATATTTGTATATGTGACAAAAATAAATTTGTTGTATTGCATAAACATTTGTTGTCATCTTAATTTATTTAACCCTTTACAGCCAATTTTTATGTGTTTTAATGTATAATAGACATAAAACATTTTTATGTTAATTCATTGATATATTGTAAAGAAATAATATTTAATTACTATTGATAGATAAAATCAAAAGACCTAACTTTACTGTATACTATCATACAATATTTACGAAGCAAGGCACTCTAAAAGCTGAGTATTTTACCTACAAAGGAAAGAAACATCACGATTCAGTAAAAATTATTTAATCCATAGTAAAAAATAAACTTTAAAATCCTAATAAAAATTGATGTGGGCAATTGTTCTCAAATTTGGCTTTGCAGTATGATTCTACAGGTGTCAAAGTATATTTTTGATATACCTTTCAAAAATAGTTTAAAAACAGTTTAAAGCCATCTTAATTCTATCCTATAATATAAGTGTTTTTCTGCTTTAAGATTAAGATTTCAATAACTACTGTACCGATTGAGTTCTCCTTTTAAGGAAAGCTTCCCATATGTCACGAGATGGCTTTAGGATATTGTATTTGTAGATTTAAGTATTGCACTGGTTTAAGGCTGTTTTTTTTCTATCTTAGAATAGAGTGCCCGTTGAAGCAAACGGCGTAGACACTAGTATAACCCAAAGTAGTAAAGAAAAATTTGACTTAAGGGTTATATTTAAATTTTAAAATTAGATCCATTTTTGTTGTAGTGTAGCTGCAATAGTATTAAGGTAATGAAAACAAGGATGACAACATCCATAAAAGCGAAGCACTGAAACGGTAGAACAAACGGACATTAACACTTTTATAGTGTTAGAACTGAATTAGCAGAATATTAATGCATCAGTACAAACAATATTGTTAGTAAATTTGTTGCAAAACTGCATAAATAGATGATACTGTTTATGGACATACTTACATTTTTGGGACTTGTTTATAGAGATGCTTTGCTTATAACATTGTACCTTGTTGTAATAGGAATCAGTTTTCAAAAAATCAGAATAATCGGATAATTTTAACATACAAAAATTTGTTGTCAAAAAAGATAAAAATCGACATGTTTCAAATGGACGTACGGACATTCTGGTATTGACTATAGAGTTGCTACGCTTTCTAAATTGTATCTAACTACTACAGGAATCATCATGCAAAGTTTGGAATCGATAGGACAATTCTAACCTGTTTATATTAACGAAAAGAGCTAACTCTCTGTGACGGACGGACGGACGTACGTATGGACGGACAGACCCTAATTATAGAAAAGCTTCGCTTTTGAAAATATAAATAATATATATGAAGGTCATGTCTTACATGTAGAATAGAGCGCAAAATATTTTAAAAATTATCGTGCATTACAACCAAAAAGTCAAGATTAAAACAATAAATATTTAATTGCAGTTGGTAAAAAAAGAATAGTTATAAATGTTTATTATAGAGATGTGCTTATAGAATTGTATCTTGTTGATCTGGGAATCATTATTTCAAAAGTCAGATAATTATGTCATACACAATTTTGTTGCCAAAAAGTTAAAAATCCTGGACGTTAAAAATACAGACTTTATTGTAAGGATTATACAGTTGTTATGCTTCCTAAATCGTACCTTACTGTTATAAGAATCACCATGCAAAGTTTGAAATCGTTAGGACATTTCTAACATGTCTCAATTAAGGAAAATATATAACGGTTACAGATGTACAGACGGACGGGCCCTAATTATAGAAAAACTTCGCCTTTTAAAGTTAGCCTGAATTAAACGTATCTTCGTAATTCCAGACAACTGTTCCTAATTCAAATTTTGCTGTTTTATGTGGTATCTCATTCTAGGAGGTCGCTCTCAAGGCGTTGCCTTCTTCTTTTCAAATAAATTACAGCGGCCTCGTTTTTTCGCGCAATTTATTCATTTAAGTGCAGCGTCAACAATTAACATAACTTTAGGCCGCCTGAGTTAAATTAAAACAACACGTGGTAATAGATATATAAAATTTGATCAATATCAGCGGTAACGCCCCTAGAGGCATAAAGAGGCAGTGATGAATAGAGGGGGAGAGGAGTAAGTCGATTCTCCACGTTAAAAAAGTATAAAAAATTCTGGTTTGGTGTATTTTTGTCAGGATTGATTTCTTTTGGGAAAGTTGAGGTACTCTCCACACTTTCCTGGAACTATATCAAGCTTCACTGTAAATAAGAATCAGATCGATTGAGCCCTAAATGATATCATGACCTACAGACAGAGATATAGATATATCCTGTTATTTTATTTAAGGATTGTGTAACTGGGACAAAAATGTCAAAAATAATTGATATATTAATCATTTATGGATATATAAAAGTTGAGGATGGTTTTGCTATACAATCATAAAGGATGATTTAAAAAGGTTTGGGAATACGTACCAGGTAGAATATGATTAAGCACTCTAAGCATCCAGAAAGACAGACATCCTGTTACTTTAGGATACAGGTGAATGGATCGTAAAAATGGGACTAGAAGTTTACTAATAAAAACAGACTGCTCCCAAAAGTCTAAAAAAAATATATATAATTGTAACTAAAAAGTAAGTGGTAAAAAGCAGAAATGAATTAGAGCTGAAAGTTCTTTGTACGACTTTTTAGACGCTGAATTGCAGCTGTTTTAAAAGGATAGTTCTCTTTTTTAATATTTCTATACTTTTTAAAAGCAGCGTCCATCTGTCCTGATAGCTCGTATATTTAATTGAGACTTGTTAGAATTGTCCTATTAATTTTACACTTAGCATGATGATTCCTGTATCGATTAGGGAAACGCGGCAACTCTATAACCATTTGAAAACAAATGTTTTATCTGACATATTTTATTCCATTCACTAGATTTTTGGAAGGTATAAGCAAAGCATCTCTCTAATTTAAAAAGAAACAATGTCCAATATAAGAATCCGGTATCTAAGTAATTTTGGGATAGATTTATAAATAATATTTAACCCTAAAAGAGGACCCTCGGCGAGTGGGGGGGGGGGGGTGGCTTAAATATCCACCATTTCTAACCCATATTTAAGTAACTTTTAGGTTAGGCAGATAACTGAAAATATAGAAGTCCCGACTATAAAAAAGTGATTCCAATTTTTGGAGTGTCCTAGTCTTCAAAGCAGATTTAAAGTTAAAATACGCAATGGCCTAGATAGATATATTTCTAGAAGGTAATTATATTAATGCGTAACAAACAAAGAACAATTATATAAAGTAGTAAATAAAAGTCTTTGTAGCTTAGGATTTCGATAACTACTGAACCAATTGAGTTCTACATTCTATGTAAGCTTTACAAAGCCCCCTGGATAGTTTTAGGTTTTTTTTTAGATAAGTTTTTGGATAGTTTCAGGCTATTTTTCTGCTTTTTTATCACTTCGAATACACAGCTCTTATTCGCTACTAACTTATGAAGTAACGGCACGGCTGGTTTTTTATTAAATGAATAAGTTAGGGTACAATGTTTGGCACTTTCGATATAAGTAAATGATAATAACAAAGCCACAGAATACGATAATACCTTCAGAAAAATCGATAAAAATAGTTTTCATACTAAATTAAGGTTTTTTATATTTTTTTCTAAAATGTCATGACAGAAGATGCAAAATGTCGTCTTAGTTTTTTGAAAGGATTAATCTTCTCTGAAATCTAAATTATCAAAATATTTTTTTTGGTAAATGATTATACGATATATGTCAAACATTTTATCAGAAAGAAATATTTAAAATTGTGAAGTAGAAACCTGAATAATTTTTCTTGTGGAAATAGTTTTCTGCAAATGTTGATAAACATATGTCTGCTAGCATTAAGATGTTTGTACTGCCAATACACGTTGGGTTTTATTTAAAGAATTTCTTTAAAATGTTTTTTTTTTACATTGTATACCAATAACGCAATATTTGCTATCAGAAAACCCCCGACTTAGACTCGCCTACGACCCGATCTTTTAGGATTGCTTTGTAATTTACATTTTTGAAAGTCTTTCAACAGTATACACAGCAAATTCTCTCTTTTTTAACTAACTTTCCGAATAATATACCTAAAGCATTTAAATTGACAAAGACTATGCTTATATTTTTACCATTCAAGTTTATTTAATATTCTAATAAATAGCGCAACCCTCCAAGTTTATGACTACTTTTCATGAACATATGATCTAAAGAATAAGCTCTGACGCAATGTCATATAAGGATATTATAATATTCATTAAAAAAATTGTTATTTTTGCATATATGTTACATTTAATACAGTGTTTTGTGGCTCAAAAGAAAGACAATTAAAAATTATTTCATATTATACAGTTTAAATTACATAAGATAACCTAGAAATAGTAAAAAATTCCCTTTCTTTTTTTGTCGCAAAAGAGAATTCAACAAAGATTTTCATTAAAAAACACCTTAGTGTAAAAATTAAAAAGTTTAAACATGGTCACAAAAAGATTCAATTAGTTTATTAAATGTTTCATTTTCAGCAAATGACGATTAATCTCTATTACAAAGAATAAAGTGTAAAAAGATATTCTCGTTTTAATTTTAAGCAACTTAAAATGCATTTTAATACCTTTTAATGATTTATTTTTTAAAACATCATTTTATAAAATGTTATTGATTTTTAAAGTTATATATTAGAATGTTTTTAAATTTTGTTAACATTTTGTTTTAAATGTAGAAAATTGGTAATTCTAAACATTCAAAAAATGATTTTATTTAATTTTCATCACTTAAAGTGCATGTTTGATGAAATTTTCAACTGATAATTCAAGAAAAATCGTTTAAGTTTTATTATATTTTACTTTGAAATGTTAAAAAAATATATTATTGTCAAAAATGTGGAAGTTATACTTTCCTCAAAAAAAGACCTAAAACATGCAAATTAACACGTGTAATGAGATTTTTTTTCTTTCAGGTTTAATTTAGGGTAATTATTGATATTTTTTGTAAAAAGGATTTTATATAAAAAGTTTTAAAACTCAAGTTATGTAGTGGTTCTAAAAAAGGTTGCGAATTTATGCAATTTTCTTGCAAAAAAAATTTTCTAGGATTTTAAAAATAGCAAAGGGTGTTATTAGACGTACTTACAGATACAATTGCTAAGTCATTTTGGCCAAACACTAAAATAAAGTTTTGACATCTGAGCGTCCAAGCGTGACGGATAAAGAATATACATTGATATATTGATCTTGGATAATATTTTTGTCATCTCAAGGTGCAAACATGTACCTCATTTAATGGTTAGCTCGTTTATGCAGTAGGAGAAGAGAGAAAAGGAAAAAAAGGGGTTGATAAGGGTATCGTCATTTTAGTCAGCTGCAAATATCACTTTATAAGAGTTCATAAAACATTCAATATTTTTAGATATAGTAATTAATGGTATATATTGGTTTTGAGCTGGCAGGGAGGGAACATTAGACTGTGTATATTATAATAGTACCCAACGTTTTATAGCCTTGCTATATTATTTTTTGGTTAAAAAATTTTGGGTACTTTTTAGAATTTGGTTTGTTAGTTCTAAACAATGTCCAGAATTTTCAACCAAAAATTTAAACCTAAAGGTAGTGTAATTTTGTTTATCATAATTGGTGTAATTTATCCCATTGTTTGTCTTATCGCATAATATTCGTGTTTAGAGGTCCAATAACTAAGAATAAAGAATATCTTTAAAATGAATTTTTAATGAAAGGTTTCGTGATTGCAAAAACAAGAAAATTATTATCAATTATGTACATTCTTTTAATAGTAAAAAAAGCTGTTACTTTTTTAAAGTAATAAAGTAGAAAGTAGATTAAAGAGAATTTTTTTACTGTCTAATTTAATTTGCTATGTGATATGCATTAAAACGTTTTGTTTTCATTTAGTCTGTTATGTATTATATTGATTTTATTTGAACTGAAATAACTCTTTTGAATAATGCTATTTGATTTGAGATTTTGTTTGTATGTTTATACATGTGCTAGTAGATGCAATTGATGCAAATTGCAACAGTTCAATATTTGGATAGCAACAAGAAATACGTTTTTATTTTTAAAAGCAAAGTTTTTCTAAAATTAGTGTCGGTCCGTACTTAACGGATAACTTTTATCGTTAATTTAGACATGTTAGAATTGTCCTATCGCTTTTAAACTTTGCATGATGATTCCTGTATAAGTAAGGTACAATTTAGAAAGCGTAGCAATTCTATAATCGTTACCAGAATGTACGTACGTCCATTTTAAACAAGTTTATTTTTCTTTTTTAACAACAGTTTTTTTGTTATATAATCATTTGATTGATCTGATTTTTGAAGTACTGATTTCTGTTACAATAAGGTATAATATTAGAGCTTCGCTTTCGTGGATGTTGTCATCCTTGATTTAATAAAATTTAGAGAAAAGAAACTTTTGACATAAAACCACATCTAAATAGCCTAAAACTTTTCTTAGACCTATGTAAGACTTCCCTAAAAATTGTACATAATCGTTCCAGCTAATCTTAGGATCTTATTATCGGACATATAGTAAAACAGAGAGACATCCTGTTAATTTAGTATATGAGACTTCATAAAACATAGTCACTCATTCGAATACTTTCTGAAAGATGGCTTAAATTAAAAAATGCTATATTGTAGCGACTCTACGTAAATTGAAATTTGTTTCTTTTTCAATATATGTTTATGTGCACACGATTCTAATAAAACAAACAAGGATGACAACATAAAAGCGAAGCTCTGAATTACACGGTTTGACAAACGAACACAAACACTTGTTGAGCGTCAGAACTTCAAAGCAGAATATTGATTGTTAAGTCTATATAAAATTGTATATACATATGGTGAAAAGTTATTAAATGCAGGACGTGATCTCGGAGATGCTTCGCTGATAATATTGTACCTTGTTATTCTATGAATCAATATTACAAAATCAGATGAATAGGATAAAGATATCATACAAAGTATATTGTCAAATTAACATGTTTTAAATGGACTACGGACTTTTGGGTAACGATTATAGAGTCGCAACGCTTACCCAACTGTTACACAAATCACAATACAAAGTTTGAAGTCGATAGGACAATTATAACATGCTTGAATTAACATTGAGAACTAACCGTTAAGTCCGGACGGACTTATCCTAACTTTAGATAAGCTCTACTTTTAAAAATCTATAAACAATTCAGATAACTAATGAAATTTTATGCTTAAAAAATCTTTTTAAAAATTTTGGGTTACAAATTAAAATTGTAAACCAGCAAGTTATCCCTGAAGCCTAAAAAAGACGGATTTCCCAGTCAGGTGATTTTCTACCTGGATTCTGGAAACATGCCAGAAACTAACAAAATACGTATATGGAGCAGGTACTTCTGGAAAACTTTATCAGTTTACCAAGCAATATGAAATAATTAATTATCATAGTGCGTAGTCGAGCACAGAAACCTTCTTCCCCATATTTGAAAATAAGAAGGGGAGGAGATGTTTTCTTTGTTTGTTTGTTTATAACTTTATGTCAGCTTAGGTAATATTGCACCGCATGAATAGAGTACCCTGCAAGCAAAAAAAGCTAACCTACCCCTTTAGATTTTCAATAAACTTCAAAATCGATTTGCGATGTGCGTAAAACTTTCCGGAAATCTTTCCATGTACGAAGCACTCGGGTTAAATGCCGATATTTTGTTTCCGCTTACGTCATAACACAGATAAACATTTCAAATAAGAATAGAAGAATTCAGAGAATCGGTGGAAAAAATATAAGGAGTTTATTTTTTGGTAGTTTTTATTTGCTTGTTAATCCATTTAGAAGTCTACTTCTAAGATCGATTTGCGATGTGCGTAAAACTTTCCGGAAATCTTTTCATGTACGAAGCACTCGGGTTAAATGCCGATATTTTGTTTCCGCTTACGTCATAAAACAGATAAACATTTCAAACAAGAATAGAAGAATTCAGAGAATCGGTGGAAAAAATATAAGGAGTTTATTTTTTGGTAGTTTTTATTTGCTTGTTAATCCATTTAGAAGTCTACTTCTAAGATCAAACCCAACTTAACCTAGCCTAAAATAATCATTAGCGATAATATCAAATTACGTGTGAGTGAAATTAATGGTAAAAAAATTATCATGTCTATTTGTCCTTCAGTAATGCAAAATGCTAGCTGGTTATCCACCTAAATAATTCCGCTTTTTAATCGCTCTGACTTTCTCTTTCTATATTTCTTTCTCATTCCTATTCTATCTCTTTCTACAAATATTTTCTGCTGCGCTCCTACATATATATGTGCTATGTATTCGAAGGAGTAAGGAAAGTAGGAAAATAGCCTAGAACCAAACTTAGATAAATGAAGTAAATAGTCTAAAACTACCCATGGACCCATAAGAAGCTAACATAAAATGAGAACTCAATCGGTTCAGTACTTATTGAAATCTTTAGCTACAGAGAAAAAACTTATTACGCTATATATATTGAGATATTAAATTATACAGTCTCAAAAACCTCAACTTTATTGGATTCTAAAACAAGTTGATTATTATACAAAGTTCAACATAAAGTTACTGAGCTTCTATACTCTTAAAAGAACTATTAAAGGTTAAGGTTATTAAATTACTTCAAATTTCCCTCGTAAATTAAGTTTGATAGACAATGCAAATAAGGAAGTATAAAAGTTCATTTTTCGCCTTTGATAAATATACTATTTTGTAAAGCTGTAGCTTAAGATTTCGCTAACAAATGAACCGCTTGAGTTCACCTATTTAGGTAAGCATTAATAGGTAACAGGGTGGATTTAGGCTATATTTCTGCCCTTCTTTAACCCTTCTAAAGCAAAGCCAATATATGCTGGGGGCTAAGCCGCTAGTAGTTTAAAGTATTAAAACCTTTATATTCGTTTATTAATAATTTTTAAGTTTAAACTAGTTAAAGACGACTTTTGAAAAAGTTTCACTAATATTAAGACTTTTTTATACATTTTTAAAAAAAGGATAGCTTATTCGCGCCAGTAGTTAACTTAGTTAAGTTTTTTGTAGTGGAAATTTTCTTATGAGGGTTGAGGGACACTACCTCAAATAGCTTTATGCCTTCCATGTACCTTCAAGAAGGGCCAGAAAAACAAACATCCTGTTACTTTTTCTAAAGCTCTCTAGAAGCATTTGAGTAAGAATGGATAGAAGGAATCAATCTTACACTTTTAATTTCAGATTCAAGACTTACATGTAATTTTTAATAAAAAAATTTAACAGTACAATGCGTCAATTGAAATAAAATTATTTGAAAATAGACATGGTCTAGACTGGTACAGTTGTATAAAGATTAATTAAAATATACATTGTAGTGTGCATCTGTATTAAAAGCATAATTACAAACCAAATATTATAACTTGGATGTTGCACAAAATTTAATGTACTCTAATAAAGTGAAACTCGCAGCTAGCTAAAATAATCCTATCCACCCCCTACAACCTATCCCCTCCCCTACTACTGAGCTTGATCTTTAAATCATTTTAGTGGTGGTTTAGATCGAGGCGCGCCAAAATTTCAGCCAATCACAGCGCTGCATTTTTGTTGGTCTTTTGTAGAACCGACTAGTTGGTCTTTTGTAGAGTTGGTCTTTTGTAACATCACCATACTTTCAACATTAAAATTAAAAATATGTGTAGTAAGGAGACAAGTGGCAGCTGTCTGCTTACTACGGTAGTGCGCTGCGGGAAGATCAGATCGGTAGATTAAAGGTTCTAATAAACAAAGTCTGAATTGTTGGTGGGTTGTCAAACTCTTTATTACTAACTATTATACACGAAAAGCAGAATGTAAATACAAAAACATAATACATACAAAATCTATAAATAGATGTGATATGAGGTGCGTTGTCTGTTGATAAGGGAGCATCGAACCTTAAATTCCTTCCGGTGAGGGGCTTTAAGGCTAAAGTTGGAGGAGAAGGGAAAGGCTAGGCTGTCACATTACTACCTATGTTTTACTTTTTACTTAAGATGATGGTTTAATTTGACTTAATTCTATTTTCTATTCAAAGCATGCTTAAAAAGACGAGTTATATAAAATCAAACAATTAAAATAATTAGATTTCATTTTCATTCATTTTAATTTAACTGCTCTTTTAACCAAGAGCAAAAAATACATTGATTAGAATTTGTATTTAAAAATCTGCATGACAAGTGCAATGAAAACGTTTTTTAAAATTTTTTAAAAAATGATATTGAATCTAAAGTTTAAACACATATAACAAAGAGACCAGTAGGTTGCGGGTAAATTGCCTAAAGGTGTTTTAAGTTTTAAGGCGTAAAAACAGTAGTAGAACGAAAATATTCTCTAAATATGTGTATTCCTTATTGAATAGAACCTTAGACAAAAAAAATAAGCCTTAAAACTCACATCTTTACGGAATATCCGCAACCTACTGGTCTCTTTGTGACTGAATCCTATTATATAAAGTACTAGCGGCTGCGCCCAAAAGAAGCCTCTAGGGGCATTTAAGGTAGGAGGGGGGAAAGTCGATCTCATCCCATTTTAAATTTGAGCTTCAAAAGAGTAAAACAAGATATTTTTTTTTTTTGGGGGGGGGTGAAGACACCCTCCCCAAAAATAATTTAAAATCTTCACAGGACCTATAAGAAGCTTCACTGTAAAGGAGAACAATATCGGTTCAACGGTTAGCAAGATCCTTCGGGACAGACAAAAAACGCTTACTACTTTATATAATAGGATTGTATATTTTTTTTTGTTTGAAACTAAATATCTCAAAATCTACTGGTCCGAATAGATTGTACATTTCAGGTGGGTTTAGGCTATTTTTCTGACAATTGCCATTACCTAAATGCCATGGGCGAAGCAACTAGTTAATCAAATCTAAAAAGTTTAAATAGTTCTTTTTGTGATTACAATTACCTGCGGGATTTGGAATCGTGTCGGTCTAATTTCGGGGAGGTGTTGGGTTCGAGCTTGGTCCAGATCGCGCCAACAGATGTATAAAATATATTATTTCAAGCTGTTTTATGTAAACTACAGCATGTATAAGTTTCTAATTAAAAGCTGAATCACAAAAAAATACTTTAACAAAGTTGGCGCATGATTGTATTCACCGCCTGCCCATACACCATATATGTCCAATAGCCTTTTCAAAAAACTATATAATTTTTAAAAAATGATATTGATTTGTAATCAATTTGTTAATAACTTTTGTGTATAAGATGACAGGAAGGAAGGGTAGAGAATCTAATATCCCGTAAGCCAAGCCGTAAGTAAAAATATGTTCCTAATACTTGTTTAAAAGAAGCTAGATGTAAACTTTAGCTTAATTTTTTTTTGTAATATAAAAAAATATTTCATAATTTAACCATTCTATTAAGTATAGTACACAGAAAACTTTGGTGTCATAATGGTTATGTCTAATTAGATCTTTCAATGTCATCTGCATAATTTCTGTACCTTTTTAATCCATGATTCTTTAGAAATAGTAATACTCTTTGGCTAATTGTAATAAATATATTACATCATTAGATGTTCATTGAATATGAGTATTGAAACGTTTTCTTCTTATATTTATAAAACAGTTTTAGATTTCAGTGAACTGTGAATAAAAAAAAAGTTATAGGGAACGAAGGAGTGCTTTCTCCAACCCACCCTTTAAAACTGTTGAGATATTTTGCTACAAAAGGAACATAGGAAATGAAGAAATTGGAAAAGTCAAATTATTTCGTTCATTTTTTCCGTTCAACCAAAGAAAGTAAAATTCTTTAAGCTCATATCTAATGTGTGAAGTCAAAAATCTGCGAAGTTCTAATCTACACAACATAACCAAACTAAACTATGGCAAACTAATACTATTCTTTAAACTTAGTCTCTGTGTTTTTTTTCGGGGGGGGGGGGGGTTGGCTATGAAAAGGGGGGGGGTCAAAATAATTACTCTACAATTAGACTGGAAGTTGCCTAGTTAATTTTAAACAGCTTGACTTTAGAATGACGTTTAACTTTTATTATAACCATCATACAGTGTTAACCTATTAGAATTCCATATGGAAAAAACAAAGAGGAAGGAGACATTTTACTGTAAATTGCTGAGTAACCTATATTTCTATAACCATTTATTCGTTGGCCTAAAATTTTGGGAACTTTTTTTCATTGATTTATTGTTCAAATAATTATAAATAAAGAGTTATATTTGTTTAGCATTATTTGTATATCAATTTATCATCCAGTATAAAAGATCTTTAAGTCATCTTATTAATCAAATAATAGGAACTCTCAAAACATTGCTTTAACTATGGGTACAATTTGTATAAAACTAAATTAAATGAGAATGTACACAAAAATTGTTTATTTCTCTAAAATATTCAGGAATAAAAAAATAAATTAATTCTATTATCTATTTCAACAAAATAATCATAACAAAAGATAATAAAGTCAATAAACAAAGATAATAAAAAATCCTTATTTTTTCTCATAATGTTGTTTTTTAGCTTATAAATAGACAATTTTAAAAAATATTTTATTGAATTTACTATTAGAAATTTAAACTATTTGGAATTATGTTTTAGATTTTGTATTTTATAAAAATAAATACATTATTATTGTTGTAAATTTTCTATGATTCATCCTCCTTTTTGCCCGTAACACATTTCCACATTGGTTTAGAATTTGCCTTGATATACTGAAAATAAATTATATTAAAAAAACAGACATATCAATACTTTTGATAATATGTGAATTTGGTGGATTTTTGGATTGTTGGGATCATGTAATAATATAAAGCTTTACCAATTTACTTATAGAAAGAATGTACATGTAAAAAGAATTCATATTTCTTTAAATGCAATTAAAAACAGATAGAATAATATGTTAAGTAGGTTCTGAGCTATTTACAATTTGTTTAGAGTACATGATAGTAGAAATTAAAAAGTTTAAATAGTTATTCATCGCATCATATTATAATCTGAATATAATACAATATGATACATGATTTTTCGGTACAGCTAAAAGTCAGTTTTAAAGCCATACTGAAAATAATTACAAATTTTTTTACATATTCAACCCATAACCCAACCTAAATGCGTAGTGCATGCGCTTGTCCGACACCGCGTCATAATTAAAGATGTTAAAATGTTTCCTACTGCTGCTATGTCAGGTGCGCGACATAAATAGTCAGAAATGGGGGTATGCATTGGCCCATAAACAGACGCAACTTAATACCATAAACATTTAAGAGTTTTCAGGCAAGGGTCGTACAATCAAAAGGTTGGTTGTATGTTGGATGTTACTTAACCTAATATCCTTAAGTGTTAGAGTATTGCATCTCATTAAATGTGGATGATGCTCTAGATTATCTAGATGATAATTTAACAAAGGGAAGGAGAATCCCCCCCTTACGAGGTAAGATAAAAAATTTTAAATCACCTCTAGATCTTCAAAAGTATCTGGTAGTTGATGACCAATAGTGTCAGGTAACATCATAGCTAAACTTCCACCTTAATGTAAAAAATATTCTACTCATATTCTAATGAAATAAAAACTTTAAATCTATAGAAGTAAACAAGTTTGCTTTTAAAATCTTGTTAATGAAACAAATGCGATAAGAATAAATAATATTACACATTAGTTTCTTACAATTAAATAATAGTTGAATCAGATGGGGAGGAATGACACAAAGAAAATTAACGTTATGTTGAATAAACACGTTCTCTCCTTCGATGGATTCAAAATTTAGGGTGATTTAATTTAAATAAGTTGCACAAACTAGCAGTATCAAAATGTTTCACCAAAACGACAACCCTCCCACCCCCTCCGGTTTTTCTACCTCATTTTCTGTGTATGAAAGATAAAGGGCTCTAACTGAGTGACTTTTTAAATATTAGTATGGTACATAACTGAGAGTTGGACTTTTTAAAATATCTCCATCCTGGCGGGCACAGGATGCCAGCAAACCTGACAGGGTCATCCAGGTAAAGAGCAAAAATATTTTTTGACTTAAACAAAGCATCCTATCCTACCAAATTACTAAAATATCCTCAAGTAGTAAATCCTTATATAAAATATAGGTGTTCAAGACTTTTTCAGTATCCAGGTATTATCCTGCAGGTCCTGATCCTATAATTAGAACTGAGATAAAGGTGCGGCAATGGGCCCGACTGTTTTACCTATGAATGATGTGAGACCAAAGATAAATAGAGGAACCCATTCTGGCAAAGACCCCTAAGTATAATTATAAAATTAAAATAAATGTATATCAATGATTTGTTAAAGATTATGTGATTGTGATTACCATGTTTTTTCTTCTGCAAATTTTCAAATGAAAAACATACATGATATAAAAAAAAAATAGAATAATATTTGTTATGGGAATTTATTTTGTTTCTGGAAAAACTTCTTCTAGTTTGTCAAGGATGTAAATTTTCCTGGGATATGAATTAAAACCTCCTTCAAACCTCACGTCTGGAAAAATCACCTGTAAACAAGAAAGGACGTATCTTACAATTAATTATATTCAATGTCGGGTGTTACTTCCATTGCCATTTGAGCTAAGACAAGGATTTCAAGAAAAAGAAATTCATCCCCTAACTTACAAATTAATGATGGTATCCAAAGAAACATTTTTGTATTACATACTTCACAAACTTACAGTAGAATGATGGTATCCAAAGAAACATTCATACCTGTTCTGGTAAGTAAACTCCAATCCAGGGAGCCGCAATACCTCCAAACCTGGCAATGGTACTGCAAATACCGACAGCTGTATTCCTGTAATATATAAAATCCCATATTGACCTGTTCTGGCAGATAAACTCCAATCCATGGAGCTAGAATACCCCCAAACCTGGCTACGGTGCTACAAAGACCTACAGCCGTGTTTCTAAAGTAAAATTAACAAATAGGAAATGGATCTTTTAAAAGACACCTACAATTAATTTACTTTAATTAAACAGTTTTATAACCTTATAGATTTCTCCATATAAAGAATTAAACTGAATATTTCTTTATATATGTTTCTTTTTGTCATATTTGAGCCACCCTTTGAATTTGTCACAGCTAAATATATAGTAGCGAATATAATCATCAGAAGCTTCTACTTCATGTATAGTTAGAGTAGCGGAGTGCTTTTGCCCAAAACAAGTTCGTGGTCTGTTGGGTGTTTGTTAACTCTAGAAAAGAATAGATTGGCTCCCCTTAGTTATCCTTGGTTGTTAGTCCTGATGTTAAAGTTTCATGCACAGCAGCCCCCCTCCGTATGAGGAAAGTAATGCATTAAAACTTTAAAAACTTTAATACACTTTAAAATATAAAAGAATACCTAATATTTGTAGGATATAATTCATTTGTATAAACATAGGTAAGATTGAAAGCAGCAGAGATGCAGAATTTTGCAAATAAAATCAGGATAATCTGGAATGTTCCTTCCTGAAAATAGGTAATATCTTATTGTAAAAAAAATATTACCTAATATTATTATATAAGACTAGCTGCTACGCCCCTAGAAGCCTCTAGGGACAATTAAGAGAAAGAAGGAAGTTTACCCTTCACTTTCATTAGTTTTTTTTAGAGAGAAAGAAAAAAGGCGGGGGGGAAGTTATTTTTAGGGGCAAATTGAGATTGTGGACATACCTGTCCCCAAAATAGTTAAAAACCTTCCTTGGACCTATAAGAAGCTACACAGTAAAGATGACCCATTTCGGTTCAGCAGTTAGCGAGATCTTTCACTACAGACAAAAAAATCGTACTACTTTAAATAATAGAATAAGACTTTTTGTCTTAAACTATTGAACTGATTGAGGTACATTTGCACAATAGCTTCACAGAAGTCCTGGATGGTTTAAGGCCCACCCCTTCAAAAATAAATGCACTAAAAGTGCAGCTGCTAGTATCAAGTAAAGAAGAAAAAGAGTATTTTTTCTTTATTTGAAAACATTTAGGCCTTTATATACCAAACAACTAACTTAATCAAGGAACCAAGAATGAAAACAAACATATGCACATCGATCAGGACATTCATCCGTTATCTATAATAGGAGCTGAATAAATCAAAATTTGCCAAAATAAATCTGACTGTCTGATAAGTACACGAATATTATAAAGAAAATTAACCGTATTTTGAATAGCATTTGAAAAATTAACATTTCCCCCTTGCTTTATCTATAGACGGACAGACTATTCAAATTATATAATTGCTTAGCTGCTAAAAAATAAGAATTAAATGACAAATTGTTACCCCAATGAAGGCAGCAACGATACAGCTAATACCGGGTAACAACATACACATCACAAACAAAGGTTTTCTGTAAATAAAAGAGTTGTAATAAATTTACAATATAAATCTTTTTAGGGGAAGGTACTATCACCCTCATAAGATAAATCGTTTTTAGAAACCCCCCCCCCCCCTCCAAAAAAATGTTATTAGTTTGTCTTTGTAAACTAAAAATGATAAGGTTGGAGTCGACTATCCCTCTCTTTCCACCTTATTTTTTTTCTAGATGCCTCTAGGGGCATAACTATTAGTACAGACTAAATTAAAGAATTCCACATAACATAAAGTAATCATTGATCAGAACTTTAATCGATGATATTAGAAGAGCATTTGTTATAAAAAAAAATCACGACACCTTTCTCATGTATTTTTTTTTAATTGAAGCATGACAGACTGACGGACGGACAAAGTGAATTGCTCATGGGCACATGCAATCTTCACACACAAAATCAGCCAAACATCTTCAATAGCTTCTGGGAAAATCATATTTCCCACATGAAATTACGGACAGACAGACAAAGTGGATGGTAGTGTAAATAAATAGATAATACCTTCCAGCTACATCCTGTGCTATGATAAGGAAGAGGTAGGAGGGAATCTCAATCAGTGATACCAGGATCATTCTAAAAACATTTAATTACAATGGATAAGGCAGAGTGTTTCTTTTTAGGAGACATCCACCCTAATTAAACCCAAATTGATGTGGTTGTTACACCAAAAGGGGTGTTAACTAAATTTCCGAGTTATAAGAGAGGGGGATACAACCCCAACGGGTCTACCCTCTACTTAAAAATATTCTTGAAAGTCAATAAAGCGTCCTTTGATGGCTTAATTGATGTAACCTTTTTACCTCAACAATCATTTGGCTGTTTTGGGGAGATTATCAGAGGGGTTTAGATGCTTCCCAAGGTTGGTATAGATAGGTGAAGGGAGCTGGACACCTATGGGGAATAGGGAGTGTATTGATACTATTATTTTGTCATGGGTGTGCACATTATTTGTTTATTAAAAGTATATCCTTCAACCAAATCAATTATATGATTAACATGTGATTGTTACCTAAGGAAGCTGGTTATAGTGCCTATTAAAAATGACGTCATATTATCCAAATGACCAATCATAGGCCGTTACACAGACTAAATTACCAACGGCCAAAGGCAAGTGTACTTTAAATTAATGAATGGTAGGCCAGTATGATGTCATTTTATAACAGCCTTCATAAACAATCCTAAACAGGCCCTAAACCGCCCCCCCCCCCTTTTGCACTTATTTAGTATTTAGTCACAATTTATAAAAAAGCTTCTTACCCAAGAAAAGGATCTTCTCCACCAAGATGGAACTTTTCTGAAGCAAAAGAAATGCCATAGTAGAGGAGTGTGATAACAGGCCAGCACACAAACAAGGCTATGGAAATTTTCCGTACTGATGGATGAAACATGTCCCTATTATGCAACATTATATATATCATATCAATCTATGTAGTATTACTTGGAAGTTGCACCATATTTTCATGTACTCTAGTAAAGTGATGCTCACAGCTGGCTAAAATAGTGATATCCCAATCCAAACCACTTACCCAATCCCCTGCTACTGGATGAACAAACCGACTAATAAATGAGGTCCATATTAGCATTCTAAATTGACGACAAATTTGCCCCTGTTAATATATCCTGCACCTTTCCATTGTTTTATTCTTTTAATATTAGGTACAAAGCATAGCTTATCTTTAACTTATAATTTTGCAAGTCCCAATTTACTTGACTAGAAATTTACTTAAAGATACATATTTTAATGTATAAAGGGTGTTTAAAAAAAAACCAATCACTTCACTCTTTTCAATATAAACCCTACAGTTTTGGTCAAAAACTAACAAAAAAGTGACCCAAATCATGTCCAAGCAATGTCAATGAGAAAACACTATTGAATTTTGATTTCTACTCACCTCTTCTGAGCACTACAGCTCAAGTCCTAGCCCTTGTGAAAATTTTTCCCTACGGGGAGAGTGCATATTCTATTACAAATTAAGACAGTTTTGTTTGTTTGTTTAAAAAGAATAAACTGTCTAAAGCACTTGAAATCTTGTAGATAGACCCCATGATGTTTTGAACTTTTAATGGGGCATGTAAAGACCTTTCTATAGACGCCTTAACAAGATTTCTGACTCAATCCTTGCCAATTTGGCATCAAAAAGACAAACCAATCAAACATTGTGACATGACTGCTCTGTCTTTAAAAAAAAAAGAACAAACTGTCTTAAGTACTTAAAATCTTGTAAATAGAATCCATAATGTTTAGAATTTTTTATGGGACATGTAAAAATCTTTCTATAGACACCTTAATCAGGTTTCTAACACAATCTGAGCCATTTTGACATCAAAAATAAAGATCTGTCAAACATCAAGAACTAGAGAGACTTGTCATGTCTAAATGTTTGATGGATCTGTCTTTTTTATGCCAAATTGGATAGGATTGAGTTAGAAACCTGGTTAAGGTGTCTACAGAGAGTTCTTTACATGCTCCATTAAAGAATCTAAACATTATGGGGTCTATATACAAGATTTTAAGTACTTAAGACGATTCGTTGAATTCTAATCTCCATGTAAGGAAAAATTCTCCACAAGGGCTAGGACTCGAGCTGTAGTGCACAGGAGATGTGAGTAGAAATCAAAATTCAATAGTGCTATCTCATTGTCATTGCTGGGACATGATTTGGGTCATTTTTTGTTAGTTTTTGACAAAAACTGTAGGGTTTATATTGAAATGAGTGAAGCGATTGGTTTTTTTTTAAACACCCTTTAATTGTTTTCCTGATGCCATATTGGCCATCGTCCTTAGGAGCTTCAGGTGTTTTGTTACCCTCGGTCTCTTCACCTGAAAAAAATATTTCAGAAAAATTTAGGTATAGTAATTTTAGACAAAAAATGTGTTTGAATTTATTTCAAAATAGAAATTTATATTTTAAAAAGAATGAAAAAAATTTTCAAGTGTAGCTTTGTATCCGATTAATATCTGCTGTATTAGAACCTGTGTTCAGTCATACCAAAAAATCAAGTAGAACATTGTATACCAGACAATTTTCTACAAAAGTTTAATTAAAAATCATATAATTGATACCAGTTTTATTGTCAACCCATATATTATCATATAATTCAACCCAGGTCTAACAAAACTGGTTCATATCTTATAATTTTATTTTAATATCTACGGAAGGCTTTCTAAATACATATATTACAATGCAATAATAGTTATTTCTCGCATCGTATTATAAACAGCTTTCTGCGGATATAAAATGTACAATTATAAGATTAAAACCAGTTTTTTTAGCCCAGAGATGCCAAAGGCACGGACTAAAAATATGGTTTTAATATAATTATTGTACATGTTTATATTTGTAGAACACTGGATATAATACTATGCTAGACATAGTTTTTTTTGTATTGTTAAGAACCGGTTCTAATCCACTGGATATTAATTGGTTTTTAAATGAATACCATAAATAACTATTATTATTCAATTACTCACCACCCTCCACGTCTTTGCCAGGTTCTTCAAGAAGGTGTGCAGATATAACTTTCTTATTCTTCTTGGCAGCTTTCTCCATCAAGGCTCTAGCTTCCTTGTATCTTCCATTGGATATCAACCATCTAAATTTTATAGAATGTTAGTAAATTTGATCCGAAAACTCAGGTTTAATGCTCTCCAGGAGGGGCAAGGATTTTTGTAAATGTTAAAAATGATAAGATTCTATACAATACTTTGAGAGATAATTTTATACTTTATGGTTGAGGTCAAATTTATTTCTATTTAGTGGGGGAGAAAGTTATTGACCCTATAATGTTTTTTCTTGTATTCATTCGAATCCGGTGGATAGGAATCGGTTCTCATCTATACAAAAACTATGTCTAGCATCGTATTATATCCAGCTTTCTACGAATATAAAAATGTACAATCATAAGATTAAAACCAGTTTTTTAGCCGGTGCCTTCGGCACCTTGGGCCTAAAAAAACTAGTTTTAATCTTATAATTGAACATTTTATAACCGCGGAAAGCCGTTTATAATACGATGCGAGAAATAACTATTATTGTTCTTGGATTTTAGTATTGCAATCTTTAAGAATAAGAAAGTTATATGTATTTGAAATAAAAAACCATAAATCCTATTTAAGACAAAAAATTCCTAGGATTTTCTGATTAAAAACCTGCAATGAAAAGTATGTGTTGCAAATAAGCATTGTGCGCAATAAAAATGAAAAAATCCTCACATACTGCAAAATTATCATTTTAAGAAATCTTAAGCTAGGAAAATATAATTATTGAATTTTTATGTAAAATATGTCTTCAACATTTAATGATTTAATGCAGAATTAAGAGTCTCTTTAAAATATCGAAATGAAAGACATATTTTTTAGATACTTATTTTTCAATATCTTAATTGAAATTGATGATCTAATAAATTTGTATTCTATGAAAAAAGTTTGCTTAAGTTTAGTTGTTATCATGATCTCTGAAACATCCAGGAAAAAATTGTCGCCAATTTAGGTTGCAAACATGGACATCACTTATTAGTTCGTCATTCAGTAGGAGGATAGAGGATGGGGTTAAGGGTGTGGATGTGGGGGATCGTTATTTTAACCCGCTACAAGTTACATTTTATTAGAGTACATGATATTCTGGTGTATGAAATAAGTAATAATACATCCATTGCTAATTTATACATACGCTTCAAGAGGAAAAAACCAGAATCCCTCTCTAGCTAAATTTTTACTTTTTTTTAGGTATAACCGAACTTCTTTGAGGCCTAGGTATTGAAGGCTAATTGTAGTGTATCAAGTTATTTTTTTTCATCTTTTACAGTAAACTTTTTCTATTTGTACAAAATTCATAATTGCAAAAATTGCACAATAAAAGGATGCAGGTAAACAAAAACACAGAGTGCAAATTCCCCAAAGTGATACATTTAATTTGTAAATAATTCTTATCCCCTTAAAAAATTTTATGGAATTTATTAGAACTTCTATGCAAAACTTACCAAAATAATATTAAACTAAGCTATGAAATCAATCACAACCCATCGAAGTAGGTTATATTGTGATTCTTCTTCAATTATTGGGATAATGCAGAAAAGTTTATTATTTGTATTTCCTAATGTTAAACATTCAAACTTTTATATTCCTAAACTTTACAAACTGTGACAATAAAAATTTGCATCTTTGTATTAATATTCATTTTTATGTTAATTTTCTATAAAAAAAGGTGAATCTTAAAACTGAAAAAGGAATAAACTACTTAAAGAATTTCAAGATCCTTCTAATTTCTAAAAGTGTTGTAATTGCATAGACTAAAATTAAATTGCAAATTCGTTTGAATATACAGGTACTTTCATGTTATAAACAAAAATAGGTCCTGGGAAGGTTTATAGCTATTTTAGAAAAAAAATCTCCCCTAGAAAAGAAAAACCATAAAACATTATAGGTAGCTGTAACTTTATAGTTTTCAAAACTAAAATTAAAAGTGGGTGGTCAAGTTTCCTCCTTCCCTCCCCCAACATTGAGGGCCCCTAGGGGCACATCCGCCAGTTTCATTAAAATGTAAAAGTAGCATAATATCTATTATATCTATCTATAAATATTATATATGTATACTAGCGGCTTCGCCCCTAGAGGCCTCTAGGGGCACTTGAGGAGGAGAGAGTCGAATTTAATAACCTAATTTCTTATTTTAGATTTTCAAAGAAAAAGTAAAAAAAAAAATTTGGGGGTGGGGCGAAATTTTTTTTTTTTTGGGGGGGGCCCACCCCCTGATTTTTAATTTTAGTTGAAAAATTAAAAAAGAGAACCCGATCGGTTCAGCGGTTAGCGAGATCCTTCGCTACACACAGACACACAGATACACAGACACACAAACAAACATCCTGTTACTTTAGTATAAGGATTATATACCAACCTAGGTGATTCAGGAAGTATGAAATATATGAGAGAAAAGCTGAGACAAATGCCAGACATTACAAGCTAAAAACATAAAAATTTATTTTAATTAAGATATTAAATATTTTATATTATAAAAAATTATGAAAAGAGTATTTTGTAACTCTAAAAGAAATTAATTAAGATGTATCATATTGTATTTTTTTAATTAAACAGTCACAAAAGAAATTTTAAAGTTGCCAGATTAAGTAAAGTTTTAAGTTTGGTTATTAAGTTTTTTGTTGATTTTGTTTGTCATAAAATGTATTGAATTTCAAGATCTATTAAAGTCTTAAAGATGCACAAATCTAGAAATTTTACATTTAAAAAAAAACAAGATAACAAAAGTTCACCTGTAAAGTTTTCCATTTCTTGATAAAGTATCCAAAGGCACTGAATGAAATAATTAAAATGTTTTTTTTTTTACTGAGAAATGAATAAAAATAATTGTTATTAGTCGCATCGTATTATAGAACGCTTTCCGCGGATATTAATATGAACATTTTAAGAATAAAACCAGTTTTGTTGGCCTCGAGGGGCTATAGTTCCGAGATAATAAAACTGGTTTTAATTTTATGATATTATTTTAATATTTTTGAAAAATTGTCTGTAATTCGATTCTCAATGTGGCTAAGAACCGGTTCTACTCCAGTGGATATTAATCGATTTCATAGCCATACTGAAAACTATATTAATATAAGGGGGGTTTTTTTAATGCAACCATCTCGTAATCAGTGAGCAAATGACACTTAGAATTCGAATTTCGATCTGAACTTTTGCATGAGTAATCCTTGGTAGGTCTATTTTCCCTAAATCGAACAAAAAGTTGGAAAAGTAACGGCTAGCGGCTCAGCCGTTCAGCCGTTTTTAGCCTATTTTCAGGGTAAATCCATCATCAATTACGTAGGAATCAACTTTTTAAAACATATTTTTGGTTTAATTCATGTTAAATGATAGCAATAACCATTTTTAAAACTTCTAGCACCAACAGCTACCGTGTAGAACCGTTTGATAGCGTTTTGGAGTAGAAAAGAGTATTATGTTGAGAGAGGTTTCGTGACTAATTTGCAATATAGATAACAAAAAAATGACAAAACAGCTGAGCTGTCAGCCGTTAGCCGTTACTTTTCCAACTTTTTGTTTGATTTAGGGAAAATAGACCTACCAAGGATTACTCATGCAAAATTTCAGATGGAAATTCGAATTCTAAGTGCCATTTGCTCACTGATTACGAGATGGTTGCATTAAACCCCCCCCCCCCCTTAACACATAAAATAAAAATATAATATAGTTTTGTTTCTAAAATTTCTGAACAAAAGATACTTACGACACAAGAGCTTCTCCACCAGCTAGAGGTACAGATAAGAAATTAGCCAGTAAAGTTGAATAGGACACCCAGGGTAGGAATGGAACTCTTTCCTAGTAAAATAAACAAATATATAGCAATGCAGTGATAAAACAAATTTATTAGTGCATTTTATTAGGTTAAGATGTGCAATGTCATTGTGATGATGTACAATGGGGTGACCATCCCTCCCATTCCCCCCTCATATTTGTAGAAAAAAAATTTAATCCCCTCCCCACCCCTACCATCAAAAAAACTTAAAATTTGATTGCCATGTGCATTTACATTTCACACAAAAAAATGTGAGATTTTGTCTAATACCCCCCCCCCCCTTGCAACCAACAAAAAAAATCATGTGCAATTTTAGGATTTAAAATTTTTAGGACTCAAGTTTACCTATTTACCCCTTATCAAAATTTTAGTTGTTCAGGAAAGAATTTGTACAGAGCTATAAAATGCCAGGGAGGAAGGGAGGGGACAATGGATCGAATATTCATATTTTAGGAGTCTTAGACTTTGGGGACTGGCTTAAAGGGAATGTGCATGAATTTAGCAGTTTCTGACTGACTTTGGGGACTAAAATATGAATGACGTCACGAGAAATCATGCAACATGACGTGGCATTCTTATAAAAACTAGCGCATTAATAAAAATGTAAACAATAAACAAACAGACAGAAAATTTTTACTTTAATTGTTTTAAAATCATAATGAAAAAATAATTATGGAATATTTGTTTGCAGTTATGATTATAGAAATTATTGTATTTATTTTTTTAAAATTAATAATTAAATTGCTTTTAGATATCTTTCATTAATCAAATTTAAAATAAATGAGTTATAAAGTAGCTACGCTAATAGAATATATTTTCTGCTGTTGATTATAGCTCAGTGTATGGCAATATTAGAAAGAAATACATACACAAACAAGCGTCTCAATATACACACACATTTCTGAATAAAAATTTGGTGACACGTGGCGATTTTTGGTTTCCTTTTTTAAATGTTTTATTGACAAGATATAATATAATATTTGTATCTTTTATATATAGTAATACGTTTTTTGTATGTTGATATAGTTCTCCATTTTAGAGGGCATTACATTACAAGATAAAATTTATTCTAGTGATGATTTTATAAAAATTTTAAAAGCAAAGCTTTTTATAATTTAAGGGTTGGTCTGTCCGTACGTCTGTCCATTACGGTTAGCTCATTTTGTTAAATTAAACAGATTAGAATTGTCCTATCGATTTAAAACTTTACATGATGATTTCTATAACAATCAGGTATGACTTGGAAAACAAAGCAACTCTATAAGAATCTTTAATATTTTTCAGATGAAATCTTGTATAACATGCAAACAAGCAGAAAATGTGATACTACCTAGGTTTCCAGGAGAACAACAAAATGGTTACGGTATATATACATTTTTTATCAAAACAAAGTTGACAACTACCAAAGCATAGAAATTTAAATATTAAGAAAATATGTTGTAATTAATGGAATGTTAGGAAGGGAAATACATACAGATTGACATTTTTAATCATACTGTACCTTTGCCACTAATTATTAGCAGTTAGAAGATTGCTTTTCGGTTATCATTTCATTCTTATTAGGTACCTAATTTTGAGAAAAGTAAGGGAATAGTGAATAGTCCCTTACGTAACATCGCCCCATATGGGGCTATTCTTCGTATTTTTAAAATGGCTTTTTATAGGTTATTTTAGGTTAGGCTAGGTTAGGTTAGGTTATATTGGGTTAGATGGTTGCCCCACAGGGTTAGGTAATGGCCCGTTGGGTTAGAGCCTCCCGCAGGGGCTATAAATAGGAAAAAAGCTACTGTGAAAAATACGAAGAATCGCCCCATATGGTGCGATGTTACGAAAGGGACTATATCCAAAAGTAATTTCCAGTTATGGTTTTTTAACTAGGTAGCAGTAGGTAATAATTTCATTGGTATTTATATTAGTGCCGAATTAATATTTTTACCTTTCAGTTAAGCCTATAAATACAAAAAAAATATTTATTTCAGATGACTAACAAAGAGAAAAATAGCTTTCCCGAAAGAAGATGTTATTGATATGGTGCGAACGTGCAAGAAAGAATTTAAGTTACATCACGGAGGGTATCTGCAGCGTTTAGGGGTGGTCCGTAGTTTGACATTTACATAATTTTATTTTTTTAAAGCGAAGCTTTTCTATGATGACGGTCGGTCCGTCCGTACGTCCGTCCGTACCTCAGTCACAGAGAGTTAGCTCTTTTTGTTAATTTAAACAGGTCAAAATAGTCCTATCGCTTCCAAACTTTGCATGATGATTCCTGTAATAGTTAGGTACAATTTAGAAAGCGTAGCAACCCTATAATCAATACCAGAATGTCTGTACATCAATTTGAAACATGTTGATTTTTAACTTTTTTGATAACAAATTATCCGATTCTTCAGATTTTTTGAAAACTGATTCCTATTACAACAAGGTACAATGTTATAAGCAAAGCATCTCTATAAACAAGTCCTAAAAATTTAAGTATGTCCTTAAACAGTATTATCTATTTATGCAGTTTTGCAACAAATTTACTTACAATATTGTTTGTACTGAAGCATTAATATTCTGCTAATTCAGTTCTGACAATCAACAAGTGTTAATATTCGTTTGTCCTTCCATTTCAGAGCTTCGCTTTTATGGATGTTGTCATCCTTGTTTAATTTTATTTAAAAGGGGGTCATTTAGAAGTTTATTTTACTTTTATCAATTTGTTTTATCTGATACTTTCCAAAATATGTTTTATTAAGACTTTATCAATAAAAAGTAATTTTTTGTAACTAGACCAAATATAATTAAGAATTAGAACCATAAATCTAAATACAAAACTAAAAATATCCTTGAGACATTCTATTCTGCAACCTTTTTTATTCATAAACATTTTTAATCAAGTTATTTTGTTTATACCTAGTGTGTGTAACTGTGTAGGTACGTCTTAAACTGACAATTTTTTTAAATTTTAAAAAGTTAATCTAATTGATTTTATTTTTATTTATTATTTTGTTGTAATTAAATCAGGGTAGCCCCTTTCGTGACAACACCCCTTAAGGGGAGTTTCTTTGTATTTTCATAGTAGCTTTTCTCCTATTTCCAGCCCCAAGCAATTTTGAAAATACGACGAATCGCTCCTTAAGGGGTGTTGCCACGAATGGGACTATACCCATAAATCATTTTTGATTCAATTGTTTTATATTTACCTGACAATTCTATTGTGATATGATTATTACATATATGTATTATTTAAGTAGAATTTGTTGTTATTTTAATAATTTTTAATACAATTGTTTTAACTGATTCTTGTTTATTATTTATTACGATTTAGAAACCATAAAAACTCAATTGTTACTAGAAAATCCGTATGTCCATTTATAACATGCTCATACACATATAGTAAGCTGCGCTAATATCCAATAAAAAGTAGTAAGTTTTGTTTATATATAGGTTAAGAATTTGGTTACCGATCCGATTAAGTTCTATATTTTAGGGAAGATGCATAAAGGTCCTGAAATCCTTTTAGACTGTTTTTATCATTAAAATCTTAAGATAGTTTTATGCTATTTTTATACGCTAAATTCTAAAACTAATATTCTTTAGTAAATGAATTGCTACCAAGTTCTTTATCTTGATAATCCGAGGCTTTTAGTAATCTGGGGGATGGTGCATTTTGAATTAAAATTGATTAAAAAATGAATAAATTTCCAATAAAAGTTGCACTATCAGAAATACTCGTTTTATCTGGAATTATCTGGTTTTTCAACCTTAAAGTGTCACAACTATAAAATTGAATTAATTGCCCATTGTCCCCTCCCTTCCTCCCTGATAAGATGCAGGGATCTAAAGGGATAAAACAATGGCCGATAAATTTATGTACATCTCGAATGATGACACATAAATTTCACTGTATATAAAATTAATGGTTGAAACGTTTGAACACTCAACTTAATAAACAACCAAACAAAATTCAATAAAAGTCCATAAAGTTCTTAAGCAAATGAATAAGAAAACGTTATTGTAAAATGAACAGCCCATTGTCCCCTCTCTCTCTCTCTGTATAAAATGTGTGTACCTTGATACCAACAAGCTCAATGGATAAAGAAAAAGGGATAAGGAAACATCCTTCAGCTCCAGCTCCAGCTATCATTCTAATAATGGGTTTATTATTATTTGGATCTTACACCAGATTATAATGTACTCTAATTAAGTTCAACTTGTAGCTGACTAAAATAACGGTCCCCCCACTCACCACATTAACCCCATGCCCTGCCCTCCTACTGTAAGAACAAGCTGACCAATAAATGTTGTCCAAGTCAGCAACCTAAATGGACGATAATCTTCCCCCTTTCTCTATATCTATCATTTCAATTCAAAGATTTTAGCTACTTTAACACTTTTCTTATAACTTTCGCGAACTTGTTTTTGGTTCGATTTTCAGAATTTATTTGATTACAGAATTGAAAGTAAATTTCCCAATGTTCCAAAGAATTTTTTTTTCAAAGATGAAAGGACAGTTATTTTTTTTTAAAGAAGTTGTATCAACTTTTTTTTTTATAGCTAGCCGGTCCTTTTAGTAAGTAGTAGATGTAAAATTTTTCATAGAATTCAGATATGCAATCGGTTTTTTTGTAGACCTCTTATTTTTTAAGTAATTTAAGTTTAAAAAAAAAAAAATTAAGTCAATTTTAAGGTACTAAAATGCAACAAAAAAAAGAAAGAAAATGGCCATTATGAACAAAAATAGTAAGATCTTTAATTTGACACCTTACTTTTTCAATTCTGTCAGGTAATTATTGAAAAAATCGATTTTTTTAAACCCACGAGAATAAAAACTTTGAACTCAATTTTATCATTTCACAAGTAAAAAAATATGGGTTCATATATACCTTTAGAATCAGAAAAATATTACGAATCCATTGTAAGCAAAATTGAAAACAAAAGTTTACAATATAGTATATAAACTACAATAAAAGGAATTATATGAAAATATCATATTATATTGTACAGGCAACGTCTTAACTTTTGAATTGAGTATAAAAATGGGAAGGGGGTATAGAGGGGGTAAAAAAGGGAAGACGATAGTGTTGCCAGAACAAAAAATACAATTGGCCATTTTTATATTTTTATATTTTTTTACTTTTTTTCAATTTTGCTTACAATGGATTCGTAATATTTTTCTGATTCTAAAGGTATATATAAACCCATGTTTTTTATGTCTGTTTGAGAAAATATTTAGGTCTAAAGTTTTTATTAAACCGAGGTTAAAAAAATAGATTTTTTCAATAATTACTCAACAGAATTTTAAAAGTAAGGTGTCAAATTTAAGATCTTACTATTTTTGTTCTTACTGGCCATTTTCTTCTTTTATTTTGTTGCGTTTTAGTACCTTAAAACCGACTTAATTATTTTTTTAAAAAACTTAAATTACTTAAAAAATAAGAGGTCTACAAAAAAAACGATTGCATATCTGAATTCTATGAAAAATTTTACATCTACTACTTACTAAAAGAACCGGCTAGCTATATAAAAAAAAGTTGATACACCTTCTTTTTACATATTTCCTTATGTCTTTGGTATCAAATTTAAATTGTACGTTGTTCTGAACATCTAGTATGTTACTTACTTTGTCTTTCATTATAAAAAATATATAAGTATCAAAATAATATAAAATTACGTAAGATTATTTTTATTCAATATTCTTGATTTAACAAATACTATTTAAATCGCCTTATCGGTAATATTATATACGATTTTTAGTGTTTCGCTACATATGGATGATGCCATCCTTGTTTGCTTAATTCATTGCAATAAAAAGATGGTCATATTGCAGAAAATATTTACCTGAAGAGAGTGAAAGAATAGAATTCTGGCATAAAAGCTTGCAGCAGAGAACCTCCAGCAGAACATATAATGGCTAAAATCATTGAAAGTTTAATTTTCCTCTCCTTTGAACAATTGTTTAAAAGCTTAATCTATGATGTTCTGTAATTTTCATTGACTTTTTTTTCACTATTTCTCTTTGTTTACATGTTCAGTAGCTGCTTCTGACCTAGCTTTAGAAAATTATCTAAATACAGATTACAATTTTCAGAGATCATTAGTTTAAAAAAACCTTAATACTTAATGAAATAGGAATAACTAAACCTGCAATTAAAGTGTTTTTCCTTCCAAATTTATCGGACATTACTCCAAATCCAAAACTGCCAGCCATCAATCCAATCATAAACAAACTAAAAAAATAACCTTTTTTAAGTAACAGTTATATCAGTTATATCGCCGCCTAGCGAGACGTTAAAATTTGTTTAGGGTTTTTGCGATTTCTCTTGGGAGGTAGTGGTACCCTCCACAAAAATAGCTATACAATTTTTCAGGACCTATGAGAAGCTATACCAGAAAGGAGAACCATAACGGTTCAGTGGTTAGCGAGATCCTTCTGTAAAAACAATCAGGCAGATAGAAGACAGAGAGACATCTTGTTTTTTACCCATATGGATATGATAAAAATCTGTATATGTAAGTCTATCTGAACTTGTTGGAGATGGTTCTAACAAATTATATGTTCTACCTGTTAACAATAGGCAACATAATTTCTCTATCACAAACAATATCAAAGTCTGTTATATAGGAATCATCCATGTCAAAGCTGAAAAGTTTACAAAAATCAATATCAAGAAATAAAAATAGTTTTTCTTAATATTGGTACTTTTATATAAAAGGAAAGTTTGTAATATCCTCTTAGAATTTTTTTTTCATTTTTAAAATTTGAGTACACTCCTCCCCCCCCCCCCCCCCCCCCCTCCCGACAGAACTCTATGAACTCTGGCCGCAGCGCTCGGCTTCCTAACCTGCCTACCCTATAACCTAACCTAACCTAAATAGTTGTTCTCTGTCGGGGGGGTGGGGGGGGGGGGGGAGAGGGGGTACTCAAATTTCCAAAATTGAAAAAAAGAGGAGAACGCCGGAAATTTTTTTACATATTTTTTTCTTTCAACAGACTTTCCTCATTTATTTTTGTATATTTCTATATGAATAAGGATGGCATTATCCATAACAGAGAAGCTCCGAAACGGTATGACAAACGAACATTAACTGAATAAGAAGAAGATTAAGAAGTCTAAACAAAATTGTAAATAAATTTGTTGCAAAACAGAATACTGTTTATGGACAAACTTACATTTTTAGGACTTGATTTTAAAGATGCTTTACTTACAACATTGTACCTTGTGGTAATAGGTATCAACATGAATAGGATAATCATAACATACAAAAATTTGATGTTAAAAAAGTAAATAATTAGCATGTTTTAGAGTTGCTATTTTTCCTTAATCATACCTGATTATGATAGGAATTATCATGCAAAGCTTAAAATCAATAGGACAATCTTAACCTGTTTAGATTAACGAAAAGAGATAATTATTCCTAATATAGCTTAGAATGAAAGCGTATTTTTAAACAAATAAAATAAAAACGAAACCTGTCATAATAGAAAGTTGAATCAGTACCACAGCTCTTTGTCACACTAAAGTAAAATTTAGTTTTGAAATAATAAAGAGATACAATTGTTACTTTTAACATCCATCCCCCCATGGTTCTTTCTTTAGGGTGATGTATAACCCCCACCCCCTATTATTATTTTCTATAACCCCCCAACAACCTCCTTCTGCACGCTTCTGATGTTTTTTTCAAGCCTAACCCCTACAGGGCCTACACTGGCAGTGCTTTAACCTTACTCATGTAGCTGGTGCATTATTTGCCAAATGTACCACTTTTCTGCACTACCTCTCCGATTTTGTTAATACTCTATATTTTGGTCCGTTGGGTCATTCAAGGATGCTGGATGGCCAAAAAAAAGTTTCAGAGTCCCTGGATGTCTAGATATCTAGCTATCTATGAAGGTAGGTAACAAAAATGTAAAAAACACCCATTTTTTCACAATTTTAAAAATTATTTTTTTCATCAATCTTACATCCAATCTATACATTTTATACACCAAAATGATCGTTTATTCATGTAAAAAGCGCACATAATGCTATTTTGGCCAAAACTCTAATTTTACAGGGTGTCCAACAAAAAGTGTATTTTGGATATCTAGCGTAATACCCAAAATACCTGTCCGAAAAAAATCATTTTTTTTGGCTTAAATCCTGTGTTTTATCTGTGTGCATATGTGGTATATAACGGTTCGGACCACCCGGGACTATAAGGTTGTCAAATTTCACTTTGGGACACCCTGTAAATGTGATTTTTGCGTCTGTAGAGCTAAAACTTGGTCCAAATTGGCTATTTTTTTCAAATTACTCTAATATGTGTCTTAGTATGTTTGGCCATAGTGTTTTCTGACCAGATCAATAATTTCATATTTTTTGGACACCCTGTATTTTCAAAAAAAGAGAAAAAAATTTTTTGTTTTTTTTAAATTTTTTTTTCTATTTTTAAGTTACTTAAAACTGTCATATAGATACAGATTTTGACTAATAACAATAATATTTGCCTATTTTACATTTTTTTACACTTTTGGGACACCCTGTGCATGTTTTTGAAAAATGATGGTTTTTGCCCATTTTTGGGGGGAAGGAGTCGTTTTAGGGCCATAGACTATTTCTTCATTTTTGTAAAACTTTTCAAGACACATCATTTGTTATTTATGCAAAAACCGCAAAAACCGACCCGTTTTGCCGTTATTCACCGCCAAAGGCAGAATTTTTTACGTTTTTTGCCGTTCCCGAGGTTCTAATGGGCATTTGTGGTAAGAAGACGTTGATTTATCAAGATAACCGTGAAATACTTTTATTTAAGCATTTTAATTTACTAAATTTCATGTGAAGTAAAATTTTTTGTGCAGCTAACCGTTTTTCATCAAGATGGATTTCAATTGTTAAAACAAGAAAATTAAGTGAATATAACATAAATAATTGCTATAACATAAGTGATAAAAGAAACATAAATCATGTGCATTTGAAATTCCTTTTGACAAAAATCGGTTGGATATACAAAAAAATTTACTTCACATGAAATTTAGTAAATTAAAATGCTTAAATAAAAGTATTTCACGGTTATCTTGATAAATCAACGTCTTCTTACCACAAATGCCCATTAGAACCTCGGGAACGGCAAAAAACGTAAAAAATTCTGCCTTTGGCGGTGAATAACGGCAAAACGGGTCGGTTTTTGCGGTTTTTGCATAAATAACAAATGATGTGTCTTGAAAAGTTTTACAAAAATGAAGAAATAGTCTATGGCCCTAAAACGACTCCTTCCCCCCAAAAATGGGCAAAAACCATCATTTTTCAAAAACATGCACAGGGTGTCCCAAAAGTGTAAAAAAATGTAAAATAGGCAAATATTATTGTTATTAGTCAAAATCTGTATCTATATGACAGTTTTAAGTAACTTAAAAATAGAAAAAAAAATTTAAAAAAAACAAAAAATTTTTTTCTCTTTTTTTGAAAATACAGGGTGTCCAAAAAATATGAAATTATTGATCTGGTCAGAAAACACTATGGCCAAACATACTAAGACACATATTAGAGTAATTTGAAAAAAATAGCCAATTTGGACCAAGTTTTAGCTCTACAGACGCAAAAATCACATTTACAGGGTGTCCCAAAGTGAAATTTGACAACCTTATAGTCCCGGGTGGTCCGAACCGTTATATACCACATATGCACACAGATAAAACACAGGATTTAAGCCAAAAAAAATGATTTTTTTCGGACAGGTATTTTGGGTATTACGCTAGATATCCAAAATACACTTTTTGTTGGACACCCTGTAAAATTAGAGTTTTGGCCAAAATAGCATTATGTGCGCTTTTTACATGAATAAACGATCATTTTGGTGTATAAAATGTATAGATTGGATGTAAGATTGATGAAAAAAATAATTTTTAAAATTGTGAAAAAATGGGTGTTTTTTACAATTTTGTTACCTACCTTCATAGATAGCTAGATATCTAGACATCCAGGGACTCTGAAACTTTTTTTTGGCCATCCAGCATCCTTGAATGACCCAACGGACCAAAATATAGAGTATTAACAAAATCGGAGAGGTAGTGCAGAAAAGTGGTACATTTGGCAAATAATGCACCAGCTAATAAAATTGCTTATCTAAGTAATAATAAAAAATTACTTTGTATTGATTGTAGGATTAGCAAAGTCACAAATCCCATCTTTATCTGGGACTATCTGGTAGTGCTTACAGAAATCTGGGGAACCACTAAACAAAAAAAAACAATATAGTGAAATACCCCCAAATATATCATAATTTCAAATAACTTATTCATATCTCAAATATCTAAAATCTAAGATTTTAAAAGTTTATTTTTTGTTTTATCTCTATTCTAAGTATTTTTTAACAATCACCAAAGATTTAAAAGCTAACTAATGTTTGGTAATTGGTAATTTTATTATTTTGACTTAAACAAAGCATTTGTTGTTGTCTTTTATAGATGTATGAAACATAAATGTCCAATAACGACATTTCAAATTATATGTTATATTTTGTAAAAATCTTCAAAAATAAAAAAAAAAACTTACTCCTTATTGGGGTAGAAATCATACAGGACATTGCTACTGCTCTCAAAATCACTATCAAACTCTAGAAAAAACTGGATTAACAAAAAGTGTCAACAAAAGACAATATAACTTAATTGATAGCAAAATAGGTAAATAAAATGCTATTAATGTACTTGTTCATTATCTCAGTTACACAATTCGACTTGTCTATTACAAATACTTTTTACACTACTAGCGGCTACGCCCCTAGAGACCTCTAGGGACACTTGAGGAAGGGGGAGTTGAATCCTAAAACCTTTATTAAATAATTTTTTTTAAAGTAATTTGTTTTTGGGGGAAGGGGGTTGGTCGACCTCCCACCCAAACCCATTTTTTATTTTAGTTTTTAAAAATATATTTTTTTTTTTGGGGGGGGGAGTAATTTTTTAGGGGCCATTTTTCTTAATAAGGTTATTGTAGCCTCCCTCAAAATAGTTACTTTATTATAGGGATATTTTATTTGGTGAAGCAAAGATCCTCTATTTTCCAATCTGTTGATGATTGATTTGTCGATTTTTCATTTATTAAGCGAAACAGTGTAAGTTCATTTTAAATTAGGGCTTGGCACTTGGTATCCGTAGCCACTTTCAGCCACACTTAGACTAAACCAAATACAGCCAAAGGAACAGAATCTGAATTAAGCCGCAGCCGTGTGACTGAAAGCGTTACTGAAGTGCTCAGGTTCATTAGTCCTTCTTAAATGATTGCATTTAAATGGGAATGGATATACATTTGTTTTTAATCTTAGTGGCTTTCAAATATTGCTTCTTACAAACAAAATATACTTCAATATATAGACATATCTTTTATCTAAATATTAACATTTAATTAAAAGTACGCATTTATTTGTTTGATTTATTGTTTGCTAGTACGCAAACAAAATTATGAAGTTATAAAATTACCAATTATTTAATTTGGTTTCTTACTATGTAATTGTACACTATGTATTGACTAGTTGATTAATCAGTATTATATTATGAATGATATTGGATATAGGATATACGTAGATATATTGTCAGAGAAAATTTTTCGTCAATTTAGCTTGCTAATATGGACCTCATTTATTAGACAGTTCGTTCATCCAGTAGGAGAGAAAGGGGATGTGGGAAAAGAGGTACTGTTATGAGAGCATCATTTTATAAGAGTACATGAAAATCTGGTGCAACATCCAAGCAATAATATGTATATAAATTTGCATGAAAACTTTTAAATCCTATTAATTAAATTATGAACTAGACTTCTTTGTATAAGTCTATTATGGCGTTAAGATTTTAAACCTTGATTAATTATTGGACCAAAAACTTAAATAAGCAGACTTACCTGGAAAGAAGGCACCGTTATCATTGACACAACTGTCAAATTTGCATCTAAACTGGTTGGGACTCAAACCCGTTACAGATGCCATCAAAATCTTAATACAAACAAGTAATAAATTTCTTTTCAGTAAAGATTTGAAACCGATTGATATCTGTAGGATTAAAACCGGTTCTGAGCCTTACTTAAAAAAAAACATATATTGCATCTTATCATAGGCAATTCTCCACGAGTAATTAAATAAAAATCATAAAATTTAAACCGAAGGCACGGGCTAAAAAACTGGTTTTAATCTTGTGATTGTACATTTTCATATTCGTAGAAAGCTGGATATAATACGATGCTAGACATAGTTTTTTTCCTATGGATGAGAACCAGTTCCTATCCACCGGGTTCGAATGAATACGAGAATTATAATATCCAGTTCCTTAACCCTTAACGGTCAAGGGAGGGGGGGCGTTAAACGCCCGAAACCCGTTTTTTAAATTTATTTTTTTTGTGTGTAAAAGAAAAATGACTATAACTAAATGACTTTTTAATTAATTATGAGTATGACACATAACTGAGAGTTATTTTTTTTTAATAATTCCATCCTTGCGGGCACTGGATGCCAGTAAACCTGGCTAAGTGAATGCTGTTATATGTTTTGACCAAACCACGTACGAACTCTTTTGGAGAAGATTTGCTATTAAAATTATTATTAATGCACTACATAGTTTATAACATAATAATGGTTGTATAAAATACCTCAATTCCATCAATCATAGCTGGGAGCCAGAGAAGAACAGCAATAAGCTGCTGCCAACTTCCAAACTCCCCTAAAATAAATATTAAAATTAAGCTAAGAATAACTATTACGTCCGATTGGAGATTTATTTATTACTAGCGGTTTTTTCCCTAGCATCTAAGGGCACTGTATTATAATTCAAAGGGGCAGAAAGAGGTTAGAAAAATAACTTCAAACATCCCAAAGTCTTAAATCTAAAATGAAATATCCTAAAACCTTCATGGGACCTATATAAAGCTTACTTATAATAGAGAACTCATTCAGTTCAGTAGATATTGAGATCTTAAGCTTTAGACAAAAAATACTTACTACTTTATGTAATTGCATTGGTTAAATAATTTTGTTTTATTTTTGAAACATCTTCTGTGAAGTCTTTATTACCCTTTTGAATTTTCAGTTTGGCGGTTTCCCTCAAAGTACCTTGGGCCCATAAAAATCTCACTCCTATTATTATTGTACTTGATTTTAAAAGTTAAGGGTCTGGATGAATTACAATTGAATACACGTAATTTTAGGCATAAAAAAGTCCCCTCCCCCCCTTTCTTCATTTGTTAATTCATTAAGGAAAAGGAGGTTTTCAGTGCTTGCTAAGCACTTTAAGGGAAGCACCATAGTTTGTTTAATCAACGATTAATGTTTAATGCATTACAAGATAACATTACAAATAATCCATAAATTAAGTCTAAAAAATAAAGTTTCAATTATGTAATAAAAACTTTTATTTTGCAATATGTACTTTTCCATTTTTTATTGTTTACATATTGTAAACTTTGAGTAAACTAAATAATGATTACATACAGGAATATACAGGTGTATGTCCGTCTGTCTGTTTTTAAGGCATTTTCCTTCAATGTGCGTATTTAAGCACAAAATTTCCCGCTCCCTAATTTGGAACAAAATTGAAATTAATGGGGGGGGGGGAAGGTGTTTATTGCCTTGGGTCAGGTAAGGTTAGATTAAACTTGTTACAGGATAACCATGCTTGATTAGTCCCCTCCCATTCAAGGTAGGGCAAAAGAAAAAGAACTAACCCTCCTCCATAACTTTAGTGGTTCATTGGGGAACCACTATTCTAATCATTTAAATAACTTACCAAGTTCCTCAAGGATAAGATCATAATTCATTGTTGAGCTGGGGATAAAAGTTAATTTTCAACAAACAATTCAATTACTTTCTTTCATCTGAAATTTAGGAGAAAAAAATCATTTTCTAAATTGATTTGTTTTTTACCTTATGTAAAACCTACGCAGTTTTATTCATATTAATATAGTGGTCTTACTTGTGTAATGTTTAAGGGATTGATAGACGTCCAATTATAATTTGAAATAGCGGTTTGATGGAAAGGCAGCTTTAAAGTTTAAAATAAGTATAACAACAGTCATAAAATCTAAGCTCTGAAACGGTAGGATTAACGAACATTAACAATTGTAGTGTGAGAACTGAATAATCAGAATACAAATATATGTAATCTAAACAAAATTGTGAGCAAATTTGTTTAAAAACTGTATGAAGGATACTATTTAAGGACATACTTTCATTTTTAGGACTTGATTATGTAGATGCTTAGCTTATAACAATGTACATTGTTGTAATAAGAATCAGTATTCAAAAGGTTTCAAAAACAACATGTTTTGCTGACCTACGATTTCTAAATCGTGCCTAACTATTGTAGCTAGGAATCATCCTGCAAAGTTTGAAATCAATAGGACAAACATGTTTGAAGATAATGTTTTCACATTTTGTGGACTACGGCTGTCGATCCCTAGTATATCTCATTTACATGCAGTGCATTTCAATTACGTGAGTAAACTTTCAAGGATAATTACTTTAATTTTAAGTGTGTCTAGGATGAATTTGTACATATATTAATTTAAATAAAATAACTATTTATACCATCGTATTATAAACATCGTATATAAATAGAAAGTGAAAAATTATAAGATTAAGGTTAGTTTCGTTATCCTCTCGGTGCTAATAAAACTGGAAATCATTTTATGATTTTTATTTTATTGTTCGTGCGAAATTGTCTGTAATACAATGCTTTACATGATTTTTCTGTAGGTCTGAGACCTAAGGTGGATTCTTAAAAAAATTTGCCCCACTAATCGCTTAGTTGGGCAAAATTGTTTTCGTGAAAAATCCTATAAAATCATATAAAAAATCTAAAAAAAATAAATAAAACATTATGTTAATAACCCTTCTATAATTTTGTTTAATTTTTGTAGATTTTTAATGTGATTTTGGTGGACTTTTCACGAAAACAATTTTGCCCCACTGAGCGATTAGTGGGGCAAATTATTTGTTAAGAATCCACCTCTGTTCTGATCCCGCGGATATAAATCGGTTTCGAAGCCTTACTGGAAAATATTATATCACTTATGCAAAAGCTGTCTTTACATATTGCTGGAAAGGAATGCATTTGTATATACCTAATAATTTTCAACAAAGGTTTAAACATTTAAGAAGATAAATAGGTATACTAAACTTTTATTTTGAACATTAAGGACTTTCAAGCGGGTACGGTGGAAGGGGGTTTATTACCCCCTTCCATCCCAAAACTTGATTTATCCACGTTATTAGCATTTTTTTTTATTTTTCCCCTAAAAAAATAGCTTGGTCACCCTTGTTTGTAATGCCTAGTTTTTTTTATGGTTATAGCTAATTCTGTAGAATAATAATTTTCTATGTACTTCCTTTTACCCACTAGAATACAGATTAAAATTTTCATAATGTAACTATTTAAAAATCAATAATCACATTTTTGTGACACTATTGGTGTAATAGAACTGACAAAAAAGAACTAACGTCTACGCTTATCTATAAAGAATTACTAAATACACTTGTGTAAATGGATATAGATTACGTGGATGTATTGACAGAAGAAAATTTGCTAATTTGGTCCTCATTTATTGTTTAGGTTGTCCACCAAGTTAAAAGAAAGGTGAGGGGATAAAGCGGTTTGATGGTGGGTATTGTTATTCTAGCCAACTGCGAGTATCACTATATTAAGGTACATGAAAATCTGGTGCAACATCCACGTAATAATATATATCGATTCTTATGTATTTATTATTATCAGTTTGACGCTATTATGGAGAAGACAAGATAAAAGTTAATTCCGAAGATAAAAAATAATGAAAACAAGTAAGAAAGAGTGCAAATACAAGCAGTCTTCCTTAATGTAATTGTACTCACATTTTAAAGCATCTTATGACGTCTCACAAAAAGGGGACACATTTTCAAACATTTGGCCGAACTATACCAATTGACGTCAAATTATCTTCTCACATGACGTCATATTCTCTTCTAATATGACGTCAATCGGTTAAGCGTTGTAAGATTTGTTCATTTTTTTGGAGACACTATAACTTAAAAGAAAATTCATATTCATTTTTTAGAGATCCAAAATTTTTTATATAACGTAAAAAGGTATTTAAAGAAGATCTATAAATCATCCATTTTTATTCCAAAATTATGAGGAAAATTCCGAGCATCATTTTCATGAATAAAATGCATGAATTTTGATTATCTAACTTTAATTATATTAAATACCTTAAATACCATAAAACCTAACACAAGGATTATATTGATTTATAATCAACTTATTGACATTAACTATATATATTGCATGTGTTACTATAAATGCTTTTTGAAAACTGAATGGTACGCTATTATTAAAAACCATAAAAAGATATGCAACATCAATTGCTTTGCTAAAGTCATAATAACAAGTTTGGTTAGCAAAAATAATTACTTACTCATTACTTGGATGTTGAACCAGATTTTTATGCGCTCTAATAAAGTAATCAAATTGGAGATGCGATCCTTAAATTTCAAAATTCTTTGAATGTACGAACAAGACTTTCACAGAAATGCTTTGCATCTAGTCAACTTACCTATGTTTACTATAAATTTAACACCATATAAAAGTTGGATCTGAATATTTGATTGACATGCCATGGTAATTATCGCGCGTAACTCAGGCACGAGATACAATTACTCTAGCTAGCCCTAAGGCACTTTTTATATGTTTTTACGTATTTATTAGCCTATCCTTACCAATATAATACCTTATATGGGTAACGCTAGCCTAATCATGGTAAACTGTATGTGATTGAATATTGTTATGTGCTTATTAAAACAATATGTTTATTGTTAAAGTAACCATGTAACCATTTTGTACTAGTATGTATGCCTACAACCATAGTTTGATTTACCTCACAAGTTTAACATACAAACACTTTATTAAACAGACAAGGGCTTAGATCCTTATTAATAGTTGTTGTTATAACTTGCACTTCTTAAAATATCTCAGTTATTCATTGACTCTCAAACCATCAAGTTCTTCTGGCTTTAAAGGTAATGACTTAGTTGTTTGACATGCATTGTAGTTTAAATTTAGGACCCTCAGTACTTAGCATGAATTGAGCTTGGGTCTTATGTTAGAGATCTAACACTTAGCACAATTCAATGCTTTGGACTTAGGGCATTTTCTGTCTTACACTACTTATGATTATTATCACTTATCCTGTAAATACGTTCATACTTAACTTATTCACTTGTAATGTAAATACACTTTATAAAACCATCTTCCTTCTTAAGTGCTTAATATACTTATATGATATAGATCGAACACCATAACCAGCCATTTATTCTTAGTTTAAAGCAATATAATACCTCGCGTTGGTCTTTGTTGAGCTACCACGGGCTCAACCAAATTCGTATTATACTTGTGGGAGTAAAGGGAAAAGCATTTTAAACCGACGAACCGACGATGAGAATGTCTATGTGTATTGCAGTAAAAGTAGGATTTTAGTAGTACTCACAAAAGAGCGATCTCCATACCATAATATTGGACAAGCGCCCCATTCGCACTACCAAAATGGCTAAAATCATTACTCCAGCCACCCCCTTTATCCCATCCCATCCTCTCGTTCTGGATAAACGAACTGACCAATAAATGAGGACCTGACCACATTAATGAGTTAAATCAAGTAAATATATCCACGTATATCCAATATAAATTTTATTTGGAGAATCATTTAAAGTGTAGTCTTACTGTCACGTTTTTGGACATGATTATTAATTAATTTTCAAACAATAAAATTTTATTTGTTTTTACTATAATATTGGAAGACTTTATGAAGAAAAAAACAGGTGATATAACTAACTTTCTTTATATTCTGCTTAAGACACGCGTTATTTTATGTTTAATTTATTATACTAGCATAATAATGCTATGTATAAATCTATTAGGTTGTTTGTATGTGTGTGTGTTTTCAATAAGATCAAATTTAAGCGATTGTTCTCTTATTTTAATTGAATTTTAGTGTGGATTTGACCAATTTCAGATTGAATCCAAAAAAAAAGAAGTATCTTATTATTAACCCTCGATTATAGATTGTTCAATGTCATTTTTTTGTAGGTAAGGTAGAGAGCTGTGACTTCATGACTTTTAAGTTTAGTGATTATACGTCGGCAAGAGTTGATTTTACAAAGATATCTGGTCTGTGTCGGTCGTGGTGTCCGGTCAAAGACGGTTAGATGGCACAAAAATCAGAAAAATTCTAAATAAATCTTAATTTCTACATCATGACTTTTGTGTATAAGGTAGAGACCTAAATTTTTTTGGTAAATATTTGGGTATCAATCAATACCTGAGAAAAGTGGTGTCATGACCGTTTGACCGTTTTATCGCTCCCTGGCCGATTTTATAACCGATTTTTCGTCCGGCTTAAACTATAGACATATATCATAAATATAGTAGCTTCTATTACAGCTAGAGCATAGACGTCCAAGGGGGGGGGGGTAATGGGGCGATTACCCCCCTCCAAAATGTTTTTCATTTTACCCCCCCCCCACCCCCATTTAAAATTAACCCCTACCCTTGGGGTGCCGTAGGCATCCCTAATCATTAAGGGGGGGGGGGGTATTTACCCCCCCAAAACTGCTTCGGCACCTCGGGGCTAAAAAAACTAGTTTTAATCCTATAATTGTACATTCTATATCCGCGGAAAGCCGTTTATAATACGATACGAGAAATAACTATTCTCGTATTCATTCGAAACTGATTAATATCCGGTGGATTAAAACCGGTTCTCATCCATGCAAAAAATATGCTAGCATCGTATCATAAACAGCTTTTCGTGGAAATAAATTGTACAATTATAAGATTTAAACCAGATTTTTTTAGTCTCGAGATGAAGATGATTAAAGTCCCTCCACAGATTATAACGTCAACTGATAGAATAACCATTACCATAGACAAATTTTACCATTGGTCAATTACATTGTATACTGCCCTTTCATTGGCTATTCTATCGAATGACGTCATAATCTGTGGAGGGAATTTAATCATCTTTCGCGAGATGCCGAAGGAACGGGCTATACAAATTATCTGCATAAAGCTGTTTATGATACGATGTAAGAAATAACTATTGTAACACACCTACAACCTAGAAGCTTGGGAGGAGCCACAAATCAGTGAAAAATATAAATACATTTTTAATTTACCCATGAATAATTAGATAAAAGTTAACCTTTTCAAAATATTTACCATAGGCGTCCAAGGGGGGGGGGGGGGTAATGGGCTATTTGGCACCCCCAAATTTTTTTGAACAATACCCCCCCCCCAAAAAAAATTACCCCTACTATGGGGGTACCCCCAACGATTTTTTTTGGGGGGGGGGTATTTACCCCCCCCGAACCATTTTGGGGGGGGGTAATTACCCCCCCCCCCCAAAATAAATGTTCTTTAAAAAAAAATTTTTGGGGGGGGTATTTATCCCCCCCAAATTGAATGTTCTTTAAAAAGAATTTTTACTGAAAACAAAAAATTTAATAGTTTGATCATGTTTTATTTGCTTGGGCCTTTATAAGGGCTAAAACCATCCCGGGGATCTATGATGTAATTTTAAAGCACTGAAAATTCCATAAAATAGATACCTAACTAAATTAAATATTTCATTAAATAATGAAAAAGAATTTCTATAGGCGATTTCTTTTGGGAGGATGTCAGGGTGTCTCAAAACTAGTTATAATACTTACCAGGACCTATAAGACGCTTCACTTTAAAGTATAATCATATTAGTTCATTGGTTAGTGAGTTAATTATTGTATTTTTATGTTCTAAAGAATAAGATACTACTATATATTTGAATAGTAGTGGTGCCCTTAGCATCTAAGAAATCGTGTTTTCTAAAGGGTAAAAAGGGAGGAGAAAAATAGCCTAAAACCACTCAAAGGATTGACCTATAATAGTGTGGAACCATCATGGGATCTATGTGAAGCTTTCCTAAAAAGGAGAACTCAGTATTAAAAGTAATGAAATCTGAAGCTATAGTCAAATAAACCTTACTTACTACTTTATGTTATAGGATAGTACTTATTAACTTAATAGATTAGGTAGGTGCTTTTTTTACATAATTAAATTACCCCCCCAAAAAATTTTACCCCCGGGGTAAATTAGATTTGGGGGGAGTATTTACCCCCCCCCAACAGACTTTAGGGGGGGTAATTACCCCCCCCATTCACATTTTACCCCCGGGGTAAAAATTTTGGGGGGGGGTAAAAAAAAAATTTCGGCGCTCTTCGCGCATCATTTTACCCCCCCCCAAACACGAATTACCCCCCCCCCTAAAATTTTTTACCCCCCCCTCCATAAAAAAGCTTGGACGCCCCTGATATTTACATTAACATTTTTATTCCTTTGTAAATAGTGTTTACTTTGATGAAAACTTGCAATTAAAATAATAAACTTAAATTGTGTTTTAGTTAGGTAATTGAATTTAACAATAGTTTGTAACACATTAAAGTTTACTTAAAAACAGGCAAATGTTATGTTGAATTTAATAATTGAACTAAATGTACAAAATGTTTAACCAGTTATACATAAAATAAAATCAAGGTTATAACAATTAAAGTCTAATTATATTTTTCTTTTCATACTGTTTTTAATGAGTCCTTGCACTTAAAATAAAAAAAAAACTGCTATCATTAAACAATTACGTTACCTTTAAAAAAAAGAAAATTCCAGTTAATAAAAAAATAAGTCTCTTGTCTTATCATTTAAGCATACAAAAAAATTTATATTAAAGATTTATTAAGATGTAATTTTGAACAATATAATGTAAACAAGGATACAAAGTAGAAGATAAAACACACTTATCTTATCATTATGAATGACATTGACATTTAAATTTTAACAAATACAATTTTTGTTCACTAACATAAACTGCTTTACATCAAAAAACTAAACAAATAGTGAAAAGTATTTTAACAACAGTATGCACAAGTATAATATACTCATAATTGAGTGTCTACAATATCTTCTAATTGAATCTCTTCTTCACTTGGTTCTTTTAATTTGATATCATGTGAGGTAGCTAACTTCCAAATTGGCTTGGAATTCGCTTTTATCACCTATAGTAAAAAATTCAAAAATATTTTTTTTGACAAAATCTTTGTATAATCTTGAAAAAAAGTAACTTGTGAGTAAATTGCAAGTGCAGCTAGTAAAATGAAATGGACAAGGAAAAGAAAAAAGTTCATTTGAAATTTGATGGTTAAGCATTCTAACTTTTCACATAAAAAAGTTTCCAAATCAAAGTGTATGTAATATATAACTTGATATATTTGAAAATGGTAAATGTGATTGTACCTCTAAGTCAGCAAAGGTTTCTGGAAATGGAAATCCAACTGTATCAGGCAAGAGTAAAGCCAACCCTCCTCCTTAAAACAACAGATCTATAGTATAGACAGATAACTACCTGCCCCCCTTTTCAAGGAACTTTTCGTCTGCTGTCAAATTGTTTCCTATTACTTGGCTGTGTTAATGATCCCTACACTATTGGTTGATTTTCAAAGACCAAATTGAGAGTCGGCACAAGGTTCTTGGGATGGGTACATACATTTATTTAATCGCTTCCCCCTTTAATGTTTCACTCTAATCTTAAAGCAAATTATTACCTTAAAATATATTTTGTTTTAATTTAGATAAGATTTTCTGAAAATTCAATCTTAAAACTGAACAATAGATTTTGCAAACTTCAATAACTTTATAAAAGAGAGTCCTCAAAGTTAATGGATAGATAAACCTTCTTTACACAGTACACACCGTTTATATAGTAAAATGTATTGTTAAATAATAATACATCTAGAATTTATATTTTAGTATGTTAAAAACATTTATATTATTATATTTCACTAGATAAAATTCAAGGTAATGTACTTTCTGTTCACCGGTTATAAAAAACATTTACTCTATTATTGCAACATATGGTATAACATAACTTTAAAATTTATTAAAATTTCGGGTCATGAAAAGAAAAATCATTGTCGTATTTTTAAAGTGGCTTTAGAGCACCCTCCCCCCTTCCCCCTCCACATGTGCTAAAAATAGGAGAAAATACGACGAAACCCACTACTTCGTTTTCTTTCCATGATCCAAATTTTCTACCAGTAAGTAATGTACAAAATTCTAAAATTATTAATTTCAATCGCGTTTATACAAACATGAATGTATTTGTAATGTTTACCTAGGACACAAAGTAATCCAAGAATTGTGTAAGGAACCCAGTCAGGAATAGAACCCTAAACATACAAACCACAATCAATTTAAATCTTCAAACCTTCAACACCCAAGTAAGTTTAGTAACACCTTGAAGGACATTGTCCCATTTCAATATGATTATTTAAATTTCAGTAAAATACTGTTGAAATTATTCTAAATTAATATACATATAATTTGTTTTGAATATAGCCAAGGGCGTCCAAGCTTTTTCATTTGGGGGAGGGGGGTGTAATCACCCCTTAATACCCCCCCCCCCCCTCGGACGTCCATGAATATAGCAAACCTATGGGTGACCTGGTCAGGAAGGAAAGTAGTGATCCAAGGAGCAGCTATACCTCCAAACCTAGCTATCATACTACAAACTCCAGTGGCTGTATTTCTATTCATAATTAAGATTAAATCCTATTTTTGGTAAACTAAGGGTTCCTGGTTCAAGCCCCGCCACATGCAAAATTAACTCTGATGAATTGAGCCATACTGATAAGCCCTAAGAGGGCGAAACACTGTGTCTATGGATATTTTATAAAGTAGTAAGGTTTTTTTCTGAAGCGTACGGTTTCAATAACTGTTGAACTGATGAGTTTTCCATTTTAAGTAAGCTTCACAAAGATCCCTAGATGTTAAGGGATGTTGTAATAGAAATAAAGTTTTACTTATTTAAATAAAGAAATGTCAAGAAATCAATAGATTTTACCTTATAGAAGTAGGGTATAATTCAGCAGTGTAAACATAAGTAGCATTAAAGGCTGCAGATATACAGAACTTGCCAAGCAGAACTAAACAAGTGAATACAGGCCCTTTCTAAAAAATATATATATTATTAGTATTAGTATTTTGATTATTGACCTTTTAGAAATTGGAGATGATTTTCTTATATAACTGAGATAAAATAAATTATGAAAGAACAATAGATTATCAAAAGTATTTTGGATCACATAATTATTACAAAGATTTGTTCACTTTGAACAAAAAAATCTTTTTACTATGATTTGAAATCAGATTCATTTTCACTGAAAACAATTCAGTTATGAACCGTAGTGACAAAATTGTCCATGAAAAATTAAATTAAATTATCTTTAAACTGATTATCTGCGGACAATTGTTAAAATTGCAAAAATAATTATCAGAGTGTAATGTGTTTTTCTGTACAAATCTTAACTGTAATAAAACATAATTTTGATATAAAAAAGAGGTAAAAATTACATAATTATAATACCTTTAAGAAAGCTGCAGCGAGACATGATATCCCAGGAATTATTAAGAAACTCACTAACAAAGGTTTCCTAAACAAAGGATCAATAAAATATATTGTTTTACTTTGATCCTCCATTGTTTGTGTTTTTTTTATTTGAAAAGATAAGTTTTTAATCATTTAATTTTAAATGTTAATAAAAAAAATTCGAAAAAGAATTTTATTTCTTAAAATTTTTAAAATTTTTAATAACTATTTTTACTTTTGAACTGTGTGAACAAACTAAACTTTGTATGTATTCTATTTTGAAAGCTGGTCTTACATACAATACATAACATACACATGCAAAGTTTTGTTGTAGCTAAATTTTATGCATAGATCCAATGCTTACATTTGTTAATTTGTAAAGGAAAAAATCTATGAACAATTTTTTAATTAAATTGAAAATTTCTCAATCTAAAATTAATTTTAAGTGAAGCCGCAAGTGTAATGCAAAATTCTTAATACTTCATATGTTTAAAAAGTTCAAAAAAAACTTATAGAATCATGTTTAACCAAAACTAATATTAAACCCCTTTTATTCTTATTGTAGACAGGCACAGCAAACTGTATTTGATCCATGAGAGAACGTTGGTAAATGGAACAAATATTTCTATTTGTGCAAGGCACAACTGAAAGTCAGATGGTGGCAAGTGCAAACTTTCACTTACCTTCCCCAAATATCCAGAACCAGGACTAAAAATATGTAGGATGGCATTTCAATTAAGGACACCAGGATGTAGCTACAAAAAAGAAGAAACTTTGTTTTGTCAAATAAAGTGCATCCTATGTCTTTTATTTTGGTATGCTATTACCTAATAGCTTCATAAATATGTAAATTTATTGAACATCCTTTAATTTAATTTTATGAAACTTTACAGTATATGGTCATAGTAAAATGTGCAAAGTTGAGTTAATATTGAAGAATATTGTAGAGGCATGTTAAAACAAGCCATATCACTTCTAAAATCTGTAAAACAAAGGTTCTTTGTTAGAAACCAGGAATCTAAAGGGATAAGACAATGGCGTATAAATTGATGTACATTCCCACTGATGATTCCCAAAATTCCCCCTAATGTAGATTAAAACTAGTGGTTGAAAAGTTCGAACACTCATCTTAATTAAGCAACCAATCAAAATTTATTCAAGTCCCCAAAGTTGTTAAGCTAACTAATATTACAAAACTTTGGGGACTTGAGTATTAAGCCCATATATTTCTGGTTAGAAACAGTACAAACTATGCAGTCACTAATCTTAAATGTAAAGGAAAGATAGAGATAGAATCCTAATCATCTTAAACAAAAGATAGACTAATAGAATTGGAAAGTACAAAGTTTCTTCACATATAGAATAAATTTGATGAAAAGGTTGTTATTAAATAAAAACAAATGTTCTACATATATATTGTGTACATTTCCTTATTTGATTTCATTACTAGCAGAATGCATCGCCATGATGTTGCTGGTATTGTAAATGTATATTTGCTGACTGCATGTGTTACTAAGAACTATACCTGACTTTCAATTTGACAAAGCTGGTGCAAAGGGAAACAAAAATTGCTCATTTTCATGATTAAAAAGAAATATTTGATTTAGATCCATTAACTTAACATACATTTGACAAAATAATGTTAATCATACATAATTAAAATTTCAATACGAGAGAAAGTTTTTTACCTAGCTGTAATATTAAACCCTTATATTCTTCTATACTTTTTTTTATAGAAGTTTACATATTGCTATATAACAATAACTAGTGTTTATTTATCTCTGCATTCTTGTACTAAAATGTAAATATTTGTTTACCTAAGGAAAACATCTTCAGTTAGATGTATTTTCTCAGAAGAATAGGATATTCCATAGTAAACCATTGTCACAATAGGCCAACATATAAATAATACCAAAGAGATTACTCTAACAGATGGATGGAAGAGGTCCCTAAAATGTAAAAAAAAATTGATATTATATTAGAAGGGTTTTTCCCCCTAAAGTATACAAAAAAAAGATATGCAATGACATGTCAATGACTTTGCCCAAACCTTTTAGAGCTAATTCTTCCGTTTGTTTAAAATTCACGTTGGAAAAGTTTGGAACAAGATTTATTGAATTTTTCTTTCAATGTATCCCTGACAAAGAATATCAAATTCCTAAAGGTTATATGTTACCTTATGGTATATTTTGTATTATTTATTAAACGTACTTCACAATCCTCTTCAGGCTCTGTTTTCCCTAAAATACAAAAAATATTAAATTTTTATTAATTATGAAAATTACTTAATACATTTAAATTATTATTGTAAAAAATCTGAAGAAAAGTATTATGAAATCACTGCTTATAAACAAGGGATATTCCAGTCTAGATATTGATTAAAATGTTACTAAATTTTTTTTATAGGAAGGTTTGAACATGCATAACTTTTTTTATAGAGAATTGCTATTTTCAACAAAAAAGAGGCTGCACTAGTTAGAGGTTATAAATACAAACTTGGCTGTCTGAGAAGTGTAGGAGAAATATTGACCCCATTAGTGTCAGCGGCAGACTTAATTAACTCCTCTGTTTCTGAATATCTTTGCTCACAGATCAACCATCTATTTATAAATGAATGATCATCAATTGCATTTATTTAACATAACAAAATTTTCCTAATATAGAGACTAATCAAATTACTACTAGAAAGTGACTAATTAGAATCATGCAAATGGCACTTAATGTAAATAAATATATTTTTATAACTTTTATAGAAATTATACAAAAATGTTCTATAAATTAATAATGTACCTAGGTGACTCGGGAATAAAGCACCAGATGAAACCAAAACTCAAAGAAATCACTGACATAACTATCTAAAAATATAAACTTTTATAAACATAACATAATATCAAGTATTGTTAATAATTATTAAAATTAAGTATAGTATAATGAAGTATAGTTTTCACATTAATATTTTGATGAAATTTTACCTGAAGTATTCTCCATTTCTTGATAATGTATCCTGTTGCACTACAAGTACATAAAAATTAAATAAACAGCTAGGAAATATTATAGTTTTGCAAGAATAATATAATTTTTTTTGACACTAAAATCCATTTACAATATTAAATAGATAAATATGTTTTAAAGAATCTCAATTAAGTTTTATCTATTATATGTTTTCCGCTACCTTAAAGTAAATTTTAAATAAATTTTATAAAGTGACAGAGTTTATAAATAAAGAAAAAAACAAGATTATGTACCATATACACATGGAATCATGTTCATAATCATAATTATGTAAATAGTAATTAAATTTGTGCATTTATGTACCATTTTATAAGCAAGATTTATGATTTTTTTTTTAAAAAAAGAAGCACCTATTTCTTCATTTTCAAAATCTTTTTATGAAAATACTAGTAAAATCCTTTTTCTATTTACTAAAGCATAATGTAGAGATAATATAAGTGCAATTGTGAGATTGTTATTGCAATGATTCACAATTTATTACGTTTTATTGCTGGAGAGAAGGGAAGGATAGGAGAATAATAAATGCAAAGCTAAATCTCAGACATTGTGAAGCACACTTATATAAGTTTATATGCCCAGTCTCAGGAATAATAATGCTTATATTTAGATAATAAAAGGAAATATCTTCAATTAATTTTATAGACTAAAGTAAACCTTTCTGTGAAACAACTTTTATTATGTCTACAAATCAAAAGTAGTGATAAAAGTTAGGTATACAAATCTTCTAAAATAGGGTAACCTATTAATAAGTATTCATTTCATTTTTTTTAAGGTATAGCTTTGTACTTTGAATGTTTGAAAAAAATTGTGTTGTTTGTGTAAATAATTTATGATGATTTCTTCAAAAGTTTGAATGTTTATTGTTCAAATTTAAAAGTTTGCAATTGCACCTTTCTCAAAGAAATGCATGGACACAAACCATTTGTCCCTTTTAAACCTTTTTGTTTGAAGAAAGATAACATAGAAGATTAGATTTTTTCTTCGATTTATCTTTAACCATTTGAAATACAAACTAGAGCCTTTGAGTTCCTCAGGGAAAAGGAATTGTTCTCAACTCCAATTTATGTTTACAAAATAATCATGTATAAAAAGTTTTTGTGATTCATGTTGTTCTTAGCGGTACCCTCTCCAAAAATAGTTATAAACTTTCCTGGACCTATGAGAAGCTACCCTGTAAAGGAGAATTCATTCGGTTTAGTGACAGACAGACAGACAAATATACAAACAACCTTTTACTTTATTTTTAAGCATTATAATTAACGCTCATCAGATGAAAAAAAAACAGAAATAAGAAAACAGCCAGTTAATTTAGCATATTAAAGAATATTTGAAAATAATCCAACCATACCTGACAATGCATTCTCCAGCAGCCAGAGGAATAGAATATGTATTAGCTACCAAAGTTCTGTATCTCACCCAGGGTAGGAAAGGAACTCTTTCCTGATGATTTTCACAAATTATGTATCATATTGCAATTTATAAATGTGAAGTTTGCTTTGTAAAGAACACAGGTGGAATAAAGGATATAATATCTTAGGATATTATAACAGGTGAAATAATGTCGTTAATTTTGATTGCTAACAAGAATATAATGTATTTGTCAGTTTGGTAATAGTTAAGGAAGGGGAGGGGGTGAAGGAGGTGGAGGAGGGAATCTTTATTTTATCCAGCTATAAGTTTCATTTTATAAGATTACATGATAATCTGGTGTAATGTCCTTAGTAATAAATCCATTGGTTGATATTCTGCATATTCTAATTTAGCTTAACACAAGCAGGATAACATACATCTTTTGAGCAAAACTCAAACTACATAACATAAAAAAACTTTATTTTGCTCTAATAACTATATTTTCAAAGAAATTTGAATTGCCACAAACATACAGGTTTGTAGGTTTTACCTTAACTCCAACCATTTCCATAGACAGATTGAATGCAATAAGGAAACATCCTTCAGCTCCAGCACCAACCAATATCCTACAATTTAATTTTATCAAAAATCAAAAGATACCTAGGTTCTTTTTCTAGATTATATTGAAGAAAAAAAGGTTTAGCATAAAATGATCTTCAAGTTGTTGATATTTTCAAAAACTAGAGACTACATTTTTTTCTCCTTATTCAATGTTCAATTATAAGCCTAATTCTTATTGTTTACTAACCTGCACAAGACATAAGACCAATATTCAGGCATTATACCACCAAGTAAGGAACCAATAGAGGTGCACACAATGGCTGAAATGTTATCATAATTTATAATATAAAAAGTAAACTAATAGATAGATAGACAATAGGTTTACTTTAACAGCAACAACTTAAACTATTTTTTTGAAGTAATAAATAATTTTTAATTAGATTATTCATGATCTGAAAGATAATTAACCTGCTAAAAGAATATTTTTCCTGCCATATAAATCTGAAAGTACACCAAAGATAACACTTCCAAGTAGAATACCCAACATAAAGAAACTATTTACAAGAGGCACCAAATAATTTCTCTTGCAAAAGAGATCAAATTCTGTTATAACTGTATTCTCCATCTCAAAACTGTAATATTAAATTCATAAAATGAAATTCTAAACAATTTGAAACACAATATAATATTATTGCAAATTTTCTAAACGTTTTATCTGTCATCTTTCATAATTAATTTGCCTAATCTTTCTTTTAAATTGATAATTTGTGAATAGAATTTCTGTATTAAAATTTTTTTAAGTTAATCAAATTTTATAACTTTTCAATTAGTAAAATCTATTAAGGTAAATTTCACTAGAATTATTTGATAAAAAAGGTCTAAACATGTTTTTTTAAGTTAATCAAATTTTATAACTTTTCAATTAGTAAAATCTATTAAGGTAAATTTCAATAGAATTATTTGATAAAAAAGGTCTAAAAATGTTTCAAATATTTTAATTACATGAAAACAAAAATCTATACAAATAGGTGACTTATTCTAAAGAAATGTAAATTAGATTTATTAAATTATTGAATGCATATAATGGGTAGTTGTAGAATATTTATGTAGATGCAAAGCAGAGGCGTACAGAAGGGGAAAGTTAGGGGGTGTATCAACCACATTGCCAAATTAAGGGGGATGCAGATACATCATTCTTCTAGGTATATACTTCTTACAACTCACAAACCCCAATATACACCCTTCCAATACACTACCCACTACACCTCCCTAGAACGGTTAAAATGGATGTATCTTTTTTTAAGTTTAAAAACCACGGGGGACCTTGAAATAACCCCCCCTTTTTGTTGCCTTTTGTTTACGACCCCCATAAAGCTTTCACCCCACCCCCCCCCCCACTTACACCAACGTCAATTTTTAATTAAAGGGGGTTGTACACTTTTTTTGGGTGCGTTTTGTTTAGTCACCTGGCACGCCACTGATGCAAAGTATTTTCAAGTATGATAATAGTACTTACTTGGGATAATAGAAAGTTGCATTTCTTGCACACTCCTGGATTTCACTAAAATATTTATCAAATATATTATACTATGCAATTTAAGGTTGTAAATACTAAATTGAAGAAAGCAATCTTGGTTAACTTTAAGATGCATAAATATTTAGTGAAATTTTGTTTTGAAATAAAGCTCTGTATATGCAGCTTTCTATCTTTAAGGTACAATACAATGACCAAAAATAATGTCTATCTGTGTGGCTGTCTGTTTATACGTATGCATCCAACAATTAAATTAATAAAAAAAATATTTATTAAGGTTTCATGACTCTGGGGGTCAACGCATCGAAATAATGACGACATTTCTAACTGCACCCAAATATAATTTTAGATTTATTTCGCTTGTTTGCTATAACTTATTCTTGAGAAGGGTACCTCAAACCTCCCAGGAGAAATTACTACAGGAAAAACTCATGCCCCCAAAAATATATTCAAAATTTTTAATGTTCTAAATTAAATGTAAAGTTGATAGTCTAATCCCCACCCCCTCTTTTAAGTTCCCTTAGAGGCTTCTAGGGGACATTTTGAAAGTTTAGGTACATATGTATTCAATTATCCTTGAAAACTTAATAATCCACTCACTTTCTTGAAGTACTCAAATCAAACCATTCTTTAGTGAAGGTGCATTGTCCATTTTCAGGTATTGGTGTATAGTATTTACAATAGTCCAACCTTCCACTAAATTAAAACTCATTATACAAAGCAAATGGAAAAGTTAAAGTAAATATAAAATTTTTATAAAAAATTGTTTTGCTTATCAAGATTTGGAGATATAATCATCAATCGTTCATTGTCCCTTAAGATCCCTGATACAACATATCCTTATAATAAAGTAACAGGATGTTTGTGTGTCTGTGTGTTTGTATGTTTGTACCGAAGGATCTCGCTAACCGCTGAACCGATCGGGTTCTCCTTAACAGGGTAGATTCTCATATGTCCCGGGAAGGTTTATAACTATTTTGGGGGAGGGTACCACCACCCTCCCTAGAGAAATTAATTTTTTAAAAATTTATCGATTTTAGAAAGAGAGTTCAACGAAAAATAAACGTCAAACGTAAAAAAAAACAACATATTTTAAATATATAATAAAAATATTTAAAGTGCCACTAGAGGCCTCTAGGGGCGTTGCCGCTAGTAGGTAATATAACATTATTTTCTCTTCTTAATTATTTGTTATGATTTAGGTAAAATTTTAGTATTTTAAAGTTTACCTTGAAATTTCAGGATGAATATTGACATCTTCTCCTATAACAAAAATATAATTAAATTGCAATAATTTATAATTTCTTAAATTTTTCATATATGTTCATTGTTGAGAAGGTGATGAGTTTGATTCTAATGCCTTGTCTAGTCATAATTATTGACATTAAAAAATAAACAACTCCTGTAAAATAAGTCAAACAGTCGACTTTCTGGAATATGAAAAAATCAGCGCCCTAAGACTATAAAATATTTACTTTAAATTAGTAATAAACATGAAAGATATATTTTTTCTATTAATGCAGAACTTGCACTGACAAGTGTGAATGAGTAATTATTACGAAAAATGTCAAATGCAAACGATTATATAACAAGAGGAAAATTACTGATCATAAAAAAAAAATATTTGAGAGCAACTTATCCCTCCATGTACAAAACCCCATGGGCGAAGTATTATTTACACCTACCTAGAATAGTTCCAATATCATTGTTACATTCATTGAATTGACATCTGTAGCTAGGTGGAGATATCCCTGTTACTGAGAACATTAAAATCTTAACAAATATTTTTTAATAAAAAAAGTAGGGGCGTAGACACTAATAATAATATAAAATAACAAACAGTGACTTAAAAGGATAGTATTAAATAAAGTTTATTAATGGATTTATTATTACTTAGATCCTATGCATCAGATTTACATATTCTCTGATAACTAAACTAAAATAACGACCTCTCCCATCCTTCATTCCCTACCCTCCTACTGGATGAACGAACTGACAAATAAATTACAGGGGAGATACCAACTTAAAGTTAAGACAATTTTTCCCCTGTCATAATACCCACGTACATTCTACATCTATAGTTGAATAATTGATGAAATAAATGAATCTTGTATCAACTTTTTAAAAACTCTTTATATAAAACATTTTATTTTCTAAGTCATGATGAAATAAAATACCCCAAGGAATAAGAAAATTGTATCAGTAACAAAAACATAAAATTGTTTACAAAATGTAATATGTTATACTTATACAGACTTGTGCAAGTACAACAAGTACTTTTGGTGGATTTTTTTTGTATATTTTGGCTGAAAAAATACCTGTATGCCATCAATGACACCAGGCAGCCATAAAAGCATTGCAATCCGCCGTTGCCAAGCTCCAAATTCACCTAAAAAAGATTGTTAGCATTGACGTTTCCCTTACTTCTTTCTACATATAAATATATCTAAGCCTTAATTCTTTTTTGTATGTGAGAAAAATTAGATTACCAAACCAGAACACACTTTAGAAACAAACTTGTCATACAGTTTTTTTTATAAGAAATACATAAAATGAAATGAAAGCCTAATACAAAATTTACTTAAGAAAATTTTTCATATCAAATGTAAGGAACCGTATATTATGTAACCTTTCAAATATCCAGTCAATTTAACATTTGATTTTTAAGGAAATATATTGATATTTTTAAATAGAAGTGTTTACGCCACTACAGACTTCTAGGGTCTCTCAAATTTTAGTTTTAAAAAAACATTACGCAAAAGATTTTTCAAAGGCGATTCCTCGTAGAAATGTTGAAAAAAAACGTTTTTGGAACCTGTAAGAAAATTCCACAAAGGAAAATGATTCGATGCAGACAGACATACATCCTGTTACTATTATAAGATAATTTGTAGTATCACATCATGAATATTTAAAGACCGAAAGAAAAATGAGAAATCTAAAAATACCTAATTCTTCAAGAATTGTGTCGTAGTTCATCCTCGAAAAGGTTCAAGCTAAAGCTGCCTAAAAAAAGCTTTGTTAGGTATAAATAACTTTATAATTCTCTACTAAAAAAAATGGGTTAGATTTTCGTTTGTGGGTTAGGTTATTTTGGGTACGGGGTATAGGGTTACCGCAAGTATAGTCCCCTCAGCAGTATTAATGCATATCACCCCCCCCCTCCCACCTCTTATTTTATTTTAATTTTTTTAAAGTAAAGGGGAGTTTTTTTCTTACAGGAACTTTGTGTAAAATCACCCGAACGTTTCATCAAAAAAAATTTTCTGTTTAAAAATTTATTTTTAAAACTTACAAATGTATAGTATTCTGTCAATGGTTTTTTTCCTTCTTGCTTTATATTATTGATTTATTAGTTCTTGATAGAACTACCCGACAAAGTTCATTATATAATAACTAATTTCTGTACACATATATTAACAAAATATATGTAAAGATTCCCATTTCATGATTATTAAGCCTAGATTATTTTTCACGCGAAAGACATTATGGTAGAAAGTGGTAGAGAACAGTCTTGAAGCAAGTACAGGACTACAAAGATATGATTATTCTTTGGACTAAAGTGTTCATGATCATTTAATAAATCTATATATTTAATTATTTGATACGGATTATTTACCAAAATTCCCAAAACCATATCAAGCAAAATAATGTAAGTTTTTAATTTCACATTTTACGTTAATATTGTGTAGCAATGATAAAAAGATAGAATATATTTTGTGTTATATTTAATCTTTACAATTCATTAATTGAATGAAAAGATAAAATTAATGCAGTAATAACAATATCCAAAATAAATTTAATCATTAACAAATCATTTCGACAAATAATATAATTTGAATTAGTCCATTATAAAATTTTTTAAGATGTGTTCCATATATATTATTAGAGATATCTCAATTCATGTTGGACTTTAAATCTGTATGTCATTTTCGCTTGGTCAGAGAGACAAACGAACAATTTATGTTATCTAATAATAATATAAGCAATTAGAAATATTAACTCTTACCTTTATATGTTGATATAAAGTTACAATTTCACGTTGATGTCAAAATTTCAATGTTCCCCTTTTTTGATAGATTTTGTACAAATAAGTTGGAGGATTTTTTTTCATTAAAAATTTAAAATATTTTAGGAAGTTTTCAGTGCCACGAATGTTGCCGGATCTAACAATAGGTAGTGTCTTTTTTTTTTAAAATTACGGTATGTCTGTCCACACGTCTTTCCATTCGTCCGTTACGGATAGTGCTTGATTCCTGTAATATGTACATACAATATTTGAAAGCTTAGCAACTCAGTAATCATTATAAGTATGTCCATTCTTTACTTGATAATTTTCTGCTTTTATGAAAAAAAAGTTTTGTAAAATGATTACCCTATTGGTTTCATTTTATGACATTTCGTTTCTTATTTTGAATAATTACAACAATGTAAGCGAAGCACCTTTATAATCAAGTCTTAAAATGTAAATATATTCATATTAAACTTTATATATTTAGGTAATTTCGGGATAAACAAAAATTGAATTTGTTGAGGTTTTTTAATGTTACGGAATCTTAAATACTTTGTTAAATATTTGCTAATGTTTGTTTGTTTGACCGTCGCCTTTATTGATGTTGCCTTCCTTAACTTCTAACATATAAAAAGTTGAGCTTCTATATAAAACAAAACACTGTGAATATCAACACATGTTGAATTTAATTTGAATGAATATCGTTGGATATGTGGTTTAATTTACAATTCATTTAACCACTAATAAAATTGTAAACGTTGGGTTGAATGTGAATTCAGAGTCATTTGAATAGATCAAAAGGCTTTGGATTTTAAATGACTAATTACAAATATATACATTCAGAAGTAAATACAACAAGGATGACGACATCCATAAGTAGCGAAGCACAAAAGTTCGTGGATGGGACTGACTGTCATTAGTGTTTTCTTCAAACGACGGGAAATTTAATTTTGATATCTTTAACTGAAAAAAATTTGGAAATCAGACCATAAACACCAAAGATATGGGGGAAATGTAAAAAATATAAAATAGCCAAAAACCTAAAATTAGGCAGTCTGACCGTCATTGTTGTTTTCTTCAAACGACGGAAAATTTAATTTTGATATCTTTAACTGAAAAAATTTTGAAAATCGGACCACAAACACCAAAGATATGGGGAAAATGTAAAAAATATAAAAATAGCCAAAAACCTGCAAAATGCAGTCTGACCGTCATTGTTGTTTTCTTCAAACGACGGGAATTTTAATTTTGATATCTTTAACTGAAAAAAATTTAAAAATCGGATCATAAACATGAAAAACATAAATATGGGGAAAAATGTGGAAAATAAAAAAAAATAGCCTTAAACCTGCTAAAAAGCCGTCCGACCGCCATTGATGTTTTATAATTAATTGTGCTCCTTTATGATGGGAATGTTGTCAAAAAATTTCAGCATTCTATTTTTTATAGGAGCTGAGTAAATCCCATTTCCCCCATAGCGTTACAGACTGACGGACGGACAAAGTGAATTATAGAGTAGCTTCGCAACTAAAAATAATTGACTGGACCTTTATTACATGATGAAATGCGAAATATTAAAAAAACATTAAATGTTACACAAAAGTCAAACTGTTTAATATCAAAATTAATTATTTAGTAACAAAACAAGGATGACAACATCTATAAGTAGCGAAGCACACAAAAATCATGTTTAACCCATTAGTGCCGAACTTCCCCCCTGTCGTCAGAATCACTTGAAATTTTAAACACAGCCTCCTTAAGGGATTGTAAGACATTTGTATTTTTAGATTTTTTGATTTGTGGCATACCAAAGAAGTTTTTTTTTTGCGTCGTTTCCGACGCATTCGGACTAATCATTTTTCCCATGCGTCTATTATGTACCATATCGGACTAATCATCTTAGGCTTTTACTGTATAATCTATTAGTTGCTTCGCCCCTAACCTCTAGGGTGGGTGGGGAATGTCAGAAAATAGCATAAAACCATCCCAAGATATTTATAAAGCTTTCCTGATAAGTAAAACCAATTCAGACCCGAAATTTCTATAATCTTTAGCTTCAGACAAAAACCTTACTACTTTATAGTATGGAACACTATACTAGCAGCGGCTTCGCCCCTAGAGGCATCCAGGGACCCTTGGGTTTGGGGGGAGTCAAACCTCCTCTTTCAATTACAGGTTTTAAAGAAAAATTTTTAAAAAATAATGAGAGGGGTTTATTATTTTCTAGGGGTGATTTCTCCTAGAGCGGTTGTGGTACTCTCCCCCAAAATAGTTATAAACCTTACAAGGTCCTATGAGAAGCTAAAATGTAAAGGAGAACCATATCGGTTCAGTGGTTAGTGAGATCCCTTAGTACACACAGACACATGTATGTAGAATGTATTTAGATCCTGTTACTTTATTAAAAGGATACATAACACAGATACTCTACAATCAGTGTCTGTCTGTACGTCCATTCGTCTGTATAAAACAATTCAGAATATAATTATTTGGTACTAGTGGCTACGCCCCTAGAGGCCTTTAAGGGCACTTGGGATGGGGAGAGGTCATTGAATTCTACAACAATATTTTTTATTTTAGATTTAAAAAGAATTAATTTCATTAAGTTCATTCTATTTTTTCTTGTGTTGGGGGTCTTTTTATAAGTGGCGATTTCTCTTTGGAGGGTGGTGGTACTCTCCCCCAAAATATTTATAAACCTTAACAGGTTCTATGAGAAGCTACCTTGTAAAGGAGAACCATATCGGATCAGTGGTTAGTGAGATCCCTTGGTACACAACACACAGACACATGTAGAAAGTATATCCTGTTACTTTATTAAAAGGATACATAACACAGATACTCTACAATCAGTGTCGGTCTGTACGTCCATTCGTCTGTATGAAACAATTCAGAATATAATTATTTAGTACTAGTGGCTACGCCCCTAGAGGCCTTTAGGAGCACTTGAGATGGGAAGAGGTCATTGAATTCAACAACAATATTTTTTATTTAAAAAGAATTAATTTCATTAAGTTAATTCTATTTTTTCTTGTGTTGGGGGGTCTTTTTCAAGGGGAGATTTCTCTTTGGAGGGTGGAGGCAACCTCCCCAAAAATAGTTGTAAACCTTCCTAGGACCTATGAGAAGCTACAAAGTAAAAAAAGAAGCATATCAGTTAAGCAGATACACAGATAGATACCCTTTCACTTTATTACAATGTTTAGCAAAGAAATATGATTTTGTCAACAATTATATTGAACAACTTAATACATGACAACCCCTCAACCCCCCCCCACTCCCAGCCCCTGTTAATTCTTAAAGTTTTATAATAACTTTTTCTTATTTGTTGTCTTACCAACTGTGGGGAATTGTATTTGTATTTTGATTGGTTGGTTTATTAAGTGTCCAAATGTTTCAACCACTAAATGTAATCTACAGAAAGATTTTATGGTATAATATCCCTGAGTAAGTACATCAATTTATCGGCCATTGACTTACTATTTTAGATCCCTAACCAATACATTTCTTAGTTGTAGCGTAGTTGTTAATTATTTGGATGCAATTATATATATACAGACGGACGGATGTACAGACAGACTATAATTGTAGAGTATTTGCGCTATTTTTATGAATATATTAACAGCTAGGCTGCAATAAAAATTACGGAAGTATAAACATATTTACAGTCTTTAATTGGCTGTAATTTTGGATATATAGACATCTACATATATACATTTCCTAGTTGTAAGGTAGCTATTATTTATTTGGATGCAATTATGGAAATACAGACAGGTGGACGTACAGACAGACCCTAGTTGTAGATTATCTGCGCTTCTACTTTTATATCCTTAAAATAAAGTAACATGTTATTGTATGTATTTGTGTGTGTACCAAAGGACCTTGCTAACCACTGAACCTATATGGTGCTCCGTTACATGGTAGCTTCTACTAGGTCCTGGTAAGGTTTATAACTATTTTGAAGGAGGGTACCACCACCATCCCTTAAGAGAAATCATCCCTAGAAAATAAAAAAAACCAAAATTAAAAAAAAAACTTTTTCTTTAAAAAATTGTAATTGAAAGAGGGGATTTGACTCCCCTGTAATCTAAGGGGCCCTAGATGCCTCTAGGGGCGTAGCCGCTGCTTGTATTGTATTCCATACTATAAAGAAGTAAGGTTTTTTGGCTCAAGCCAAAGATTACAGAAATTTAAGGTCTGAATTGTTTTTACTTATCAGGGAAGCTTTATAAATAATTTGGGATGGTTTTAAGCTATTTTCCTGACATCCCCCACACGTCCTAGAGGTTAGGGGCGTAGCAACTAGTAGATTATAGGAGATTATACAGTAAAATCCTAAAATGATTAGTCCTATAAGGTCAAAAAGGACGCAATTGCTAAAATGATTAGTCCGAATGCGTCAAATACGACGCACAACAATTTATCCATGTAAACTAACTAAAATTAAAGAAAACTTAGCAGAAACTAAAAATATATAACAAATGCTATAATTAATTATAAATAAGTATGTTTTAATTCTTTAAAAGAAAAAAGTTAGGCCTGGTGTGGAAATTTTTTCCTATTTTTTTCACTTCTGCCATGAAAATATGATTTCATCTGGTCATCGAATGAAGTGACAGGCCAACCAATGTAGAGGACAAAACTTTAAGCTCTATTCAGTTATTTACAAACATTTAAAAAGGACAGCATAAAAAAATAGAGTGATAGTATAGGTTTGAATTTGTGCGTCGTTTAAGACCCTATTGTCATTAATGGGACAAACGAATATAGAAAATTATACAGGAAATATTCAGAAGTCATAAAAAAAGAGACACAATATGTAAAATAGATATTTATGTATTTTTTAGCATGGCTTACAGACCGACAGACCAAGTAAGTTGGACACTGAATGTTCTTTTGTAAGGCTGTCTTAACCAAAAATATCAACAGTTTATCTGAAATAACAGCCAAGATAATCATGATTAACACATAGCTTTGGACAGACTAATAGGACAGTAAATTATAGAGTAGTCTCGCTACTAAAATTTATTCTTCTAACGGATATAATTTAAGCTTAAAACGATTAAGAACTGACGTAAATCGATTCGAACTATAGTGATTTCATATTTTTTGGTAAAGTAAATCTTTTCTATATTTATGGTCGTCCCATATGAAAATTATGAAAAGATCGTTCCAGCCGTTACTGAAATCTTATACACACATAATAACTTACTTCATTATAGGACTTGAGGCAAATCCCATAACCTTTACTTCCTACTTAAAATCCAAAATTACAGTCTTGGACCAAAACCAAGCTCTGTAAAACTTTTCTGAATGATCGGTTCAGCCTTTTACGGTTCATCTTAATGTACATACATACATACAGTCACTCAGACAAATAGACAGATACCCTGCTACCCTTACATCATAGAATATATTTCATATTGATTTTAATTTTAAGATCTTGCTGAGAAAGCCAACGTTGTTGACGAAAAAGACTCAGCTCTGAATGAGATCACTGATAAAGAGATGGTAAAGGATATTGAGAAAGAAATAGGGGTTGAAGTCACCAAACCAGAAACTAAGGTACCTGAACTATGTTATATAAATCTTAGCATTTAAATATATTAAAAGTTGTTTTTATAGATAGATTTTTGTAATAATACTCATAACCAAATTGACAATCTTTAGTTCATTGCTAACATTGCCCATCCATAAAGATGCAGTGAAGATTCCTATGACAAAGCACAACTTTTAACTTACGTTTGCATACTATAGATATTTTTGATGAATGTCTGTATGTAATATCAGAAGCTGAATTAATAAATGACGTCTTACAATGCAAATGACCAATGACAAGCCACTCCACAAACAACCAATGAAAGGACAGTATACAATTTGATTGACCAATGGTAGGCCAGTATGACGTCATTTTTTATAGGCACTTTAAAAAGCTTGGTAATATTTAATGAATTTTGGATTTTCGCCCACAGGTTATGGGGAGATTTGTATAAAAAATTTGAATCTGAAGAGTAAAGTCTAATTGGTTCATTGATGCCGAGATATTAAGCTTCAGACAGACAAATGAACAGACTGTCTCTAACTTAACCGTATATACACACCTTCGCCTCTATTATAAATAAACATTCTTGTTTTATTTGATTTTAGGAAGTCGTAGGACACCATCTACCAATGATTCCAATGGAAAAACTTTCAAAACAACTCAAATTTAAACCATATTTCGAAGAGGTAATCCTTATTTCTCGTAGAGTATTATAGACAGCTTACCGCGGATATTAAGATAAAAACTGGAATTAAATTTATGTAGAGTGTCTGTAATACGATGCTACCGTTTCTAATCCTGCGGATATTAATCGGTTTCTGAGCTACACTGAAAATTTATCACTTTAATTCCTGAAAATATAATTTAGAAAGTTAAAAAAAATTCTTTTAATTATTGATTATTATGTTTCAGGGTATTTTGATAGATGAGCATTATGAATTTGAACAAAATGAGAGGGTAAGTTGTATCTGTATAGCTATTTCTTAAATTATTACCATTAATACTTTTACCTAATATGCATTCAATTTGTATATGTAATCATATTCTTTAACGTACAAACGTTAATTGTCTGAAGCTGAAGATTTTAACGACTTCTGAGCTGATTGAGTTTTCCGTTTAATGCTACAAATTGGTCCCGGGATGGGTTTAGCCTATTTGATTTTTATATTTAAGTCTTTTGTGATCTTCTTAAATTCAGAGCCCCTAGATGTGTGTGGCAAAACTGCTATCAACTGTTATTTCATTTAGCAGTAGTCCAAACTAAAGACGTTAAAAATGGTTCCTACTGCTGCTATGTCAGATGCACGACATAAATAGTTAGAGTAGGGGGAATGCCTTGGCCCAAAACAGGCGCAACTCACTACCATGCACAGTTAGGACTTCTCAGACAAAGGTCGTGAATCAAAGGGTTGGTTGTCTGACGGGCAAATGGACGCTTTACACCGCAATCATAGGGCTTAGGGATGACAACCCTATCCCATTGTTACTGTTTTTGTTACTATTTAAAATTATATAATACAATTTCTTGTTCCTTTTAACTTTTTACGTCATATTATTATCTTACTAAAGATAATCTACATAAAAATGTAACCAATACCAATTTTTCTTATTTTCGATCTACACTTTTTCTATCTACAATCTATAATACAAAGTAGAACGATGTCTATCTGTTTGTCTGTTTGTTTGTTTGTTTGTAGCGAAGGATCTCACTAACCGCTGAACCCATCGGGTTCTCTTTTACAGGGTAGCTTCTCATAAGTCCCGGGAAGGTTTATAACTATTTTCTTGGGGGGAGGGACACCCCCAACCCCCCCAAAAATAAAAAATTCCCCCTCCAAAAAATTTTTTTTTTCCTTTTTAAAACAAAAATTAAAATAGTGGGGTCGACTAACTCCCCCCCCCCCAAAAAAAAAAAATCCCCCCCAAAATTTTTTTTTAAAATCTAAAATACGAAAAAATTGGTTTGATCAAACCTCTTGGGGCAAAGCCCCTAGAGGCTAGGGGCGAAGCCGCTAGTATTTTATATTTTTGTATCTTTTAACTATACTGTTTCTTAAGGCATATTTTATAATTCATTATTAAAAAAAGTTATATTCTAAAAAAGTGATCTTCTGACGTTTATTTTACGTAAAACAGAGCATCTATTTTTTGTTATTGGAAAGAGTAAAAGGATACAATAAGAGTTATACAATTCAAACAAGGACAATCATGCCTATTAGGAACACAGAATTGAAACAATATTGACAACATTAAGACAAACATCTAATCTTACACAAATTAAAAATATTGACCAAAAAACAAGGATAACAACGTCAATAATTGTCATTATTATTTGAGGATGACAAGCATAGAAATGAGCTGGATGGAAGTATGAAAGGAACCGGGGAGTATAATCTACCCACAGCAGAACATCTAATTAAGCCCAAGGTAATTATGAGATGACAGTTACCCAGTAATTATAGAATGTATGAAAGTTTAAAGAGCACATTATAGAGTACCACTAAAGTATTGCTCTTAAGGTTAAATTAATGTTTTGAAAATCTTTGTTTATTATGAAAAATATTCATAAAACATGAGAAACCTTCATTTTAGTATTGAAGCTACTCTAGAATTCACTTTGTCTGTCCGTCAGTCCGTAATGCTGTGGGGGAAACGTCATAAAGATTTGTCTAACAATTTAGGTGCTAGTGTGGTATTCGGCAACCCTAGGCCATGGTTTTATGGCAACCCTGCTCCCGACTTGTGGGAGGTCCGAGGGACCTCCCCTGAGTAGGGGGGTGGGTACACTTGAACCCTCCCCCATGCATTAAAAGTATTTATAGTGTTGACAACCCTATTATGGTTAATCTGATTTGCTTGTTCCCCCACCCCTTTCCAGGGATGGGTGATAAATGTTGCCTATTGTGTTTATTGTATGTATATATATATTTAACCTCTGATTTAGTATTAATTATTCCAATCTGTGCATTGACTATTTTGTTGTATTATAAAGAAGTAACCTTTAGACTCTGAATAAAGTAACATCCAATTAAATTTTGTTTGTTACTTGGTGATACATAGAGAAGCCCAGCTTCTCTATAATTATACTTGTCCACATCTGTTCACACTGCCGTAATACCCGAACTTGGGAAGCGGCTGACAAACCGCGGCCGCTACCACACTAGATCGATTTCTACATTTTAAGTTTTTGTGAGTTTATAGGTTTTGTGATCTATTTTATTAAGTATAATGTTTATTTTAATGAAACTGCTGAATAGTTTTTTTTATATCTATTTATAATTTTGAGCCTCGCTACTTTTGGATGTTATCGTCCTTGTTACTATACTGACTTACATTTGTCTGCTATTCCCACATATCCAGATAAACATATGTATATAGTCCTGTCTGTAAGTCCCTTATTCATTAAAACTATTAGATTTCTTCTATAAGAGAAGCTTTTTATTGGTCGAGAGAGGCAAAAACGTAACTTTGTTTTCGTGTGGAAAGGTCAACAAACTTAAAAAAAACTCTGATAAGCAAATTAAAAATTAAAGTACAAAACTTTTTTTTCCTTAAAAAATATTTATTAAGTACACATTTTTAGCAAAGAGAAGATCCAAAATAATTTCACCCACGTTTACTTACAAATGTTTTCATAAAATACAACAAAAAGGAAAATTTTAATTTAAGAAAATTTTGGGATTACAAAATTTTTCAATTGAATTAATATTTAAAAGGATGTAATTTAAAACTTCAATATTCATAGTCTTGGTTAGAAATTTTAGAAACAGCGTATAGCGTCCAATAAAAAATGGCGTCATACAATGCAAATGATAGTGCAGTATACAATTAACCACTGGTTAACATTAATCCTGTTTATTACAAAAATGTATGCAGCAGTTGCTAATCTTTACATGTTAATGTTCGTTTGTCTGACTGTTTGTTAAGCTTCGCTTTGTTTACTGTTGTCATATTTGTTTTTTAGGGAGCTGTAGATCATATTCCCAAGACAACAAGTAAAAATGTTATGTCCAAGCATGCTGTTAATCTAAGGTAATATTCATAATTTTAAATCAATACAGATTAAATTTATTTTTTCATCTTTAGATTTTTTTAAAATTTGCTCTTTCGTCAAAATTTTATGTTGATTTTAGAACTTTGCTTTTCTGGATGTTGTCATCCTTTTTTCACATTATACAGTTAAAACGAATTGCATTATTAAATTGTTTATGCATGTGAAATTGTTTTCTTAAAGTTTAAACTAAATTTACTTTGTAAGTGTATGTGTGACAAAATAAAACACTCAGGAATGAAATAGAATTATGACTTGTATTGAATGCAGCGTTTTTCTTTTATATATACTAGCGACTGCACCCCTAGCATTTAGGGGATCTTTGCTCGACGTGGTTAGTAAGAAGGGGAAATAGAAATAGCTTGAAACCATCCCAAGCATTAAAATTATTTTACCGAAGGAGAATTCAATAAGTCCAGAAGTTTTTGAAATTATAATCATAACTTTACTACTTTACATAATATGATTTTCTGCTGGCATAAACGCTATTCAGACAAATATATAACCTACCAATACACAAAAGCTTAGCTTAATTATACATTTTTACATATAGTCTACTGTTACTGTCTGAGATTCGTATTTAAAATTAGTCAAGGTTATAAATTCAAAGCCATTTATTTTTAATAATTAATCTACCTGGTGATAAACTTTTTATCTTTGCCAGCTTGGTCAAAAGACCAATGGATCAAATGTGTTCTATAATGGATACTAATTGATAAGAGGAATCCTCACAAATAAATTCAGGCATCTATCTTTAAAAGTAGCTGAGATAATCACATTTCTTTATTTAATTTTAATACTTGCAGAGTCTGACTCACATTCCAACGGACTGCCAAAGTGAGTAATAGAGTAGCTATCAACAAGTTTTATACAGAATTATTTATAAGAATTGTTTTTCAATTTTGTAAGATGCACAATGTATTGAAGTTTACATCTGCACACAAAAAAGTTATTCCTAGGAGGGACAGGCATATGTGGTATTCGGCACCCCTAGGCCATGGTTAACTTTAACCTCTGATTTTAGTAGTAATTATTCCAATCTATGCATTGACCATTTTGTTGTGCTATAAATCAGTATCTTGTAAGCTCTGAATAAAGTAACACCCAATTAAATTCTGTTTGTTATTTGGTGATACATAGAGAAGCCCAGCTTCTCTATAATTATACTTGTCCACGTCTGTTCGCACTGCCGTAATACCCGAACTTGGGAAGCGGCTGACAAACTGCGGCCGCTACCACACATACACAGTTCAAAAATAACTTCTATGCCTTCTTTTTTTCAAACAATCAAAAAATCTTTAAGGGGTAGAAGTCTTAACCAATAGCAATCGGGGCTTCCTTCCGGAGGGGAGGAGGGGGGCAATGCATATAGTTAACTAGATTTTTGGGAACATACAGACATACAGACAACCTACCTTTTTTTAGAAAAAGAAAAAGATAATAATTGACTGGCTAGAGTCTTCGTGTTTTATAAGAATACGAGGCTTTACAGGGCAAATGTTAGAAACATTTTAGAAACAATTTTTGTAAGATTTAAAGACAAACTAGGTTTTTTTAAAATTCATAATCCGGTTCCTGTAGTAAACGTTTTATACCATTCTAATTTACACAATAGAATAAAGGAAATTAAACAATTCAAATGCATTTTTCCTCAAATTACTATTTCACGCTTTTTTAAAGAAATAAAATATATCAAAGATGAAAACATACTATACTACAATTTTTTGGTTTTTGAAATTCTTCAAAATTTTTAAGAAATATGTTTTAAAAGTATCAAATTCTTAATTGTTTGGATGAAAGAAGAAACATTGAATATGAAAACGTTATGTTAATCCTTATACTAAAGTAACAGGATGTTTGTCTGTTTTTTTTGTCTGTGTGTCTGTACCGTATGATCTCGCTAACCGCTGAACCGAGCGGGTTATCCTTAACAGGGTAGATTCTCATATGTCCCCGGAAGATTTTTAAATATTATTTTAGAAAGAGAGTTCAACGCAAACATAACCGTCTAACGCAACATAGAAATATTTTAAATATATAAAAGAAACATTTAAAGTGCTACTAGAGGCCTCTAGGGTCGTAGCCGCTAGTATGCTAAAAAGAATCAAACCAAAATCTACACAATACAAAGTGTAATGCATACAAGTTGAAAAATATTAAAAACAGAAAAATAATTGACTACAAATCATTCGAGTAGAGTTGGTAATGCCAATTGTTTTAAATGCTTATAATACACTGATTTTAAAAAATGCTATTATTTTTATGAATTTTAAAAAAATCCTGCTAAATGAATGATTTTTTATTGATATTTTTAGGTTTTATACATTAAATCTCGGAACAGATGCCGGACAAATTATATATTCTATGCTTATGATAGGAATAACTTTATTTTATTTGAACTTGTTTATGTTTAAATACCATTACTTTCAATTTAAGAAGCGGCTACGCCCCTTTAGTACGCCTCTAGTGGCACATGAGTAAGAATGGTAGAGGAGTCTATCCATTAATTTTAGTTTAAGATAATTAATCATTTTTTTGGTGGGAGAGGGGACATATCTTTCTAGAAGCAATTTTTCAGTTGGAGGGTGATGGACCCTTATTTACAAAAACGACCCCCAACCACAACTTGGAACAATGTATTTATTGTTACTTGAATCTTACACCAGATTGTCATATACTCTAATAAAGTAAAACTTGTACCGTGCTAAAATACAATCTCACCAATCCCCATCCCCTCACATCCTACTTGTCAAATAAATTGACCAATAAATGACAGGGGAAGCTTTAGAATAAAGCCGCTAAACTGTCAGTACTGCCAATGATTCCTCTGCTGATTCTGATTGGTCAACTTGGATCCTCTCTCCTCTACTACAAAAGATCTGAAAGGGATCTATCTTTGTAAGTATTCTTATTGAATTACAAAAACGCTAAAAATCAAACAAAGTACCTTGTTGAGCATAAAAAACCTTCTTTATTTTAAAAAAATTTAAATTAGTGGGTATTTGTTTGTTTATCACTCCGAAATTACCTCAATACTCATTATTTTAATATATTTTAAAGTATTTAAAACGCCTTTTAATAAAAAAAACTCATTTTAAATGACTTTTTTCTAAATTGAATTTAAAATTAGTTACCATTTATATCCACTTTTTAAAAAATTCCTGTTCCTTTAGAAATATTTATTTTTTTCCTTGTTTAAAACTTTGCTTTATTTTTCAAAATAGTATTATAACACACTGCGTTCGAAGGTGCTTTGTGTCAGAACCTAAATTGGGACACAGTGCATTTCATTACCCTAGGTCAGGTAACTTCATTTCACTTTTCAATAAAATCTAAAATGCAGCCGTTTCAAGTTCAATTTTCACCCACTAGGAAGAAAAGCAAAGATTATTTATTTAAAATTTTGAACAATTTTGCTTTTATAAAGTTCTTCATAAAACAACTTCTGAAGTGAGTTGATTCATGGCCATTTTTATCAGTTGCTTTGCTAAGGTCACGGAAATTCAGACTGAAATAAATCATATATATAGAGGTTTTATGACAGAATTTTTAAAAGCAACGTTGTTCAAAATTTTAAATAATTAATCTTTGCTTTTCTTGTCATGATTATGCGGTAACTCCTATAGACGAAAATTGAACTTGAAATTTTCAAATCTAATTTTCTCAAAAACGGCTGCATTTTAGATTTTATTGAAAAGTGAAATGAAGTTACCTAACCTAGGGTAATGAAATGCACCATGTCCCAATTTAGGTTCTGACACTAAAGTCAAAGCACCTTCATACGCACTGTAATAAGCTTGTAACCTAGTGATGATTAGGGACATAATTATTCTTTTTTCATGTGGTATCTTTTATATTTTAGAGCGTTAGTTTAGTGTTCTTTTTCTTAATCTTCCACTTTGAAATACATAGGTTGAGAAGAGAGGTGCTAGTTGCTTTGGATATAGCTAAACTTGTTCAAATGTTACAGGTTAATTTCCTATTAGATTTTCTGTTTCAGGAATAATAGGGAATAGATAGAAATAGACACGTATCGATAATGCATATTTTATTTACTAAGTATATTTGCGATAACTTTTATTTAATGAAATCTTCCAATTTTTAACATGTACAAAACGGCCTGCTTAATTGCTTCAAGATCCATGTCAGATCTATATAGGAAATAAATGTCTATAAACGAGCTCAAGTTTTCCAAGGAATATTTGTTTAAAACTCATAGTGCTCCAATAATCCATAATAAACTCTCATTGCCCAGAACGATAAGACCCATTATTTTACTTTATTAAAAATAAATTCCTTTTTTTAATTTCATGTTGCTATTTACCTTATATCAATGTATTTAATTTCTAATCATAAAAAAGAAAATTTAGATTTATAATATAATAAATTTAAGAAAACTCTATTTTAGAAGAATTCGATTGTGGCGACACTTTGTGTGTTCAAATATTAAACTAAAATTGTAATCATCATCATTAACCCTTTGGTGATGGTAATGTAAAGAAAAAAATATAATTTAAAAAATCTTTTTAAAATCATTTAGATTATTAAATATTTACTTTCTTTTAGATAGTAATGCCGGGTGAGGAAAATAGATTTATTGAGAAATAGATATGCATATAGAAAACTAGCCAATAGGGAGATAATTATATCGAGCCAACTCTAGTACATTAATACAATCGACCTTTAATATCATGAAAAACATAATATTGCGCAGACCTTTGACATACCTTTGTTTGTTGTAATAAAGATTTCATATAAATTATATTAATTACAATTTTAAACCTAAATCATCTATACTACAAAAATTTTAAATAAACCTGTTTTTTTTGCTTGACGCACGAATATTCGCCGTCTAAATATTATCAAGGTTTCAAAAATATTAGAAAACAAGCAGTGTAGACATAATTCAATAAAAATAAGTAATTCTTATAATTTTTACACAGGCAAAAATATATTTTAATAAAAGAGGCCAAAAAACTGTCATTGCGTCAATAAATTTAATCCACTTGTCTAAAAAAGATTTAATATTAATCTCCTTTTGTATTTTACTATTTTACTCAAGTTTTCTATTTGATACTTTATATTTGAAGTTGTCAAATTAAAAAAAAAAAGGATTTAACCATAGGCGTAATAGGAAGGGATGGTATGCATATTTAAGTAAATAACTATATGAAATTCTACCCACGGGTGGGGACCTTGTACCGAATTTCAATTAGGTCTTTGAATATCAGTCGCTACAAAAGGAGAGAAAGCAATATTCTAGTAGACGAAAAAGGTCCCCACTACTAGGGCCAGGTAGTTGTCTGGATTTTGCATTTATACTTTTATATTATGAATTTTTTGAGGTATAAACAAAATATTTTCTCGGGAGGGTTGGGGAAAGCTAATAAATTGAGTTTTCGGCACTTTTCATCACCCTTATCTTAAAACACGTGCACGCCCTTGGATTTAACATATACAATTTTACAAGATTACTTATATTTATCAAGTGTTTCTAACTTGACCCTTCAACTTTTTGTTCTTTAGCTCAGAACAGGGACTCAGAACTTCTATCCTCCACCCTCCCCCCCCCCCCCTTCTCCCTGCGGGACTCTTTAACCCTTATTTCACCCTTTACAAACTAGATTTAAACTTACGTTTTTCCTTCAATAGTTTGTTTGTGGATGATGGGAGAACCATATATGGTCAGACTACAAACGGTTTTATTGCTCGACCTTTGTCTGATAAGTCCTTACTGTGCAGTGTGCATAGTAATGAGTTGCACATGTTTTTGGCCAAGGCATTCCCATTAAGAGAAGGTTTACTGAAAAGTATATGTTTCGATGCAAAAATCGGACACACAGACAGACATACATTATATTACTTTAATATTAGGCCATACTTGTTTTATATAGGAAGAAAGAGCGGCTGTAGCGTTGAACAATTTTCTATGGAACATGGAGGATCAAGTTCAGTCTGAGGAACAATCACAAGTTGGTCTAGGACAGGTGCTCTTATCAGGGAGTGAAAGGGGAGAATATAAGCATTCTATTCAAAACAAGCCATACGTCTAATAACACCGTTTATGATTCGGATAACAATGGACATATTATTACTTGGATCTTTCACCAGATTATAATTTTTCGAATAGAGTGAAACAATAAGCGTGCTAAGATAACGATAACCCCCATTCCACCCCCTCCTCTCTTACTGGATGAACGAACTGACCAATAAATCCCATGTGAACAAGCTAAATTGAAGACTATTTTCCCCTGTCATGATATCCACGTATATTCTACATCCATTCGGAAAACTGATGTTATAAAATGGTATTCCATGATGAATCTATATATTTTTTGAACTATTAATATTTAATTTCAATAAGCAAATAAAATGAAGACACAATTTTGAGACTTTTATTTTAGGAATTTATCAGAAATATATCCCAGATAACCAGCTCCCAGTTAGATGTGGATGATTTGAATAAGGTAATAGTTATTAGTCGCATCATATGATAAAAAGCTCTCAGCTGATGGATGATATGAATATGGTAAAAGTTTGGGATCTACTGCAGTTCACGGTAAAATATTGCTGGTAACGAATATTGCCAAAAATCTATGAATTTTAAAGGCTGCTAGCTGCCAAACGGCTGAACGTAATGATCATACCCGCACACCATTTTAAGCGGTATAAAAAGGCCTACAACAAATCTGGAATAGCCAAGATTCAATGATGCACAGGGAAAGCTTCACTGAAGAAAAACACTTAAAATAGGCCTTTTTCGCGCATTTCTCTGCACTGCGAGATAATTATGCATTATTGATTTATGTCTATTCCAGATTATTTGTAGGCCTTCTCATGCCGCTTAAAACAGTGTGCGGGCATGATCTGTACGTTCAGCCGTTTGGCAGCTAGCAGCTTTTAAAATTCTTAGATTTTTGGCAATATTCGTTACCAGCAATATTTTACCGTGAACTGCAGTAGAACCCAAGTTTGTTTAGCTACTTAAAAAGCTAAATTTTCTGCAATTAGAGTCTGTAAGATAATGCACATGTCTTAGCTCAATATTTTATGTTTGTCAGCTTTTATTGTAACTAGAAAGTTCTTTTTTTAGCAGAAGTAACTGTAAAAAATGGAATGATCTGAAAAAATGTATTATAAATTGAAAAGATTGCAAGCTTTTAAAATATAATATGACTATTATAATAAATATTTATTTAAAAAGTTTCAAAGGATTATACTTCTTTGTTTTAAAGATAGTTACATAATAATTAAAGCTAAAAATAAAATTATAATAACATGCAAACTATAATCTTTTGAAATTAAAAAAATAGATTATTGAAAATATCCTTTCAGCTATTGGTGTACTGCAAGTATACCTTTTGACAATAAAAAATATTTTTATTGCTTATTTTAGATTAGATTAGATTATAATGATAATATTAGTAGTAACATAAAAGGAAAGTGTATTACATCAGATTTACCATACTTATATACCATGTGATTATAATGTATAATTTTACAATATATCAATTCAGCTATCTATTTATCTATCTTTATAAATATTTATCTACACATCCAATGTATCTATTTAAGATTTGAACTTATTAATCAATGTAGCTACAGATACTGCTTCAAAAAGAGTTAAACCACATATATAATTTTTTCTTGCATCAATTTATTATTTACAAGTCTATCTATATATTCATCTATCTAGCTAACTTAAATGATTTACTTTTATCTATTTAGGCTCTGAATTTATCAACAATATTCTTCAATTTATTATCTACCAATCTATATATCTATTAATGTATTTATTATCAAATAATATACTATTTCTATATATTCTATCTATCTACCTAGGCTCTGAATTTATCAACTAAATTTGCAGCTACGGAAACAGCTTTAGAAGGATTTCAACATCTTCAACTATTGTTCTACTATGTCAATTTCTATCTATTTATCTATCTATCGAAAGTGACATTATACTATCTATATATCCTATCTAACTATCTAGGCTTTGAATTTATCCATCAGGTTTGCGGCTACAGACACAGCTTTAGAAGGAGTTCAACCATCTTCAACTATAGTTCTACCAAATATGTCAATTGATATAAATCAGTGTGTCTATCTATTTATCTATCTTTTAAAAGTGACATTATTCTGTCTATATATCCTATAATACCTACCTAGGCTTTGAATTTATCCACCAGATTTGCAGCTACAGATACAGCTTTAGAAGGAGTTGGAACATGGCCCAGCAAACTAGAGTTCGATACTAACAGGGTTGTTCATCTCTGACAAATAAAAAAATAATTTGGAAATTTCTGAGAGACAATGACAAAGTTGTATAATAACGTTTTCTTATTCGTTGGCTTAATAATTTTGAGACTTTTTGTGTGTCAATATTGCGGAAGTACCACAATTTGTCGGTTATTGTCTTATCCCTTTAGATCCTTGGGAAATTTCACTTACTAAATTAATAGGATGTTTGTCTGTCTATAAAACAATAAAATATTATTACCTAACAAAATAACTTATATAAGATTATTTAATACTTATATTTGCGGGAACTTTTGTTTTATGAAATCTTCCAATTTTTAACATTTACAAAACAGCCTGCTTGATTGCATCAAGATCCATGACAGATCTATATAGGAAATGAATGTCTATATATGAGCTCAAGTTTTCCAGGCATTAAATGTTTAAAACTCATAATGCTCCAATAATCTGTAATAAACTCTCATTTACCAGAACAATAAGACACATTATTTTACTGTATGAAGAATAAATTAATTTTTTTATTTAATGTTGCTATTTGAATTATATTAAAGTATTAAAGTTATATCCATAAAACAGAAAATTCAAATTTATAAAATAGTAAATAAAAGAAAGCTTAGTTTTAAAATAATTTGATACTAGCGATAGGTGCGTAATGTGGTCAGATATTGAAAAAATATTTAACAGTTAACTAAACATTTTAACCCTTTCAGGACAATAATTTGAAATAAAGAATATTTAGATCCTAAAATAGTTTAAAGAAAGAAATCGTCAGGGAGAATATAATGGAAGAATAGGATTAATAGTCAGAATTCAGATAACCAAAAGAAAGAAAATTAAACATTAACCCATTAGTGCTGAGCGCCACTTTTATGGGCCGATCGAGCTGAAAATTTCAGGGAAGCTTTATAATGGTCAAAACGGAATTCCAATTTTTTTGTTTTGCTCTAGTGGCGTGCACAGGAAAGTTGCAAAAAAAACCCGGTTCGGCATGGCCATAAATGCACAACGGGTATTTTGACCCATTTTGGGTGGTTTTCTGCCGGCATTAAAAGCCATTTTCCTAAATACCCAGTTATTTCAACAAAAAAATGAAAAATGTCATTTTTGAACGCCCAAAGTGAGATGAACACGTTTTAGAACTTTGATACGATCCGTAATTGAAAACTACACAACCTCATGTAATCTTTTGGGCTACAAGTAATATACAAAGCAATTTATTTCAAATTTAGTGTTTCGGTCGGTTTCGGCCTCCATTTCGGGTAAAAAAGCCCGTTTGTCGAAGTTTTAAAACCTGACATACACAAAAAAGAACATATAAAAATTGGATGATACATATCAGAAAAAGAGCATAAAACTATTGGAGGACACATATAGAGATTACTAGAGTAAACTGATTAGGGTGGCTCAAGAATAATAAATCATAAAAAAATATTTAATGGTTGAAAAGTTAAAACTGGGTAATAAAACCAAAAACCAAAACCGAGCTGGGTTTTAAAACTGTCAGGTATTTATGGCCATGCCGAACTGGGTCCTAATAAGGCGTAAAAAAAACGATAAAAAAATCACATAAAAAATGATAATTTGAATAAAACGAATTCACAAATAGATGTACTTGTCAATAGACATTAGATTTCACAAAAAAAATCAGCAACTTAACTATAAAAACAAAAAAGTTATTAATGTTTTGCGAAAGCACCTGTTTTTTCGCGGCAGATCCATATTATCTATATCATAGATCCATATCTGAGACTTCTCTTCGGGGACAATAGATAAAGAACGGAGTAAAGGGGAGGCTCACAAAAGGATGATGAAATTTGAAGACTGGAAACCGTTGTTTTTTTCCATTTTTCGGAACCGGGTTTTAATACCCGGTTTGTCACTAATGGGTTAAATAAACCTAGCCAATAGCGAGCCCAACTCTAGTATTTTTATATAGGCCAAGGGAATAGTGATTTTTCATTTTTTTTCTGGTTTCTGTAGTTTGATAAACTCATAAGTGAAAATCATTATTATTTGATGTTCGTCTAGCTGTCTGACACTAAAAAGTTGGATCATTTCCAGGTAAAAAAAGGCCTCGGAATTTATTGACTTCAAACTTTGGGTACTTTTATAAAATCTTCATGGGTTGGTTTGAAATAACCAGTGGCCAAAATTTTGAACAATTAATATTAATTTACAGAATTGGGTAATTTTATTTATCATTACTTGGATGTACACTTATACATTGATTAATGCCTTTTCCCTAAATAAACATTTCTTGGGAATTGTTATGAATGCTATTTTTAGGGTAAGAACATAAACCGGATAATCCAAATAAAGTTATGTTTATCAAGCATTTTCTTAAAGCATATCATTGTCCATATTCTTTGTAGTACTGCTACTCTATGATTAAGATATGTCCATCAGTTTGCATGTCCGTTGGCTATTCCTTTTTAAAAGCTAAGCTTTTCTAAAGTTATAGTCGGCCAGTTCGTCCGCAACGGATAGCTTTTCTCGTTAATTTAAGCAATTTAGAATTGTCCTATTGACACAAATAATATTTTGTAGAATATTTTGTTTTTATTCCTGGGTATAAAAAAAACTCATAAGACTGCGCTAGACAGATAATTGATATTGATTTTCTCTGTGAGTAAAAATTGTAAAACAAAACATTCATATTTTTGCATAATTTACTTTCCAGTATGGCTTTAAAACCGATTGATATCCGCTGGATTAGAACCAGTTATTAGCCATACCGAAAAATCATGAATAGCACCGTATTACAGAAATTTATATATTAAAATAAAAATCATAAAATTAAAAACAAATTAGTTAGCTCGGGCCTTTGGCGTCTCGGGACCAACAAAACTGGTTTAATTATTATATTTTAAAATTTTAATATCCACGGAAAGCTGTCTATAATACGATGCGATAGATAAATATTTCATAAGAAATACGATGTAATATATCTAAATTAAATCAAATTAAGAAGAAGAAAAAAAAGGGTACAAAATATTTTTGCGCATTTTGCTCTTGAATCTTTATGATACTTTAGTTTTCAGTTTAACATTGATAAAAGCAAACATGATTACATCTAAAATAAGTGAGTTTTATTAGGAAGGCTACTATATAATGGTCTATATAACGTACAACTAGAAACATACTTACATAGGCCGGATTTTACTTTCTTTTTGCTGAATACGCCAAAGAAAAATCTTTGTTTTTATTTGGAGTCAACTGGAGTCAGTTTCAATAGAAATATTCTAGACACTGCTGGAAACATCTACGATATTTTATTAAAACTATCGAGTATAGTCCCTTTCGTAGCAACGCCTCTTAAGGGGCGTGTCGTCGTATTTTCACAGTAGCATTTCCCCTATTTCTAGCCCCTGTGGTGGGCTCTAATCCTGCGGGGCCAATAGCCTAACCCTGCGGGCAATCACCTAACCAAATTTAACCTAACCTAACCTAAAATAACCTTTAAAACTAATGCTAAAATACGACGAAACGCCCCATAAGAGGCGTTGCCGTGAAAGGAACTATACCCAAACTATGTAATGAAAATATGTTTAAAATAAATAATAAAATAATATTTTGATATTGGTGAACACTAAAAGTAGTTGGCCAGGCGATTTCTTCAAGTCCAAACTCTCATTCCAAATCAAGCACGGGGTATTTAGGAGTAATCTCAAGACTGGAGAGAAAACTATATTTCAAGTGCTGAAATGGTAATTACTTTTTTTAGTCTGGATCATGTAAACATATGTGTTTTTTTTGTTGTTGAGGGGGGGGGGGTGGTTGGTATATGGTGTTGTAACCGTTTAGAAAAAGAGTTTAGGTTGGCTTAAGTTTACTTTAGGGTTTACTATAGCTTGTTTGAATTAGAACAATATACAGTGATCAGCTTTGCGCACGATTTAGGCTTACAGTAAGAGACACTGGTTAGGGTTTAGTGGTTAGACTTGCGCAAGGTTTTAGCTTCCAAAAAGAGATATTGGCTTGCATATATGACCGAGATCTGATTTAAGTAACATATATTTTACTTTCTTCAGTCAAAATTATTTTCTTCCTAATTTTCAACTTTTTTCTTTGATAATAACAATTTATTGTAATAAAATATCTTTAAAAAAATTTTCAGAAAATGCAAAACATTTCAAATAGAAAGTTTAGGCCTAATGTTACCTACTTCTCCAAGATAAACATACCCAGTACATATACATGGTTAATTTTGATTAATGTATTATTAAAGGAAACCTTAATTGTATAACTTTCAGGTATGATTATATAAATTCGTTCATACTGGACTACATAGCATATTCTATACATGTGTCGGAGGTAATTACTACATTTAAACAAGGATAAAAAGTTCCAAAGTTAGCGCAGCAATGGCAATATTTCAGCCTATCTTTTAGTTTATCAAGGGAGATATGGAACATTGTAATGTATATTACACTGGTACCCAACCCAATTGCAAAACAAATTGGGTGACTATGTTGAATTTCAATTGGTTGGTTCAAACTGGAATTTCAACCGATGAGTATCTTTCCACTTTGGCCTATCCCTACGGGGCAAAATCTGTTGCAGCCTAATCCTGCAAAGGTGACCAATACACAATATAAACTAATCTAAGATAACTTATAGTAATTAACCCTTAACGGTCTGGGGGGGGGGGGTTGAACGCCCCCCCCCCACTCCGGTTTTCTCTATCTCATTTTCTGTGTGTGAAAGATAAAGAGCCCATCTGCGTGACTTTTTAAGTATGGGTATGACACATAACTGAGAGTTGGAATTTTTTGAACATCTCAATCCTGGCGGGCACAGGATGCCAGCAAACCTGGCAGGGTCATCCAGGTAAAGAGCAAAAATATTTTGAACGTTGAACGCCCCCCCCCCCCCCGACCGATTAAGGTGCGGCTGGGGCCCGACTGTAAAGGGTCAACAAACAAACTAATACTTCCCCCCATCTCCCCTATTTTACAATTATTTCAAAATAAGGAGGGGTGGAATCATATGTTCTCCACCAGGGATAAGGGATGGGAAACGTAGGAAAATATTATTTCAGGCCTATTTCAAGCCTAGGCCTATTTCTAGCCTAATAAACCAGTTTTGGGATGGCGCAGTGCTTCGTATAAAACGCTAATAAAAAAGCTGTGTGTGTGTGTGTAGATAAAGTATAGAATCAAATTCAGGTAGCTAGTTTAAAGTAAAAAACATAACTTTTTATAAACCTATATATTAATGGCTTTTGTTAAAATGAAGTTTTTTCTCTCCCAAATTTTTTTTATCTTTTACTTTGGTAATTTGAACTGTCAGAAAGCTATCGTTGGGTTTCATTCAGACAGATTTTAGTTTGTATTATTTGCATTTTTATTAATGAGTAAAAATTTTATTTGAAAATTTCATTGCTAATTAAAATTCAAAATAAATAAATTAATATGCACTTGGGTAACATTCTATCAACTATTCTTTGTAGTGATATTATGTAGTGATATATTTGTACTGTGTTTTATTGTGTATTGTACATATATTAGGGTTAAAGTGTTGTACCAATTCCGTATTAAATTTTTAAAATTCAAAATACAACATCTAATTTATAAACTACCAAATGAAAATTCGTAGCTACCTCCTTTCCAAAAAATAATCCCGTTATTTTTGTTTTTTCTATATGGCCCTTTTTTAATGTTTAACTCTAAGCAGATTTAATAATTAAGCTAATGTGATCTAACACCATTTATATTTATTTTTTAGTAGCAGACGAAATCATTATTTTTCCCAGAATTGTCTGCTTCTAAAATTTTCGCCAATTGGTGATTGGTTGTTAAAAACAGGCCGATTCTTATTGGTTTAGAGCTATAGCTACTTGGGAGCGTCCGCCAGTTTGATAGTAATTTGTAATAGTTACAATATCCCTTTAGAATCTAGGCCGGGACCTAATTAATGGCCAGGTTTCCTATCCCCTATCCCTGTTCTCCACTAAGCACTTTGATGGATAACTCTATTTAATTCTCAAATATAGTACACATTTGAAATAAAAATACAGATTAAAGGGAGATATTCCATTACAGAGAGGTTTCTCTTTCAATAATCTCGTATGTTACATACTATAACTGCATAATTTTACAACCATGATTTTCACAAATTTCATTATAAACGCCTACACAAAAATATTTGGTAATTCAAATGTTACATTTATCGGTTATTCACCTTTTTTACCCAAGTATATATATAAATTCAGCTTATAGTAGTCACAAAAAGCTCTAGTATAAATTGCCAGATCGGACATAGGTAATAAAATTAAAAGTAGATGGTGTATCAGAGTCACCCCTCCCCATACCCCCCCCCCCCCCACCTACTTTGAGTTAACCCATAAGTCTCTAGGGGCGTATACGTGTCTATAAAGTTATAAAAGTAACAATTTTTGAAGCATATCTATTTAACGAAATCTAAAATATTGATTTCCCTTCATATTTATAAACATAGTTGTCATTTTAGCTTATTTAAAAAAATATTCATCATATTTTTTTTATTTTAATGTTAAAAAATGCAAATTAATTAATCTCAACAACAAACACAAGTTCCTTCTGAATGGACGTGATTTTTCAAAAATGTTCAGAACACTACAGAAAAATTATATAAACAATCAATTAAAAACAATAAGAGCTTTTTCAAAATTAATCTACTCTATCTACGTATTTTTGAATATATAAATATCTGTTTTGAAGCACAGTTACTATAAAATACGAACCTTTTGTTCGCTCAAATTAATATTTGTAAAAAAATACAATTTTTAATTTTGAAAAGCTTTTTTTATTAATTAGGAATCCACCAAACATGCAAAAAAAAGTTATTTCCTCTTTTTGTTAAGCTTATTGGTGGTGAAGTTATTCTAAAATTAGGTTATAACTGCTCATATGTCACTCTTTCAGAGAAAGTTATATACTATATGTGTTTTATTACTTGTACTAACTTTCTGCTTATATTATAAATAACAGTTTACTGTTCTATTTCCATCCAACTTAAAATGCCATGCTACTTATGAGCATTAATAACCTTACCAATATTTTTTTTTTCATTTTAAATTCTACTTAATTATGAATGAAATGTAAGTTAAAAATGAATATATTATTACTTGGATGTTACACCAGTTGTTTATGTTCTCTAATAAAGTGAAACTAGTAGCAGGCTAAGATAACGATAATCCCTAATCCACCCATTTCCCTTCTACTGGAAGAACTGAACAATAAACGTGTTTCCAAAATAAAATGATGACAATTTCTCCCCTGTCATAATATCCACGTATATTGTATTTCTACTAGGTTGGAGGATTTTATTGGTACATAATTGCTCTGCAAGATCTGCTACGTGCTACAGAATACACTGGGGCTAGTGGCGTCTATGCTATCAGGTAGAAAGTTGCATTTGTTATGCTTTCACACAAATAACCTGGTTGAACACTTAAACACCACACCCTTGTTTAAAAAGGGGAGGTAGTTTTTTGTTTGTATATTTATTTCTTTTAGGTCAGGATAGGTTATGTTATATTAGGTAGCCTCTCGCAGGGATTTAACTAACTCCCTCCCTTCTTTTTCTTAATTTATAAAACAAAATAAGGGGATTGCTTGGCACTATGCAAAGAAATTATTTCAGAGATAGAAAATTGTTTATATAAATACTAGCGGCTTTACCCCTTGCCTCTTTTTGAGGGGTTAGAGGTCTCCAACCCACCAAGAAAAAGGCATAGAACCACAAAAGGACCAGTAATTATATTCCCGAAGAGTGGAGTTCTATAGGTTCAGCGGTTACTGAGACATTAAGCTTCAGACTATTATATATATGATTGTTAGTCTATAACTGCTTGATAAATTATCTTAGCTATTTGTTTCTAAAGTTCAAACAGAATATGGTAAACTAAAGAAGGTGTATCAACTTTTTCACTTTTTATTTAAGATAGCTAGCCGGTTCTTTTAGTAAGTAGAAGATGTAAAATTTTTCATAGAATTCAGATATGCAATCGTTTTTTTTGTAGACCTCTTATTTTTAAAGTAATTTAATTTTTTTTTTTAAATTAAGTCGATTTTAAGGTACTAAAATGCAACAAAAAAAAGAAAGAAAATGGCCATTATGAACAAAAATAGTAAGATCTTTAATTTGACACCTTACTTTTTCAATCCTGTCAAGTAATTATTGAAAAAAAAACGATTGTTTTAAACCCATGAGAATAAAAATTTTGAACCAAATTTTATCATTACCAAGGCATAAGAAATAGGCATTATATATATTGTTAGAATGAGAAAAATATTACAAATCCATTCTAAGCAAAATTGAAATAAAAAGTTTACAATATAGTTTATAAACTACAATAAAAGGAATTATATGAAAATATTATTTTATATTATACAGGCAACCACCTTATTTTTTGAATTGAGAATAGAAATGGGAAGAGGGTAAAGAGGGGGTAACTAGGGGATGACGAAAGTGTTGCCTGTACAACAAAATACAATAGGCCATTTTTTCATTTTGTATTTTTTTACTTTTTTTCAATTTTGCTTACAATGGATTCGTAATATTTTTCTGATTCTAAAGGTATATATGAACCCATATTTTTTTTTACCTGTGAAATGATAAAATTAAGTTCAAAGTTTTTATTCTCGTGGGTTTAAAAAAATAAATTTTTTCAATAATTACATGACAAAATTTAAAAAGTAAGGTTTCAAATTAAAGATCTTACTATTTTTGTTCATAATGGCCATTTTTTTCCTTTTTTTTGTTGCCTTTTAGTACCTTAAAATCGACTAAATTTTTTTTTTTAAACTTAAATTACTTGAAAAATAAGAGGTCTACAAAAAAAACCGATTGCATATCTGAATTCTATGAAAAATTTTACATCTACTACTTACTAAAAGAACCGGCTAGCTATCTTAAATAAGAAGTGAAAAAGTTGATACACCTTCTTTAAGATAAAAGGAAACCTTGAAAATTGGGTAAAATCGAAGTAAAAGAAAAATTTGCATGTATTCTTTTACAGAGAGAGTGGGGGAAAATGGACTGTTTATTGCACTAGTCCCCAAAGTTTTATAAGAACGTTCTCTTATTCGTTGGCTTGATAATTTTAAGGACTTTAGTGATTTTTGATTGGCTTAATCTTTAAATTGGGTGTTTAAACCTTTTAACCACTAATTTTTATTACTGGAGGGGTAATTTTGTGCAACACCATTGCGGATGTAAATCAATATATCAGCCATTGCCTTATCCCTTTAGATCCCTGATTCTTTTATATACTATGTGTTATTTCCTTAGAGTAATTGAAATAAAATTGAGTATTGTTTACAACTTCGTCTCTATTTATTGCATTTTTTTGCATTACAAAAATGTTTAAATATTTGTAGTAGTATTTACTATTTTTATTTCTATTGGCTTACAATACAAAGCTTATTGAACCTTATTCTAGTGAATTTTAATTATATTAGTTTATAGTGTCTAACTGTCTTGAATTTCAAATAAAATAAGAGTTTAATGCCCTTAAACTATTTGGATAGAATAAGTTTTTAAATGGTTTTGTAATTAAAGTGCATTTATTCAATTTTAAACCGTATGTAATTGTTTTTAATTTTTTTTTGCATTTTTTCAGACGAAGTTTTTTTTTAATGAGATAAAATCTATCTAACTATTAGAATAATTTTAATTTTAAATATTTCTTTATGACCTTAAGTAACCTCTATATGTTGCCCTCCCCTAGACCCTAGGTTTGAAGCAACTATCCTATGATATAAAGTAGAACGGTGTTTATGTCTGAAAACAGAGATCTCCGAAATTACTTGTTTAATTAAGTTGTTCTTATTAGGCAAGATTTATAAATGTCTCAGAGTGGTTTCAGGCAAGTTTCCTAACCCTTCCCCCAAAGTTTAGAAACATAGTAACCCTTCTTATGTCAAGAAAAAATATTTTTTTTTGTCAGGTATTATGTGAGTGGAAACCTTACAGCAGATAACCATAGAAGCTACTGTATTCTCGATTCTTTACAGGTAAAGATATATATACATATATATTAATACAATATATTAACCCTTAATGGTCTAATAGGAACTGAGATAATAGGGGGGGGGGGGCGTTGACGCCCCCCCCCCCCCAACCGATTAAGGTGCGGCAAGGGGCCCGACTGTAAAGGGTTAATAAAACTAGGATGACAATCATGAAATACTAAGTAGTAAGGTTTATTGTATGAAGCTTAAGATCTGGCAAACTCCTGGTTCAAATGCATTGCATGTTTTATGGAACATTAGTAAATGTAAAAGTTAGGTTTAAAGCTATTTGCCTCCATCGCCCTCCCCTAGAGTCTAGGGTCGAAGCAACTAGTATTTAAAAAGTGATGCTATAAATCAAAAAGGAAGGACAAACGACAATAACTTTTGTAAACGGTCAGAACTTAATAAGCCGCACATTGACATCGCTTCATAAGGTGCGATTATTTTATATAGCCCCTTCAAGGGGCGATGTCATCGCCTTTTATCATATGGGGCTATGTGAAAGCCCCTCTTGAGAGGCGATATTAACGCCGCTTAAGATAAGAGGCTATGTTATAGCCCCTTCATGGCCTCTTAATAGCTCCTTTGAAGAGGCGTTCATATAGCCTCTTACAATAAGAGGCTATGCTATAGCTCCTTGATAGCCCCTCCATCGCCCCTTCTCCTAATTTATCTCCTAATTTATATTACATCACACCTTGATGGCCCCTCCATCGCCATAGCTCTTTATAGCTCCTCATCTTAATCTATATGACATAGCCCCTTCATCGCCTCTCCATCGCCCCTTCATAGCCCCTTACCTTAATTTAATTAATAAATTAAGGTAAGGAGCTATATAGGGGCGATGGAGAGACGATAGAAGGTTAATTAAATAGCCCCTTAGGATAAGAAACGATATCATATCCCCTCTAAAAGGGGCGATAAAGGATCATTATATCGCCTCTTAGGACAAGGGGCTATTAAATCGCCCCTTTCAAGGAGCCATTACATCGACCCTTGTCATAAGGGGCGATCAATGAAAATAATCGCCTCATATGATGCAATGTCACCAAAGGGACTATTACCCAAATCTTATATGTAAGGTTTTAATTTCGACATTATTAACACGTTTATTTTCATTTATTTAGGGGGGGGGGGGTCATGAACCAAAATGTACCTTTAGACAGAGTAAAGACTAATTAAATATTCATTTTTTAATATCATCTATTTTAATCTTGAGATTAAATCGTCATAAAGCATATATTGAAAATAGCAAAGATTCTCTATTTCAAAACCTGTCAATTACCTAGTACAAGGCTTTTTTCCCGTCCATAACATTTTAATGTCTGGTCCAACAATCATAGATTTTTATGATTTTTATGAATTAAGTTTTACCTAAATATTTTTACTAGTTATGGCTGCGCTACTTAAAAATGCAAATGTCATTCCATTGCAAAAAACGCGATATTGGGTTTGTTAAAATATCCATTTATTTGGCATTTTTCAAGAATGTCAAGCGTGGGAAAATTTTTAGAATGTGGGAACCATTTATTTTGATTTAAATGGTACATATGATTTTCATTTAAATTCATTTTTTGGACCCGTGAGAAAATTTTTTTAACGTGAGAACTATTTAATTTTCATTGAATTTCATTTTTTGGAAGTGTGGGAAAAAACGGGAGAAAAAATATGTTTTAATATAAAGAAATGTTCTATCAGTTTCAAACCGTTTTCATTCGATAGATCATACTGACTTTGGAAAAACTGTCAGACCGATTTTTGAAATTCAATCTGTGAAAAAAGATATTCAAGTTTTAATTTTTTGTTTTGAAAATATTATTTTACATGTATTGACGCCATCTTGGATTATGATAATTTTTTTTTGTTAGAAGATTTTTTTCCTAAAATATTTTTAAAAAATTAACTTTTTACAATAAAAAATCTTTGAACTTAAATTGACCAATAATTCAAAGATTTTTTCTCTTTGATTTGGAAGATTTTTTATGATTTTTATTTTTAAAATAAAAACACAACAGTGAAAAAAATGAAAATTAAATGAAAAAAGTTTTATGATTTTATACAAGAAATTATTTGCTAACATCACCTTTTTGTTGCAATAGAATGTTATTTAAGCTAACAAAATTTAGCATAAATGGATATTTAAATCCCTCGGTATTAAATGATGAGCTAACGCTCGATCATTTAATACCTTGGGATTTAAATATCCATTTATGCTAAATTTTGTTTGCTTAAATAACTCATTGTTTATCTATCTTTTGATTAATTTTCTCCATAATTTGCAATTAAGATTGTTAACTTTTTCTAACAATTGTGAAGTTTTTATTTATTTTTTTACGTCAAAATCAAAATCGTTTTCTGTTCACTTTATTTATATGAATATTTAGAAACAATGTTTTAAGCGAAGCTTCTCTATACAAAAGTTTTAAAGAGTAAAAATAAAATAATGTCCTGACACTCTAGAAGTGTTACTTACTCTTTGCTTGTCAAACTGATTAATTTTAAGGACTTCGCTTTTAAGGATGTTGGCATCATAATTTTATTTTAATTTGCAAAGCTTCTCTATATTTAAAAATCTCCGTCCCTCCGTAAGACACGAACAGGGAGAAACGTAATTTTCTTAGCTAAAACTCAAGATACACGGCTGAAACATTTTGTCAACATATCCATCAATAAGGAGCATAATCAACTATAAAAACATCCATGGCGGTCGGACTGCTTTTTTGCAGGTTTTTGGCTACTTTATATTATATTTAGGAAGAATATCTGCATCAGACATACAACTCTATGCCAGATATAACCCAGAAACTATACCAGATTATTGCTGAGAAAGACATACACTGGAATATTTACAATGACAGGTAAGATTAATTTGATGATAATCTTTCAGAAAACTTTTGTTGTAATTTTTCGATATCTAACTAAATATCATGAAATAGAATCTGAGGATCAGAAAGATTTACAATATGAATATTTCTTAAAACGTTAACAATCCAATCAAAATATAATAAATATTCATTATTAAATAGGTTGAATATATTTTGGACATATTCATTTTTTTGGTGTGGGGCATGATTTCCATAGAGGCACTACTTGGCACCTCATTGGTCTAATGATTTTTTTACAATTAGTGGTGGAATTCTATGTTTGTGAAAATAAATATAACATAATAGCTATGAAATGTGTTAATTTATGTACTTTAGACCTAAGCAAAGCTTTTAATGATTAAAAATTCATAATGGTATTTAGGTTTTTTTCTGACCTTTTAAGAATTATCAGAAAGTCTGTATGTCCATTTTAAACATGATGATATTCATAGACATTATAAGATCATCCCATTGACTTTATTTTTCAAATATAAATATCCAGGTATAATATGTAGGATATTATAAGCGAGGCATCTCTATAATCAAGTCTTAAATCAAGCATCCTGTATTTATGTAATTTCAGAATAGAATAATTTGGAACTTTTTTTCGAATTTCTAAACAATGCTGAATATCAAATGTATTGTTACCATATCTGTAAATGTGAATTTATCTGATTGTTTAATCTTTGATTTTTATGGATGTTGTCATCCTTTTTATTGACATGTTTTAGTATCAAATAATTAGAAATTATAAAATCTTCAAATAAGAATGAAAAAATCTTCCAAACCTTTAAACCTACACTTGATTTATGAGAATAAGTCTATGAAATTGGCAAAGTTTTGTGGTGAATAATGGTTTCAAATAACTTTAAAGATGGTTTAACTTTCTTAGATTAGTAAAGAGATAGATTACTATTGGTCATGGTATTTTATAGAAATAGCATTTATAAGATTTATTAACCTTTAGCATTTTTTCAGAATTATAAATTATATCATGTAAAGGACGTTAGTTTGGATGAAATTGGTCTCTTGTAGTTTTAGTTATAAGAAATCATCATGGCGATAGGACAATTCTAAGAACTTTTTATTACGGACGTACCAACACCGACTATAACTGTATAAAAGCTTAGCTTTAAAAAATGAAATATCTTCTTAGTAAGATTAAAGGTTAAGGAATATAAAGTTAATTCTTTGCATATGTTACTATCTCAGTTTAGCTTTCCAACATTTGGTTTGCATTCTCCACACTTGCGGTGATATTTTCACATTATTTCATTCAGAAATAATTTTCCAGTATGGCTTCGAAACCGATTAATATCTGCTGGGTTAGTACTGGTTCTTCGCCTTACTTAAAAATCATGTATCGCATTGTATTATAGCAAGCTTTCTACGAATATTTAAACAAAACTGGTTTTAATCTTATAATCTTTTATCTCAATATCTGCAAAAAGCTATCTATGATACTTTGCAATAAATAAATATTGCAATTTAAAAAAAAAATAATTAATTTCTTAATCTTTAAAATATTACAATATCTTACAAATTATAGAGTAATTTGATCGTAGCCCTGGATGTAGACAGCTATTCATTGTGGTCAAATAATGCTCTGAATTATAAAAATTAACTAAAATCTAAAAAAATCTAAAAGCCAATCCATTAGAAATTCTGACTATCTAGGGTAATTTATGTTTGACATTATAGGGTGAAAATATGGTTTTAGCGTGAGACGTCAAAATATTTTTTTTTGTGAATTCTAAGATTCTGGTTTTATTGGGGATTGAAATACTGTTATAAAAAAACGATGAAGAGAAAGTTAAGAATTTTCATTAAAACCTATCTGTCGGTCATATTACCCAGCTTTAAAATAAGCCGCAGCTACTCGGAACTAATTTCTTATAAAATATTTATAATACAAAGTAAAACGATGAATGTCCGTCCAGCTGTCGTCTGTCTGTCTGAAGCTTAAGATCTTTGTAATCACTGAAACTGACTAGCCTTTACTCTTCAGGTAACATAGATACTGGTCCTGCGATGGCTTCAAATCATTTTGTTGGGGTGTTGAACATCTCCTGATTTTTGCTCACATGGGGCGAAGCCACATATCTTACACAAGAATCGAATTCGCCTAACAAAATATTTAAACTGTTAATTTTGAATTTTTCTGCTTAGTAATCTTATATATTTAAATTTTAAAGTTAAATTTCTAATTTAGAAATTAAATAATCAGCAAAATTTGAGAACAATTTAAAATACCCGAAACACTTTAAATTAAAGTATTTGTAAAAAAGCTTACATAAATAGCTATGAGGATGAATATAAATGAAAATCTACCACAAATATATATTCAATGAGTTAGGTGAAAAAGAATTTTGTCTGTAACGGAGGTTATTACTATTAATTGAAACAATATGGTTCTCCTTGTGTCTTGTTCTTATGTCCAGGAAAGGTTTATAATTATTTTGTGGAAGGGTACCACCATTTTAAAAGATACACACTTTTCCTCAACAGTTTAGCGGATTTAAAACCAACACGCAACAAGCGGTCAATGGATCCTATAAATAGACATATTTGCTAAATCAAAACTGGTTTTACCTAAATTGTATCTGTTCCTTCTTCAGGATTATAGAATTTCAAAGATTTTAACTAAAAATGTGCGATGATTTGACTTTAAAATAGCATTTAATCTTAATGTTCATGACTTGTTAATATAAGTTTGTCATATTTGTTGAGGTTTTAAAACAATATTTCTATAGACAATTCAACAATGCATATTTAGGATTTATAACAATGGTTATTTTAGGCATTATTAGTGATATAAAAAGTCATATCAAAAGTACTTTTTATATATTAATTCTAATTGTTTAGATACTTAAAATATAAAAGTTTAGAATATAAAAGTACAAGAGTCAAAGCAAAATTGTAAGTAAATTTGTTAAAAAAAACTGCTTGATACAGGATAATGTTTATGGACATACTTACATTTTTAGGACTTGATTATAGAGTTGCTTCGCTTATAATATTATACTTTGTTGTCCCAGGAATCTAGATACCAAAAATCAGATCAAACGGATAATTAGATCACATAAAAATTTGTTGTTAAATTTGTTGTTAAGTTATCAACATGTTTTAAATGAACGTACGGACATTCTGGTAATGATTATAGAGTTGCTACGCTTTCTAAATCGTACCAAACTACTACAGGAATGATCATGCAAAGTTTGAAATCGATAGGACAATTCTAACATGCCTAAATTAACGAAACAAACTATCTATCTAGAAAAGCTTCGCATTTAATAATTATAGAAAAGCTTTGCTTTTAAAAAGTAAGTAAGTTAATATATGACGCAAAATGTTTCATTAAAAACATTATTTTAAAAATATATACTTAAATTTTAAACTTTTAAAATTTTATATAAATTGAATTAAATTTGGCAAAAATGTTATAATGATCCTCTGATATGTACTGATATGTCTGTAGCTTAAGATTTCGATAGCTGATTAAATTCTACACTTCATTAAAGCTTCACATAGGTCCCAGGATGGGTTCAAGCTATTGAATTTTAGATTTAAGTCTTTGAATGATTTTATGCCTTACCCCTTAGAAAACAGACCAACTAGATGCAGGGGCATAATCGCTATTTTTTATATTGAGCTAGTATATCTTAATTAAACACCAAATTATTGTCTTGTGTATTTAAGATTATTTAGCAATTGAAAACAATTATTATTTAATTTTGTATCTTATTTAAGACATGGCAAAACCTTTTTCAAAATGTGATCATAATCTAAATAGGTCAAAGATTTTGGTCCTTGTTGATCTATATTATATTTTTTTTACGTTAACAAACTAATAAAGGTTTTCTATATTTATTGTTCGTCTGTCAGTCCATAAAGGATAGATCTTATCGTTAACTTAGGCATTTTATAATTGTCCTATTGATTTTTTACTTGGCATGGTTGGTTATTTCTGTAGTAGTAAGGTACGATTTAGAAAGCATAGCAATTCTACAATCGTTGTCTATTTATAAAAAGTTGATTTGAAACATTTTTATATTCCTACTACAAAAAGGTAAAATGTTATAAACAAAGCATATCAAAAATGTAGGAATGTCCTTAAACAGTATCCTATATTTTGCAACAAATTTACTTACATTTTTTTAGACTTATACATATATATTTGGTTATTCAGTTATGACACTCTACAATTGTTAATGTTTTTTTGTCCTACCCTTTCATAGATTCACTTTTATGGAAATTGTCATCCTTGTTATTCATTAATGTATAATGAACTATTAAGTTGTTAACTAATTTGACTAGGTATACTTATTAATAACAGTCCTTTGATATAATCAACTAAACATAAACAATCTATTGTTTATGTGGTTGATAACTCTATACTATCGTGTCTTTTTTACATACAAAATTAGAGTGTCAATGCTGATTGTTTCTATATAAACAAGGATGACAACATCTATAAAAGCGAAGCTATGAAACCGTAGGACAAACTGACATTATCATTGAGCAGTTTAAAAAGTGAATAATCAGAATATAAAGTTATAAAAGTCGGACCAAATGTGTAAGTAAATTTGTTTAATTGTTTGTAATTAAAAAAACTGTTTAAATACAGGATAATGTTTAAGGACATAATTACATTTTAGGACTTGATTATAAAGATGCTTTGCTTTAAACATTGAACTTTGTTGTCCTAGGAATCAGTATTCCAAAAATCAGATCAGTTAGATAATTTTTACACATAAAAATTTGTTGTTAAAAAAATTAAAATCAACATATTAAAAATGGGCGTATGGACATTCTGGTAATGATTATAGAATTGATACGCTTTCTAAACCGTACCTAATTAGTACAGGAATAACCTTGCAAAGTTTGAAATCGAATTCTAACATGTCCAAGTTAATGAAAAAGGTAATTGTTCCACCTAAAAAGCTAACTGTTACTGACGGACGGACAGACTAACCGACCCCAATTGTAGAAAAGCTTCAATTTAAAAAAAAAGTATATGTTGTAAATCAACTGTGCCAGTATTTTTAGTTAAATGATATGTTGATTTTTTATTACTGTTTTTACTTTCTAAGTTTAGAATTTCACGGTAATTTGAAGAAAAACAAGCATTAATTAAAGTCAGAAGGTACCCCCGTCGACAATTTTATGAGTTATAATTAATCTAAAAAAAAGGTTTTTAAAACAACTACTGCTTTCATGTGTTAAGTGTAATATACAGCATCTATATTTTACATCAAAGGCCATTTTAAAGTCAAATCATCACACATTTATTGTTAAAATCTTTGAAATTCTATAATCGCGAAGAAGGAACAGATACAATTTAGGTAAAACCAGTTTTGATTCAGCAAATGTGTCTATTTATAGGATCCATTGGCCGCTTGTTGCGTGTCGGTTTTAAATCCGCTAAACTGTTGAGGAAAAGCGTGGATAATTTGCTTCTATAAGAAATTAGCCTCCCACCAAAAAATATTGAACATGGGCAAGGAATGACTTCTATCTCCACCTCTCCTCAAGTGCCTCTAGAGGCCTCTAGTAACGAGTAACTAATTAAGGCTTGTTCAAATTGGTTTAGTAATCTAAAAATGTGAACGATAATTCCTGAAACGGTTGGGCACAATTTGGAAAGTGGTTCAATTCTATTAGCCTAAACAGAAAGTCATTACTTTATTTTTTTTTACGTGACACAGATATTTTGATCTTTAAAACCATTCCGCTGTTTAAATATTTTATTTATTGTCATTAAGATTCGTTTATACGAATGTTTAGCTTCACTTTTATGAATGTTGTCTTCCTGTTAGATATCCTATTATATAAAGTAGTAAGCTTTTTGTCTGTAGTGAAGAATCTCGCTAATCGTTAAACTGATATGGTCTTCATTTACGGTGAAGCTTCTTATAGGTACCGGAATGGGATTAGGCCACTTTTCTGCCTTTCCATTTTACTTCGAATAAAGAGCACCTAGATGCTAGGGGCGCAGCCGCTAATGGTATATATAAATCAATACATTATACTTAGATGTTGCTGCAGATTTTCGGTGCTTGCTTACATGTGAAGACCGGAGCACCGAACCCCCCCCCCCGCTTAGTTTTGACAAAAATCAAAAATAAGGGGGGGGTAGTTTTTAACCCCCCCCCTTAATTTTGAAGAAAATCCAAAAAATAAGGGGGGGGGGTAGTTTTTTCACTGTACAACACGCCAGAAAGTTGTGCGAGGTAAATCAAGTAAATTCAGTATACCAGAGGGGAAACCTTATTACAGGGATATTCATGTTTTGGGGCATAATTTCCTTATTTATTGACTTTGGCCAGTAAAAGGTTTTAATTTTGCGCAAAATTAAAACCTTTTACTGGCCAAAGTCAATAAATAAGGAAATTATGCCCCAAAACATGAATATCCCTGTAATAAGGTTTCCCCTCTGGTATACTGGATTTTCTTGATTTACCTCACTCAACTTTCTGGCGTGTTGTACAGTGAAAAAACTACCCCCCCCTTATTTTTGATTTTCTTCAAAATTAAGGGGGTGGTTAAGTCTTTGCCTTGCTGAGCACTTTGCCTCCTTGCCGTTTTCCAGACATTAAAAAACTACCCCCCCCCTTATTTTTGATTTTTGTCAAAACTAAGCGGGGGGGGGGGGGGGTTTCGGTGCTCCAGTCTACTACATGTAAGCAAGTACCAGATTTTCTTGTACTCTGATAGATTATTCGCATAGCTGGCTCAAATAACAATACCACCTCTACTAGATGAACAAACTGAACAATAAATGGGGATCAACCTAAATTGACGACAAATTTTCCCCTCTCAATAAATCCACGTATTTTATATCCATTTATTCATATTTTTCCTAGTCGAGCTGAAGTCACCAAGAACATGCCAACTTCTCCAAATATCACCAAAGCTGTCAAACAGTTTGAGGTAACAATTGCTAAGCAGTAAGCTGTCTAAGTGTGTGTGTTGTTCAGTATGATCTTTGTAACAGTTAGAACTACTTTGTCTGCAGTCCGCCAGTAGTCCGTCTGTCATTAGAAAATTCTATATGATAAATCATAATAAGTCGGCTGCGATTTAAGATACACAGCTGAAATTATGAGTGTATTAGAAGATAATAGTTATTTCTCGCATCGTATTATAAACAGCTTTCTGCAGCAGATATAGAATGTACAATTATAAGATTAAAACCAGTTTTTTAGCCTCGAGGTGCCGAAGGCACGGCCAAAAAAACTGGTTTTAATTTTATGATTGTACATTTTATATTCGTAGAAAGCAGATTATAATACAAAGCTAGACATAGTTTTTTCGTATGGATGAGAACCGGTTCCTATCCACCGGATTCGAATGAATACGAGAATAGTTATTTCTCGCATCGTATTATAAACAGCTTTCCGCGGATATAGAAAGTACTGATGAGATTAAAACCAGTTTTTTTAGGCCCTATCCACCGGATTCGAATGAATACGAGAAAGAATATTCAAGTTAATAGGAATGAAAAGAGAAAAGAGAAAAATTATAAAGATATAAATGTAAAGTACACACAAATATAATGAAGCTTTCACCTAAATCTTTTTCAAATCTGCCTTCCCCCTTACCACAAATGATGGATAAACTGGGATATGAAACGGCCAAAACTATGAACTGACCCACAGAGAGTATTGTTTTGCAGTGAATTTATCAACCCATATGATTTTTTACTTAGGCTATGTTCATGTATACCTCAGCCCTGAGAAAAATCTTAGTTGAAATGGCAGACAACATCAAAATGTTGGTTGATGAAGAGGCGGAGAATATTAAGTACCATTGTAAATGGCCAATTGTAAGTATTTCAATTGTCAAAAATGCTGCTAAAAAAGGTGCGTGATATTAAAAGTTATCCTTGGTCAAAACAGGTGAAACCAATTTAATATTACTTGACTTTACTAATTATCACAAGCATTAATTTCTTTAATTTTTGTGTTTTCATGATTTACAAGATTTCCTTTTTTATACCTTCCAAAAGGCTATTCAGTTTTAGTTGGGTTAGTTACAATAAGACTCAATTGTCAATATGAGATTATTACTTTTTTTTAACTATCATGCCAATTGTTGCAGACAACCAAACCTTTAATTAAACTGCTATCTTGTAATATCTTTTATGGTATTGATTTACCACTCTTTTGGATCACGGTATTCATCATACTTTAACTATTAGTGTCACACATATAAAATAGTAGCAGCTAATCTAACTTTTAGTAACTGGACAAAGTGTCTTAAAAATTAGCCATGTGATGTCATAAAGATGAGAGATTATCCATCCCTTTTTTAGGGATTTCCTTTCCCACTTCTCCTCTCATCTTCCTCATTTTTATGACGTCGCATGGCTGAAATGAAGATACTTTTCTATTTTAGATAATGCTATTCTGTTTGTGTTTGTCTGTACCCATCATAGTGTATCTTTCCAGCAAAGCAAGCTACTCAATGAGACAGTCATCAAGGTAAAACTCTTTTTATTCTCTTATTTCAATCTTTAATCGTTTTTTTCTTAAAAAAAGGGCATTATAGGTATCTGAGGTTTATTAAATCATCTTCTAGATTATGTAATGTTTTTGTAAGGTTATTGTTGATGCTATTTATATTGTTCTTTATATAATTATGTTTTATACTAAACGTTATTTTCCCTTAACAAGTATGACAACATCCATAAAAGCGAAGCTCTATAAAACTTTATTATAGAGATACCTCACACAAAATGCCTTTTCAAGAGAATAGGATAATTAAATCATGTATAGATTTGTAGTCCAAAAGGCCAAAAATCACCAAATTCAAAATGGAAAAACACACTTTCTGGTAATAATTACAAAGCTGCTACTATTTTCAACTACAGAAATCAGCTTGCGAAGTTTAAAATCGATAGGGCAATTTTAACATGCATAAATCAACAATAAGAGCTATCGGTTACGGAAAAGAAAAGAAAGTGATAAAAACCAGTTTTAAATCCAAACATTACATAATTTACATTCTCAAGTTGTACCTTCATCTAATATTCATTAGGGAAAAAAATTAATCCTTCTAAATGCCAACCTATGGGTGAATAAGTTGTTACATAAAATATTCACAACTACTGGGTCAAGTGCAGTTCACGATAAAATGTTCCTGTTAACAAATATCTCCAAAAATCTATGAACTTTTAACCAACAAAAGAGAGCCTACAAATAATCTGAAAGTTATTATTCAACAAAGCACGTGTTTTTTCTTCAGTGAAGCTTTCCCTGTCCATAATTGGATCTTGGCTATTTCAGATTATTTGTAGCCCTTCTTATGTCGCTGAAAACGGTGTGTGGGCATAGCATGTACGTTCAGCCGATTGGCAGCTAGCAGCCTTTAAGATTCATAGATATTTGGAGATATTCGTTACCAGGAACATTTTACCGTAGACTTCACTTGACATCAGCTACTAAGTAGCAAAGTAAGCATGTTGGTAATATTTCCCAAATCTTTTTTTGTAATCCAAATTATACAAAATTATGTAAGTACACTTAAAGTACAAAAAAAGATTACACTAAACCTAAACAGACATGCCCCCCTTAACTCTTAAACGGAAGGGGGGGTGGAGATAATAGTTATTTATTATATTGTAGTATAGACAGCTTTATGCGGTTATTATAATACAAAAGTATAAGATTAAAACCAGTTTTGATAGCAAGGAGGGGCAGAGGCCCAGGCTAACAAAACTGGAACCTGTTCTAATTCAGCGTATACTGATCGGTTTCAAATCCAAACTAGAATAGTTATTTCTCGCATCGTATTATAAACAGCTTTCCGCGGATATAGAACGTACAGTTATAAGATTAAAACAATTTTTTAGCCCCGAGGTGCCGAAGGCACGGGCTAAAAAAACTGGTTTTAATCTTATGATTGTACATTTTGATATTAGTAGAAAGCTGGATATAATACGATGCTAGACATAGTTTTTTCGCATGGATAAGAACCGGTTCCTATCCACCGGATTCGAATGAATACGAGAAAACTCTTTTGTATTTTAGTAATTTATTAATTTTAAATGCTTTGATGAAGTCTAATAAAACTCTAACTTTAATGAAGGAATCTTCCTAAAATGTAAAAAAAATGTTAATTCTAGCACCGTAACTTAAGTTGAACCTTGAAGTAAAAACATTGAAAATCAATTTTATTCTAATTTGAATTTCATCAATAAACCTATCAGGCCTCTCAATACATATTTCACTTTGATGTAAGCAAATAAAAAAAAAGAGAGAAAGAGAGTGTGCATTAGTTTATATAAGATAATGAATATTTAAAAGGAAAAATGGTTTTTATGACAATTTAATATTTGCAAGTTGACTCAATATTTCTTTAATAAAAAACAAAACAATGGCTTGCCTTTTTTGATTATGAGACAATCTTTTGGGTATACATCAAAGTAAAAGAATGAAAGAAATAAAAAGAGTAATAATTATAGAGTGGCTTCGCTCCTTTAAATGGGTGTGAATTTTAAATAAAGCAAGTATTACAAACAGTTTTCTCACCTGTATAGTAGTTTTGCTCACTTTTGAGAACAAAAGATTTGCAGCAAAAAAATAAAAGGGTTAGATGTCGGACAAAAAGATGTAAAAATTGAGGGGTATTTTTATTATTATTAAGAAAGTGATAACGGAAACATATAAGAATAATGATTGTCTCAAAAAGCCATCCTTAACATGTGAGTTTCAAAATTCACCACAACCAAGGGCTCAACCGTGCCGCAGCCTTAAATTTAAACCCACTTGTGTGCAAAAAAAAAGATGCTGTGAGTATTGGTTTAAAAAATATGACGTAACAAAAAAAATTAGCCAATGAGAGTCCACTACGCATGCCGCCATTGGCCTCTCATTTTAAACCAATACTCACAGCATCCAAAAAAAAATCTGAAAAGATGTATTGTCTGTTTAGGAACAGGTTTAGACATCCAGCAATATTTTAAAGTTATTATATGACGATTTCAGTGAGGCTTACACGCGGCTGACGTCTGGCTGCCCAGCCCTGCTTAAACCTTTTAACTTGTCCTCAACTATGAATAAATTTCAAAATCTCTTTTAAATTCCTGAAGGAAACAATTGTTGATTTATTCCAGAGAAATGTTTGTTTAAAATTGGTTTGTTTGATTTATTCTGGTTAGTTGAGCATTTGTTCTTCAAATATATTTACTTGAACTAACTTTCATTCATTGATTCTAAAAATTTAAAATAATTGGATTCAATTTGGTACCTCATAAAACAGTTTCCTTCATTTGAATAACATATGAAATTTTTGAAGAAAAAACACGTGTATTTGATGTCTTTATATATTAGATTAAGTTAAGTAAAAGTTTGAAGAGCCCGCAGGGTTAGGGACTTTTAAATAGAAACTAAGAAGTTCGATGGTTAAGAAGTAATTTTGATTAAAGCCCCCAATAAGATTTTTTAAAAAGAAACTAATATGGTGTTGAATTTAAAGAAAAGAAATTAGTTTTCATACTGAGTATTTTAACCCTTTGCGTAACAAGTTTGTGTGTTATTCTTGGACATGACATATTCTAGGTTTATGTATTATTAGCATTGACTTATCCCTTTATCCCAGCCAGTTCTGTCTAATTATAAGCCTTTTGATTTTCTTTAGAACTTTTGATGAACAAGCAGAGAATTTGAATTATGAGAAGAGGAAAACAGACGGGTTGTTACAGCAACTTCTTCCTGTGGATATTATTGCTAAACTAAAGTCAGGAGAACAACCCACACCAAAGTAAGTTTTGTTCTTGTTTGAGACTAGCAGCTCTAGGAGTTGTATTTTGTTTGTTAGTTCATTTCTTTAAGTCACGTTAATTTAGTTTTATTGGTTACTGGATAGCCCAGCAGGGTTTGAGTCCCCTCTATGGGATATGTATGGAAAAAACAACCCCTTAAATTTTTTATATAGTTCTAAAAATGAAGTAACTTTACTTTTTAATAAACTTGTTACAGGCCCGGACTAACAAAACTGGTATTACTTTAATGATTTGCATTTTATATTCGTAGAAAATTATCTGTAATACGATTCTATAGATTATTTTTCAGTATGGGTGAGAACCAGTTATAATCCATCGGTTATTAATCGCTTGAAGCAATACTAAATATATTTTTAAAAAGAGTCTTATTTTTATTTTTGAAAATACAGGATTTTCCTTTGTACTTTTAGGTTATATGAAAGTGCTACACTTTTCTTTGGTGATATTGTTGGATTTACACATCTTACAGCCATGAGCACTGCAGGTAATAATAATCTTTGTAAGGAAGCTTTTCTACAGTTCAGTGTGTTTTTATGGGTGCAATTTCAAAAAAAAATAGTTTATATTAGTTGCAAGGCTGCCTTGTAATTATGCATGTCTGTCCGAAGCTATGTTAAAGGGAAAGCTTGGTTCATACAGCTGTTATAAATAAATATATTATATAAACTTTTAGCTATACAAAAATGTTGAACATATAAAGGCTTAAGGGAAAGGTCAACTAAGTATATAGGATGAATGCATAGAGAAAAAAATAAAAGAGAGGAGTCGAAGCAACTAGAAGACGAAAATAGGCAGTGGGCCTAGAGGCCTACTCAGCGCTGTTGCCGCGCTAAAATTTATTGCTATTCCACTACTTTTCAAATGGGAGGATTAAAAATTATTAAAAAAAATATTTTTTTACTTTTTACTATTTCCATATTTAGGGCAAGAATATTAGATTAGATATTTTCGTTTTACTGTTTTAATTAAAAATTACATAGAATTTTATTTTTATTTAAAAAAATTTGTTCATAAAAGATGAATCCTTCTATTTCTAAAAAGGGGGAGAATTTTTTTCATAATGAACATTCAGCTGATTCTGACCGCCCACGGCTGTTTGCTAAATATTGCTTTTCTTTTTATTCACATTATTATTTATGATTGACTTACAAAAAGCCCTGGGCGGCTTTTGATTTTCGTCTGCTTCTAAATTTAGGGATGGGGAAGTAGTATTTTACCATGAAAAAGGGGTGAGTATTCATCCTCTTATCCTTTTTCCTTATGGATGAATGGTATCATTAAATCTAAAAGTACGTCCTTCTTTTATTAGTTAGATTAAGTTTAATGGTGTCCTTAATCATGAAATACACGAAGTTAGGGGTGCAGCCGCTAGTCATTAATTAGACAATGTTGTTTTAGAATTTCATTTCAACTAACGAATAAGTTTTGCACAAACTGGTAAAAAGTAATATTATTTTCTTTGCTTTTGGAATTCTGTTATACAATTTAAATATTTGATATTCTTAAGACAGACATATGTCACTTTTGGACCATTTATTTTATCGAATTACTGTCATCTCGTTGTCCCTCCTTTATCTCTAGTTCAAAAATATGTTTTATGTAAATGATCATAAACGTGCATATAGAATTGGAGGGGGTGGGGGGGGGGGGTATTACCCCACCCCTATTGACAAATTTCACAGAGGTTTAAAATGCTTGTTTTTATTTATATTTTAAAATTTACCATTAATAGGATAACAACTATTAATTACATGGTATCAAATAAACACGTTCTTTTATTCGCTGGTCTAAAAACTTCTGGGACTTATTTTTCGTGAGCAGTGTCAAAACTTTACAGACAATAATTGTATTCTGATTTTAGGACAAACAATTAAGTTCCTGAATGATTTGTATAATCTGTTTGACAAGGCTATCGATAATTATGATGTTTATAAGGTATTGTAATTTATCGTTTCATATTGTACACTACTTTCCGCGGTTATTAAAATGGGGTATTCCTGTCCAGTTTTTTGTTTAGGAATGAATATTCATTCCCGAGGGTAAGAAATATTCATTCCTAAACAAAAAACTGGACAGGAATATCATTCTCATTTAAACAAAAACTCATTTTTATGCTAGTAAAATGTGGTTTAATTTTGGTTTTTAAATTTCATTTATTTCCCTGGTATAATTTTTCTTTCTTTTAGTAATTAATAAAATTTCTAAAATCTTCCAAAAAAAATTAAAAATCTTCTAAAATCATACCAGGGATATAAATGAGATACCAGGGAAATAAATGAGTTATTTAAGCAAACAAAATTTAGCATAAATGGATATTTAAATCCCAAGGTATTAAATGATCGAGCGTTAGCTCATCATTTAATACCGAGGGATTTAAATATCCATTTATGCTAAATTTTGTTTGCTTAAATAACATTCTATTTCAACAAAAAGGTGATGTTAGCAAATAATTTCTTGAATAAAATCATAAAACGTTTTTTCATTTAATTTTCATTTTTTTCACTGTTGTGTTTTCTTTTTGACATTAAAAATAAAAATCATAAAAAATCTTCCAAATCAAAGAGAAAAAATCTTTGAATTATTGGTCAATTTAAGTTCAAAGATTTTTTTATTGTAAAAAGTTAATTTTTTAAAAATATTTTAGAGAAAAAATCTTTTAACAAAAAAATATTATTATAATCCAAGATAGCGTCAATACATGTAAAATAATATTTTCAAAACAAAAAATTAAAACTTGAATATCTTTTTTCACAGATTGAATTTCAAAAATTGGTCTGACATTTTTCCAAAGTCAGTATGATCTATCGATTGAAAAAGGTTTGAAACTGATAGAACATTTCTTTATACTAAAACATATTTTTTCTCCCGTTTTTTCCCACACTTCCAAAAAATGAAATTCAATGAAAATTAAAGGGTTCTCATGTTAAAAAAATTTTCTCACGGGTCCAAAAAATGAATTTAAATGAAAATCATATGTACCATTTAAATCAAAATAAATGGTTCCCACATTCTAAAAATTTTCCCACGCTTGACATTCTTGAAAAATGCTAAATAAATGGACATTTAAACAAACCAAAGATCGCGTTTTTTGCAATGGAATGAATATTTACATCCACTATTTAAGGGGTTGTTTATATGGGAATGAATAATTATAAGATTAAAATAAGTTTTGTTAATCCCGAGGGGCCAAAGGTGTGGACTTACAAAACTGGTATTAATATTTTGATTTTTATTTCAATAATAGTGCAAAATTGTCTGTAATACGATGTAATACATAGTTCAGTACAGCTGAGAACCGGTTCTAATCCAGCGGATATTAACCGGTTTGGAAGCCATACTGGAAAATCTTTTATTATCATTTGTATGTAAAATAAAAAACTGCAAAAAGTTGGGGTGGGGGAACATGGCTGTAAATTATTATAGTCCTCAAAGTTTTATTAATCATTTCTGTAATTCGTTGGCTTTTTAACATTGAGAAAGTTTAATAAAATTGGTGTTTATAAACTAGCAGTGTCAAACCTTTCCACCATTAACTTTAATCTTATTAAGGGGTACATCAAGTTATTGTACATTGCTTTATTCTCTAAGATCCCACGAAAATAAAATCACAGTTTCTTATAACAAGGATGCATTGAAAATTGATTTGTTTATATTATTTGTTAGGTTGAGATAGTTGGAGATGGATACCTTGTAGCCTCAGGACTCCCATATCCTAATGATAAGATTCATGCCAGGTAGATAAAGTTTATATCATCTATATAGTAGCTTCGCCCCTAGAGGTGAGGGAGAGGTAGTGAAAACTACCTCCCGTTTATGAGATCTTTGAGAAATACACACAACTTACTAGTTTAGAGAATAAGATAATCCATAAAAGTAACAGTATGTCTTACTGTCTGTACCGAAAGCTCACGATTAAAGTAATTTTCCTTTCCGTTAAACTTTTTTTAGGTCGTTGTTTAGGAAGGTTGTTGACTATTTTTAAGAGGGTATCTCAACTTTTTAAAAGAAAGTGTCTCTAAAAATAATTCTCAATAATTTAATAGTTTAACGTTTTTTCAGTCTCAAGATTATAAAAAAAGAGTTTTCTTTCTAGTTATAGAGCTGCTATGCTACTATATTAGTGTTATAAAGGCACTTTCAAACTTCAAATTAGATTAACATCAATCAATTACAATTTTGCATAAATTTGAAATTAATTCTACAAGTCATCGCTATTGAGTGTTTCATAAGGTAACAAGAATGAGTTATTATTCGCGCTGTATTCATTACATTTCTTTATTATTAACCAGCGGCTGTACCCCTAGTATCTAAGGGCTTTGTATTGAAAGGGTTAGGGACCTTTTGTGAAGCTTCCCTAAAATGGAGAACTATGGTTTACTTTTCATCTTTCCATTTTTTATTTTACTATCCGCGGAAAGCTGTCTATAATACGATGCGATAAATAACTAACATTGTTTCTTTTTCTTTAGAGAAATAGCAAATATGGCGATACGTCTCATGCAAAAAGTGGACGGCTTTAAAGTAAGTGAAATTTAAATTATTTTTAAAATCTTCGCTACCCATCATAGGTGTCTATTTGTAGATATTTTCTACTAATAAAAAGTTGTAGCCTTCCAAAATAATCTACAAACAATCCGTTATACAGAAACACTAAATCTATAGTTTATATGATAAAGTAAATTTAGACAGATTACTCTTCTCAAGTACATGTTATACAATTTTAAATCTTTTTATTTTGTCATTTTAAAATATTTGGTTTTAGGAATGATGTGCATTTTATTATTTTATACATTTCATGAGAATGTAAAATATTTGGTATATTAAATTCTAAACGTTTTGACTAAACGTTTCAATTGAAAAATAATAATGCATTTTAGTGCACATTTACACATGAAATTTTTATGAATTTGTAGTTAGAAATGTGCAAATTAGTTAAAGGAAATATCAAAACTTATCTAGAAATTCAAGAATCCAAATCTTGAATTTCTTGACTGATTGGTTCATTTAAGTTATTTAATTTTTTATATTTTGGAATTTATCTTCGTAGGTATCCCACCGTCCAGGATATAAACTACAGCTAAGGATGGGTATCCATTCTGGAAGTTGTGTGGGAGCAGTTGTAGGTAACCCTTTCTCTTGTATAAACTATAGCTGAGGATGGGTATACATTCTGGTAGCTGTGTGGGAGCAGTTGTAGGTAAACCTTTCTATTGTATAAACTACAGCTGAGGATGGGTATACATTCTGGTAGCTGTGTGGAGCAGTTGTAGGTAAACCTTTCTATTGTATAAACTACAGCTGAGGATGGGTATACATTCTGGTAGCTGTGTGGAGCAGTTGTAGGTAAACCTTTCACTTGTATAAAATACAACTGAGGATGGGTATCCATTCTGGAAGCTGTGTTAGAGCAGTTGTAGGTAAACCTTTCTCTTGTATATACTACAGCTAAGGATGGGTATCCATTCTGGAAGCTGTGTTGGAGCAGTTGTAGGTAAACCTTTCTCTTGTATATACTAGAGCTAAGGATGGGTATACATTCTGGAAGCTGTGTGGGAGCAGTTGTAGGTAAACCTTTCTATTGTATATACTACAGCTAAGGATGGGTATACATTCTGGAAGCTGTGTGGGAGCAGTTGTAGGTAAACCTTTCTATTGTATATACTACAGCTAAGGATGGGTATCCATTCTGGAAGCTGTGTGGGAGCAGTTGTAGGTAAACCTTTCTCTTGTATAAACTACAGCTAAGGATGGGTATCCATTCTGGAAGCTGTGTGGGAGCAGTTGTAGGTAAACCTTTCTATTGTATAAACTACAGCTGAGGATGGGTATCCATTCTGGAAGCTGTGAGGGAGCAGTTGTAGGTAAACCTTTCTCTTGTATAAACTACAGCTGTGTATCCATTCTGGAAGCTGTGTGGGAGCAGTTGTAGGTAAAACTTTATATCGTATAAACTAGAGCTGAGGATGGGTATCCATTCTGGAAGCTGTGAGGGAGCAGTTGTAGGTAAACCTTTCTCTTGTATAAACTACAGCTGAGGATGGGTATCCATTCTGGAAGCTGTGTGGGAGCAGTTGTAGGTAAACCTTTCTCTTGTATAAACTACAGCTAAGGATGGGTATATATTCTGGAAGCTGTGTGGGAGCAGTTGTAGGTAAAACTTTATATCGAATAAACTACAGCTGAGGATGGGTATCCATTCTGGAAGCTGTGTGGGAGCAGTTGTAGGTAAAACTTTCACTTGTGTATTATGTATAAACTACAGCTACGGATGGGTATACATTCTGGTAGCTGTGTGGGAGCAGTTGTAGGTAAAACTTTCTATTGTATAAACTACAGCTAAGGATATGTATCCAGTACAGTTTAAATTTGAATGCCAATTTACTCAAGGATCTAAAGGGATAAGACAATAGACAATGCATTGATATGCATTGGAAATAGTGATAACAAAATTGTAAAAAAGTTTTAAAAAAGTTTGGAGGAACCAACCGATGTCTCCTTCTTCCTTACAAATTACTTAATAATTAAAGATTTAAACTTTGGACCATGGGCTGCTATTCAGCCATTTAAATCCATTTGAAATTGTCGAAAATGGAATATTTTGTGGAGTAAAGTTGGAGTAAATCTTGTTTTTGTTTTACTGAAAGGGAAGTGGGTAAAAAGGGGGAGAAAAAAGGGAAGAGGGTTAAGGGGAAATGTTCACGTAGAATTGTTTGTCAGACTCAGAATAACATTCACTTTTCCCTGCTTTGGCCATTTTCTGTATGCTTTGCATATTTAGGATCTAAAATGCCACATTTTTCTGTGTTCGGAGACACTGTGAACATTGCTGCACTGATGGAATCAACATCGGAACCAATGAGAATTCAAATGTCTCACACCACCCAGGTATATAATGTTGTAAAGTGTTTTTTGTCTAAAACTTAAGATCTTGAATAATGCTTACCGAATTGGATTTATTATTTCAACAAAGCTTTGTACATGTATTGGAGTGGTTTTAGGCTATTTTTTGACCTCCCCTACCCTCCACTAGAGGCTAGGGACAAAGCAATCCCTACTCATTTTACTATCCGAAGAAAGCTGTCGTTAATACGATGCAATGAATAACTATTATAATATATGTATTTTTAGGCATTGCTTGAAGAGTTTGGAGGATTTAATTATGTTCTTAGAGGTCAAATGAGTGTTGCCAGGTACAAAGAAATATTTTCAAACAAAAATGCAAGATAATAATTAAAACATTTTCATGTTTTTCCTATATAAGCTGTGAGTGTGTTTGTGTATGTCCATAAAGATCTCAAGCTTAGCTTGATTTGTCGTTCTATATTTTTCAGGAACATTTAAATTGTTACAAGACCGATTCTAAGAGATATGACACAGAAAAAATAAACCCCTCACAAAATTTGTCTTTTTTTCAAACAAAAAATAAATGCGTTGAATGGGGTTATCTCCTGTTCCCTCTTAAACGAAAATACTAGATGATAGGGTCGTAACCACTGATAACCTGATGTTTTACTATCTAGGATCGGAGATGTAACATCATACTGGCTGTTGGACAAGCCGCATCTGAATGCCCAGGTTCCCAATGTAAAGGTATAATGTGCTTTATATGGACATGCAGACATTTAAGACTTCAATAGAGAGATGTTTCGCTTATAACAATACACATAATTGTCCCGGTAGTCCATATTTTAAAAATCAAGGGAATATAATAAATGTATAATACAAATATAGATTTTTAAAAATATAAAATTATTTTTGTTGCTGACAGTCCTTTTAATTAAATTACAATAAGCAAAAATAGTGGATCATGGAAAGAAAACAAAGTCATTCCTAATTAGGACAGAAGTCACTGGAAATTGATCTAAGGAAGGCTACTTATGTCCTTCATCTAACAAAATCTAACTTAAGGGAGGTGACTTATGTCCTTTGTCTGACAAATTCTTACATTAGGAAGGCTGCTTATGTCCTTCATCTTACAAAACATAGCAAATTCTTGCAAAACATAGCAAATTCTTACAAGACATAGCAAATTCTTGCAAAACATTGCATATTCTTACAAAACATAGCAAATTCTTGCAAAACATAGCAAATACTTGGAAAACTTAGCTTTTCTGTCCTTCACATAGCTAATTCTTGCAAAACATAGCAAATTCTTACAAAACATAGCAAATTCTTACAAAACATAGCAAATTCTTGCAAAACATAGCAAATTCTTACAAAACATAGCAAATTCTTACAAAACATAGCTATTTCTGTCCTTCACATAGCTAATTCTTGCAAAACATAGCAAATTCTTACAAAACATAGCAAATTCTTGCAAAACATTGCAAATTCTTACAAAACAAAGCAAATCCTTGCAAAACATAGCAAATTCTTACAAAACATAGCAAATTCTTACAAAACATAGCAAATTCTTGGAAAACTTAGCTTTTCTGTCCTTCACATAGCTAATTCTTGCAAAACATAGCAAATTCTTACAAAAAATAGCAAATTCTTGCAAAACATAGCAAATTCTTGCAAAACATAGCAAATTCTTACAAAACATAGCTATTTCTTGCAAAACATAGCAAATTCTTGCAATGAGGGTCCCAAACTCAAAAACGAATTTTCAGCGCGATCCGACCACCGGTTCTTGAGATACGGTGACCTGGTGTCCTTGGTAACGACTGTAAGATTTGGGAAATGGTTCGAATCCTTAGTAAATTTGGAAAGTCCAAAAATATTTTGACACTTAGTCAAATTTTTGAAGAAAAAATACCCAGGTGACACCAAGCGTACTTACTGAGAGGACAAAAATATTCAGTGTGTGTGTTAAGTGTCAAAAAATTTTTGGACTTTAAGAATTCTAAAAAATTTAATAAGGATTCGAACCATTTCCCAAATCTTACCGTCGGTACCAAGGACACCAGGTCACCGTATCTCAAGAACCGGTGGTCGGATTGCGCTGAAAATTCGTTTTTGAGTTTGGGACCCTCATTGCAAGAATTTGCTATGTTTTGCAAGAATTAGCTATGTTTTGTGGGAATTTGCTATTTTTTGTAAGAATTTGCTATGTTTTGCAAGAATTTGCTATTTTTTGTAAGAATTTGCTATGTTTTGCAAGAATTAGCTATGTGAAGGACAGAAAAGCTAAGTTTTCCAAGAATTTGCTATGTTTTGTAAGAATTTGCTATGTTTTGCAAGAATTTGCTATGTTTTGTAAGAATTTGCTATGTTTTGTAAGAATTTGCTATGTTTTGCAAGAATTTGCTATGTTTTGCAAGAATTTGCTATGTTTTGTAAGAATTTGCTATGTTTTGCAAGAATTTGCTATGTTTTGCAAGAATTAGCTATGTGAAGGACAGAAAAGCTAAGTTTTCCAAGAATTTGCTATGTTTTGTAAGAATTTGCTATGTTTTGCAAGAATTTGCTATATTTTATAAGAATTTGCTATGTTTTGCAAGAATTTGCTATGTTTTGCAAGAATTAGCTATGTGAAGGACTGAAAAGCTAAGTTTTCCAAGAATTTGCTATGTTTTGCAAGAATTTGCTATGTTTTGTAAGAATTTGCAATGTTTTGCAAGAATTTGCTATGTTTTGTAAGAATTTGCTATTTTTTGCAAGAATTTGCTATGTTTTGTAAGAATTTGCTATGTTTTGTAAGAATTTGCTATGTTTTGCAAGAATTTGCTATGTTTTGCAAGAATTTGCTATGTTTTGTAAGAATTTGCTATGTTTTGCAAGAGTTTGCTATGTTTTGCAAGAATTAGCTATGTGAAGGACCAGTCATATCGTTAGTTTCAAAAACTAATTTATGGCTTCAAAATATTAAAATTGGTGCCAAATATTGCTAAATTCCCTAATTTTCATACTGGGGGTTAAATGTGTGAAAGAAAGGGGTTAAATAGGTATTTGATAAATATTGAAATAGCTATACATTTTCATACGGCCAGGATATCGTTGTAAATCACTAATTATCCCTTTCAAAAACTTAGCTAGACCGTTTAATTTTATTGGGCAATTTGAGTTTTTTAAAAAATAGTGGATTTCTCAAATAAAATAGCCTGTTCATATGATCACGGAACCTTCGCATATTTCTAGCAAAAGTTTTTTTTTGTTGGCTTTTGTCTGAAGCTTAACATTAATAAATACATAAATTTTTAAAAGCAAAAAAGAAAGATAAATATACGAATTAAACTATTAGAAGCTACCCTGTAAAGGTCAGCTAGATCAAAACAGACGCACACACGCACATTCAACATTTAAAATTTGTGCCGTGTTGTTATTTTTGTTTTTTTGGTCAGTAGCTTAAGATTAAGAAATATCTGAACTAGTATCCTATTAGTATTATATAGGTTATTTTTTTCTAAATACTTACTCTTCTTATATTTATTTAAGTCTCGTTGTAAAAGATCCCTCCCCTAATATATGATATGATATGTCATCGGTCAACTTTTGCTAAAAGAGGTGGGGGGGGGGGAGTATAGGTCAAGTGAAAGTTAAATCCTAAAGGGTATTTATATTTCCATCCAAAGTTGCAAGTCAAATATGAATATGAAAGGGGGGGGGGGGGGGTTAAAATGTATATTGTCCTTGTTCACGTGACTAAGTTGACCCTTTTATCAATATACCTTGTATATTGGGGAATATTAACAAGGATTAAAACATCCATAAAAACTAGTACTGAAACTTTATGACAAACGGATACAGGAAGCAAATGCCTACATTACCAGAAATGAAAAAAGCTATCCGCTTTCTTACGGATTGACCAGCCCTAATTATAAAAAAGCTATTGTTCTGTAAGATTAAAACAATTTCTGAAACTGTATAACAAACGGATAATAACACTTAAATAGTTTCAGAATAGTCGATGGAATCAAATGCCTAAATTACCAAAAAAGCTATCCGTTTTTTACGGACGGACAAACTGACCCTAATTATAGAAAATTATTGTTCTGTATGAAGATCTCATATTTCTCATGTGAGTTCAGTTAAGTTGACCCTTCCAGTTTCCCTTCCTTAATCAGGTGACATAAATTTTTCCTCCCCGCCCCCCCACCCCAAAAAAAAAATAATTGTAAATAATAAATTTAAAAATAGTAACTTTCTGAATTTTGAATTTTCTTATTGGTGGATAGAAATGAATATAAATAGATTCAGATTTCAATTTGAGATCCTTTGGTAGAGAGAGATTAACAGACATCCTATTATTTTATTTTTTGGTTTTCAATGATAACTATGATATATAGAGTAGACAGAACAGAAATGTACAATCGTTAGATTATTAAAACCTGTTTTTTAGCCCCGAGGAGCCGTTTAACTATGAAAGAAATAGCTATCTGTCTTAAAGAACAAACGAATTAAAAAGTAAAAACTTTGTATATTTGTTTTACATAGAAAAAGAGTAGTTTTTATTGCAAATCAAATATAATTTTTTTCATTTGTTTTTTATCCGTGGAGATTAACAGACATCCTATTATTTTATTCTTTGGTTTTCAATGATAACTATGATATATAGACAGAACAGAAATGTACAATCGTTTGATTATTAAAACCAGTTTTTTTAGCCCCGAGGAGCCGTTTAACTATGAAAGAAATAGCTATCTGTCTTAAAGAACGAACGAATTAAAAAGTAAAAACTTTGTATATTTGTTTTACATAGAAAAAGAGTAGTTTTTATTGCAAATCAAATATAATTTTTTTGCATTTGTTTTTTATCCGTGGACCGTGGGACATGAAATTACGTTGTTTCTCTTAAATAAATTAATAAATTCTGCAGATTAAGCATCAAATCCTCCCCCCCTCCTCAAGGGGAAATTAGGAGAATTCTTACATGTCTACCTAATAAAACATCCATAAGTAGCGAAGCTCTAAAATTATGAATAATAAATAGACCATTTGGAACAATGTATGGTTGTCTTTTGAAGCATTAAGCTAATAGAAAAACGTTAAAACTTAAACAATTGAATTTACAATTACATAATCCTAAATTTGCCTAAACTTAAAATTGTTTATTTCTTATCAGTTCAGCATAGAGAAAGATTGATTATATTAAGTAGGGTCAAGCGGTGTGTTTTTTTTTCGGTTTGTTGAACCTGCAAATCATAAGGACTTAAACCTAGGACCCAATACTTTTTTACAGTATAATTTGATAAGTTATTTTATGTTAGTTAATAATGAAAGATACTGTGAAAATGCGATATATAAAAATTAAAAATCTGTTCGTTTTAATTAATTTCATTGCTTCTTAAATAGCGGATGAGGAAACAAATACTATGTATTATCATAATATTTCCATATTGTTTTCACTTGGAAATTTTCTTTATTATTTGGCGAATATTATCACTTTGCCTTTGTATATTTAAATCTAAAATTCAATATCAATTTTTCAAATAATACAATAAGACCCAATAAGTACCCTAAAAATTCATCTCACAAAAATTTCATTTCATACTTTTTTGTAGGAACAAATTGGATTTGTTTTTTTTTTTCTGTCAGTCGATTAGAACATGGAGAAAAATGTCATTTAATGAAGGTGGGGAAAAAACTGAGATCGCCCCGCTTTACCCTAAGGTTTAATTATTTAATAAACATGTTTAAAGCTACATTGTGAGATTTTTACAATTTACACCTCTAAATATATAAAGATAGAATATAGATTATTATTATTGTCCACTGTCCTATCCCCTCCTAATATTTATGTTTTTCCCCCTTTTTTTTTGGGGGGGGGGAGCTATACAGAATCAGATATCCTATTAGCAAAATATTGTATTTTTTGTATGAAAGAATAATAAAATAAAATAAACTTATTAATACAATTGAAAGTAACAGGATCATAATAATGTATTGTATTTGTATTTTCAATTTTGTTTGAACAATATGAAATAAACCTATTATTTATTACAGCTAATTTGTTATTTAACAATCTCTGCTAACCCACCCAACTCGAACTCTCATTGGTCTGTTTGTTTCGTGTCGTCCGACAGATTTTGCGCTCTCCTTGGTTAGGCTCGGAATTGGTAAAGTTAAAGCTAAGAAGATGTCTTTATTTATATTACTAGTAAGTAGTAAAGAGGAGGGAGGGGACTCGAGTATTATTATTATAAAGTCTCCTGTATTTATTTAAATGTATGATTTATGGGGATTAACCCTCGGAATAGGGGGGGGGGGGTGGTGGTAAGTAACTGGTAACATGATATTACGGTCAGCCAAGGTGTTCGTACAGAAATGTTGTAAGAATTATTCTTTAGAAAATTCAAGCTATATTTTAAATTTGAGAACTTAAGTAACTGATATAGATATTATATTAATTATTATAAAAAAAAATTTTGTTTGGTATATTAGATAAATAAATAGCTATTTCTGATCATTGATACACCAAAGTCAAGCGATATTTTGAAAAATTAAGTATCACATATAGATATTATAAAAAAACCTTTGGTTGGTATATTAGCTACTTCTGAATCTGATGCATCATTGTAACCCCCCCCCCCCCCACGCCAGAATTCATTAACAATATATATGCACCTGTTTCTCTACTTTGTGTGTGACTCACGTATAAGATATTTTAAGAAATATGATTGGGGGTGGGGGGGGGGGGGGGGTTACATAACATTTTTAAAAAATAATACATAATTAATAAATCTACAAAATCCTATTTCTTTATTTGAACTGACAAACACAACAGAACATAAAGTAACTGGAAAAGTCAAAAGATAAATTAGCAATAACAACTTTGGAGACTTTTTTTCTTTAATTGTGATTGGTTGGTTTATTAAGCATGAAATGCTGCCAAAATGGAAATAAAAAAACAAGCAAAATTAGCAATAAGAACTAAGATTAACTATCTTGATAATCTGGCTACGAGATTGCGTGATGCTATAAAAAAAATCTATTCACCAAACCTCTATTATTCCAAGTCATAAAATTCTAGTAAGGCCATAAACCTTCTTCGTATGATAATATTTTCCGGAATTTTTATGATTTTCTGACAATGTTTGACCGTAAAGATATGTGAACATATGTAGTATCTTACAAATACATCCCAAATCTAGCATAAGTTGACCCCTTCTCTCCGTATGAAAATGTTAACAGAGGTGTGAAGTCTCAATTTCCGGTCGTTTGAATATATCGGGGAATTTGTATATTTTTAGGGTTATTTTAGTATTTTGAAAATATTGAAAACAGTAACATTTCTCTACGAAATCACCCATCGTTTACGATTTTGAGTATGTTTTGAAAAATACTATAAACTAAAACTATCATTGTGAAGGACAGAAAAGCTAAGTTTTCCAAGAATTTGCTATGTTTTGTAAGAATTTGCTATGTGAAGGACAGAAAAGCTAAGTTTTCCAAGAATTTGCTATGTTTTGTAAGAATTTGCTATGTTTTGCAAGAATTTGCTATGTTTTGTAAGAATTTGCTATGTTTTGCAAGAATTTGCTATGTTTTGTAAGAACTTGCTATGTTTTGCAAGAATTAGCTATGTGAAGGACAGAAAAGCTAAGTTTTCCAAGAATTTGCTATGTTTTGCAAGAATTTGCTATGTTTTGTAAGAATTTGCAATGTTTTGCAAGAATTTGCTATGTTTTGTAAGAATTTGCTATGTTTTGCAAGAATTTGCTATGTTTTGTAAGAATTTGCAATGTTTTGCAAGAATTTGCTATGTTTTGTAAGAATTTGCAATGTTTTGCAAGAATTTGCTAAGTTTTGTAAGAATTTGCTATGTTTTGCAAGAATTAGCTATGTGAAGGACAGAAAAGCAATGTTTTGCAAGAATTTGCTATGTTTTGTAAGAATTTGCAATGTTTTGCAAGAATTTGCTATGTTTTGTAAGAATTTGCTATGTTTTGCAAGAATTTGCTATGTTTTGTAAGAATTTGCTATGTTTTGCAAGAATTTGCTATGTTTTGTAAGAATTTGCTATGTTTTGCAAGGATTTGCTATGTTTTGTAAGAATTTGCAATGTTTTGCAAGAATTTGCTATGTTTTGTAAGAATTTGCTATGTTTTGCAAGAATTAGCTATGTGATGGACAGAAAAGCTAAGTTTTGTAAGAATTTGCTATGTTTTGTAAGAATTTGCTATGTTTTGTAAGAATTTGCTATGTTTTGCAAGAATTTGCTATGTTTTGTAAGAATTTGCTATGTTTTGCAAGAATTTGCTATGTTTTGCAAGAATTTGCTATGTTTTGTAAGAATTTGCTATGTTTTGCAAGAATTTGCTATGTTTTGTAAGAACTTGCTATGTTTTGCAAGAATTAGCTATGTGAAGGACAGAAAAGCTAAGTTTTCCAAGAATTTGCTATGTTTTGCAAGAATTTGCTATGTTTTGTAAGAATTTGCAATGTTTTGCAAGAATTTGCTATGTTTTGTAAGAATTTGCTATGTTTTGCAAGAATTTGCTATGTTTTGTAAGAATTTGCAATGTTTTGCAAGAATTTGCTATGTTTTGTAAGAATTTGCAATGTTTTGCAAGAATTTGCTAAGTTTTGTAAGAATTTGCTATGTTTTGCAAGAATTAGCTATGTGAAGGACAGAAAAGCAATGTTTTGCAAGAATTTGCTATGTTTTGTAAGAATTTGCAATGTTTTGCAAGAATTTGCTATGTTTTGTAAGAATTTGCTATGTTTTGCAAGAATTTGCTATGTTTTGTAAGAATTTGCTATGTTTTGCAAGAATTTGCTATGTTTTGTAAGAATTTGCTATGTTTTGCAAGGATTTGCTATGTTTTGTAAGAATTTGCAATGTTTTGCAAGAATTTGCTATGTTTTGTAAGAATTTGCTATGTTTTGCAAGAATTAGCTATGTGATGGACAGAAAAGCTAAGTTTTGTAAGAATTTGCTATGTTTTGTAAGAATTTGCTATGTTTTGTAAGAATTTGCTATGTTTTGCAAGAATTTGCTATGTTTTGTAAGAATTTGCTATGTTTTGCAAGAATTTGCTATGTTTTGCAAGAATTAGCTATGTGAAGGACAGAAAAGCTAAGTTTTCGAAGAATTTGCTATGTTTTGTAAGAATTTGCTATGTGAAGGACAGAAAAGCTAAGTTTTCCAAGAATTTGCTATGTTTTGTAAGAATTTGCTATGTTTTGCAAGAATTTGCTATGTTTTGTAAGAATTTGCTATGTTTTGCAAGAATTTGCTATGTTTTGTAAGAATTTGCTATGTTTTGCAAGAATTAGCTATGTGAAGGACAGAAAAGCTAAGTTTTCCAAGAATTTGCTATGTTTTGCAAGAATTTGCTATGTTTTGTAAGAATTTGCAATGTTTTGCAAGAATTTGCTATGTTTTGTAAGAATATGCTATGTTTTGCAAGAATTTGCTATGTTTTGTAAGAATTTGCAATGTTTTGCAAGAATTTGCTATGTTTTGTAAGAATTTGCAATGTTTTGCAAGAATTTGCTATGTTTTGTAAGAATTTGCTATGTTTTGCAAGAATTAGCTATGTGAAGGACAGAAAAGCAATGTTTTGCAAGAATTTGCTATGTTTTGTAAGAATTTGCAATGTTTTGCAAGAATTTGCTATGTTTTGTAAGAATTTGCTATGTTTTGCAAGAATTTGCTATGTTTTGTAAGAATTTGCTATGTTTTGCAAGAATTTGCTATGTTTTTTTTTTAAGAATTTGCTATGTTTTGCAAGGATTTGCTATGTTTTGTAAGAATTTGCAATGTTTTGCAAGAATTTGCTATGTTTTGTAAGAATTTGCTATGTTTTGCAAGAATTAGCTATGTGATGGACAGAAAAGCTAAGTTTTGTAAGAATTTGCTATGTTTTGTAAGAATTTGCTATGTTTTGTAAGAATTTGCTATGTTTTGCAAGAATTTGCTATGTTTTGTAAGAATTTGCTATGTTTTGCAAGAATTTGCTATGTTTTGCAAGAATTAGCTATGTGAAGGACAGAAAAGCTAAGTTTTCGAAGAATTTGCTATGTTTTGTAAGAATTTGCTATGTGAAGGACAGAAAAGCTAAGTTTTCCAAGAATTTGCTATGTTTTGTAAGAATTTGCTATGTTTTGCAAGAATTTGCTATGTTTTGTAAGAATTTGCTATGTTTTGCAAGAATTTGCTATGTTTTGTAAGAATTTGCTATGTTTTGCAAGAATTAGCTATGTGAAGGACAGAAAAGCTAAGTTTTCCAAGAATTTGCTATGTTTAGCAAGAATTTGCTATGTTTTGTAAGAATTTGCAATGTTTTGCAAGAATTTGCTATGTTTTGTAAGAATTTGCTATGTTTTGCAAGAATTTGCTATGTTTTGTAAGAATTTGCAATGTTTTGCAAGAATTTGCTATGTTTTGTAAGAATTTGCAATGTTTTGCAAGAATTTGCTATGTTTTGTAAGAATTTGCTATGTTTTGCAAGAATTAGCTATGTGAAGGACAGAAAAGCAATGTTTTGCAAGAATTTGCTATGTTTTGTAAGAATTTGCAATGTTTTGCAAGAATTTGCTATGTTTTGTAAGAATTTGCTATGTTTTGCAAGAATTTGCTATGTTTTGTAAGAATTTGCTATGTTTTGCAAGAATTTGCTATGTTTTGTAAGAATTTGCTATGTTTTGCAAGGATTTGCTATGTTTTGTAAGAATTTGCAATATTTTGCAAGAATTTGCTATGTTTTGTAAGAATTTGCTATGTTTTGCAAGAATTAGCTATGTGATGGACAGAAAAGCTAAATTTTCCAAGAATTTGCTATGTTTTGTAAGAATTTGCTATGTTTTGTAAGAATTTGCTATGTTTTGCAAGAATTTGCTATGTTTTGTAAGAATTTGCTATGTTTTGCAAGAATTTGCTATGTTTTGCAAGAATTAGCTATGTGAAGGACAGAAAAGCTAAGTTTTCCAATATTTTGCTATGTGATGGACCAAAAACCAATTTTATGCAAGATTTTGCTATGTGAAGGATCAAAAAGCTAGGTTTTGTGAGGTGAAGGAAGGTTACTTATGTCCTCAATTTTGCAAAATCTTTGTTCAGGGAGGCATGTTATGCCCTTCATCTAACAAATTCTCACTTAAGGAAGGCTACTTATGTCCTTCCTAGGAAGGTAACTTCTGTCCTAATTTAGGAATGACTTTGTTTTCTTTCCATGATCCAAAATAGTAAGTAATTTTACATATAGATATACTTTTATACATTTAAAGTTAAATCCAAGTGATTTGTGGCCTAATTTTCTCCTCTTTATTCCTTAAACGTCAGGTAGGTCATTTGGCTGTATATGGCCCCAAATCCATAAAGTTTCATAATAAAGTTTTCATATTCGTTGAACAACTCAAAAACTTAATGGACTTGAATTACTAAATGTAAACTAGAGAAGGGGTAATTTTGTAAATCTTTATTGGGCCAGGATGTACATCAACTTGTCTGCCATTGTCTTATCCATTTAGATCCCTGCTTAAAGGTACTGTTTAAACTTTAATGACCTGTGTACTGGAATTACCCAACAGAAAATCTGCAAGGATGCTTGACTATGTATTGTTCGCAAGGGAAACTTTTACACAAAATTGCAGGGTGTTAATACAAAACAGTCAATATTTTCCTCGCATTTCAGCAATTAAATTTTATCTGAAATTAATAATGAAAAGATAATATTTATTTATTCTATAAGAGCTGGACACGTCTTTTTTTTTTTGGGGGGGGGGTGTAATAAAATGTCATAAACACAGGGAATGAGGGGACATTGGGCAATATACTAAACAAGTCCCCAAACTTTTATAATAACGTTTTCTTATTCTTCAGCTTAACAACTTTAAAATCTTTCAATGATTTTTTATTGGTTGGTTTATAAAGCTAAGTGTCCATACGTTTCATTCACTAATTGTAATCAACTGATGGGGTAATTTTGTGTATTATCCTTGGGAATGAATATTAACTTGTCAGCTATTGCCTTATCCCTTTAAATCCCTGCATAAAACACCAATTTTGAAAAGAAAAAGGCTTTTGAACCACGGCGCAAGGAACAAACCAATTTGTCGTTGGTCTGAGAGATTTAAAACCACTAAATTATTGGAAGACAATATGTTGAGTAGATATTAAGAGGAAATGTAGAAACATCCAGACCAAATTGCAGTGTGTTCATGGCTAATTGTCCTTATGGTAATACTTACACACAGGGACGTTCGTGAGATGGGTCTTTACACAGGAATCTAAAAAGATATGACAATGGCTGATATATTGATGTATATCCCTAATGATGATCTAAAAAATTACCATTTCTGTATATTACAATTAGTGGTTGAAACATTTAGTCACTCAACAAAATAAACCAACCAATCAAAATTCAATAAAAGTAGTAAGGTTGTTACGGAAAGGAATAAGAAAAAGACTCTGAGGACTAGTTAATAAACAGCCAGGTGTCCACTCCTCCCATGATGTTGACCTCTCTTCATCATTGATTTTCTCCTTCATTATCAATTATTAAATCGTTTTAAAAATACTATACATTTAGAATTTCAAAAAAAAAAATTTGATCAAAATCACCATAGAAGGTTTAGGGTTAAAAAGGATTTAAAAGCTTATCAAACACAGTGCGTTTAAAGGTGCTTTTGACTTTTGTGTCAGAACCTAAATTGGGACATAGTGCATTTCATTACCCTAAGTTAGGTAACTTCATTTCACTTTTCAATAAAATCTAAAATGCAGCCGTTTTTGAGAAAATTAGATATAAAAATTTCAAGTTCAATTTTCATCCACTAGGTGTTACCGCATAGTCATGACAAGAAAAGCAAAAATTATCTATTTAGAATTTTGAACAAGTTTGCTTCATAAAACCAACCTTTAAGTGAGATGATTTATGGCCATTTTTATCAGTTGCTTTACTAAGGTCACGGCCTTAAATAAATCATATATAAAGAGGTTTTATGACAGACTTTATAAAAGCAAAGTTGTTCAAAATTTTAAATAAATAATATTTACTTTTCTTGTCATGATTATGCGGTAACTCTAAGTGGATGAAAATTGAACTTGAAATTTTCAAATCTAATTTTTAAAAACGGATGCATTTTAGATTTTATTGAAATTTAGGAATGATTACAGTTGAATGTATGTTAATTTTTTTTTTAAATTTATCCTTTGAAATCTTTTTGTTACCTTCTTGGGATTTTATAATTTTAAAGTATATTCTATCAAAGAAATATTAACTTTTGATATACAAATTTCCATTTTTGGTATACAAAAATTACTTGTTTTTTAGAAAAACATACAAAACCCTTATCCCTATAAATCCTGTAAGTAACAACGCAAAATAAAAACAATTTGTAAAAAAAATCTGCAACAAAAAAGAAAGATAAGAGGGAAAAAGAAATTTATTCGGGAAGAAAAGAAGAAAATTAAATACATAAAACTGCAAGCTAAGTACATTTTTTTCCTGTAAAATAACTCTTTGTTTTCTTCTTGATATAATTTAGTGAAAAGTAAATCTTGTTAATCCTGTAAAATAAATTATCTTAAAACATTTAAGCTTTATAAATGTAAAGTATACAGTTTGTTTTTATACAAGAGTGTTACTTAAATATGAGGCAACTATATTTTCTTTTTCATTTTAGTAATAGAGTTAAATCATCTTTCTAGTTTAGATTCGAAACCAATACTATCCGCTAGATTAGTATTGGTTATCAGTTATAACGAAAAGACGCCAATAGCATCGTATTACAGGCAATTTTTCACTAATATTAAAATTAAAGTTATAAAGTTAATTACAGTTTTGTTGGATTTTGCCTTCGGCCCTTTTGTAGCTTTCAAAACTGGTTTAATCTTATAAATTTGCATTTTGATATCCGTGGAAAGATGTCTATAATACAATCCGTTAAATGACTATTATGCAATAAGTTCAGCTTGGCTTTAAATATTTGCACTAAAATTATAATTTGCAAAGTCTAAGGATAAATATATGGATAGATAGATAAAGAGAAATATATTGGATAGTTTGCAAAACTTGGTAACACACTTGGGAAGTTTTTAATCACATGGAACAATACTATTCTAAAATATACGGATTCGGTAAGAAGTTTAACTTGAAATTAAGTACATAATAACTGTGCAATGGCGGTAGGAATGTTTAAGTGTTAAGTGTATGAAATATTTTCTTGGAATTATGATTTTATAGGCAGGTTTATATTCATGCTTTTAAAAAAATTTTATAATAAAATTTATTTAAAAAACAACAACTAAAATAAGCACTAAAGTAGACTTCTAGACAAAACCAATGCAATGTAAAAGTTGCATGGGCTGTCAGACAATTTAGATTTATAAAAATCTAATTACTTTTAAGTAGGTTTAGATTTCTTTTTAATAAAAACTTTTTAACTGTAAGTAAATGTTTCTTTGAACTGTTATAAAAGAAAGGGTTAAGGAGCACAATTTTCAGCTTTATTGGAAATATTTTCAATTACAAAACTTTCAGTGTGGATTAGAAACTGAATAATATCCGCTGGATTAGAACCGGTTCTCATCCATATTGAAAATCATATATAGCGTCCTATTACAGAAAATTTTCCATGAATATTAAAATAAAAATCACAAAATTAAGTTTTGTTAACACGGGTCTTTGTCCCCTTGAGGCTAACAAAACTGGCCTTTTTTCTTTTACTATCCGCGGAAACCTGTCTTTAATAATGAGACAATGACTATTATTTATTTCAGACTCCTTTAGAGACAGCAGTCAAGAAGTAAATCAACAGAACATTACACTTTATTCTTATTCATTTCCATTTAAACATAAAACAATCATTTTAAAGCTGTTTAATTAAGTAGTAATATGATTTTATGCAATATTTATCCCTAGAATACATGCTTTTTAGTATTTGGTTATGTTTTGTATGATTGGGTTATTTTTTATTTATAGCTTGGACTGATATATGAATGTTGTTGTTGGGTTAGATATTGTATAACTTATAATGTTATTTAGACTTATTAAGATGAATAATAATGGTTAAATATATAGCCTAAATCATTTTAAGCATTAGTTTATTATATTAAAACTTCTTGATAGTTTTTTGAATTTTTTTTTGCTTTCTTAAAATATTTTTTTTCAAAATAAAAAAATCCAAAAAACAGAATTGATATGAATTATTATGCTATATATAAATATCTTATTTTTTGCATAGGATATAATACATGGATTTGTCTTGTTTCTAATTTGGTATAAATCGTAGCTGTCTGTAGTGCCCTAGAAAAATGAGGATAGATGTCACTGATTATGGCCTACATATACTATTGACGTCAAAAAATACCATATACCCCTTCTCTTTTATAGAGAGTTTATTTCCCCCTTTCTCTCTCCCTCTATTATACCGTCAATAGAATAGGTAGGCCAAAATCTATGACATCTATTTTCATTTGCCTATGACACTAAACACAGCTACGTATAAATCTTTAATATTTTGAATATTTGTACTTCATGTTTCATGTCTATCATAATCATTGTTGTTAGTTTTTGCTGCTATTGTTATTGTTTGAAATAAATTTTTAATTATTACTTTATGCAATAAATGTATAAGATAGATGTATAATTCCGACAACTTTCAGGCCCACTTGGTGGAGACCTACTATCAAATTGATTCCTGTTCTTTTGTAACAACTGTATTTATATTTCCGACACTATTGGCGGATATTGAAAGGATAATTGAAAGTCGGCAAAGTGTCCCCTCCCCGTGGGTAAAGTTACATAAGCTCGTGCCCCCCTCTTTTTGCTATATTAGCTTTCATGCTACAAGATGGACTTTGCTAAAGTTGCAATGTATATCTCATTTGCAATTTATTGAATATGATGATTGGATTAATTAATTGTCCAACATTTTTCAGTTTTCGACAATTTTAACGTCTGTTTTTAAGTTTTTATCAGGTTATTTGTAATTTGATCTGAAACTGTTGTATGATTGTATTGTAAATACTGGCCTAATGTTGATTGTATGCCTTTATAACCTAATATCAAAACTTTTCAAGGGTTTTTGTTTCACAGAAGCAAAGCTCACAAGATATGTATAACTTTCAATGTGTTTATCCAATAATGATAAAGAAGACATTTTTAAACTAAGTACAACAGCCTTAATACTTATGCTTTAGGTTTGGAGAAAATTAACAATTTATAAAGCAATTTAAAAGATTATTAAATGAGATATTCAATAAAAACATATAAAATGGTGGATCTAAAATAGGTTTGAATATTTCTGTCTAGTGTAATTTTTAGTTTCTATGGGTATTTTTTAGCACAAAAAATGGCAGAAACAATCAAACGTCATGGTTTTTATTGTGAAAACTTTTGCATCCATTAACCTAATATAATCTTTTATCTATTTAGTTTAAGCTTAGATATTCGAGAGAAGGCCAAAATAGAATATTTTGGTTCTATAATAGATGCATGAGTTTTGCTTTAATTCTTTCTAGGGAAATGTAATTTTCTCTGTTGCTTTTAAAAATAGACGGATAAGATACTTCCCTGTATCATTAACCCTTACAGATCAGACCCCAATTACCACCTTAAAAGATCGGGAAGGGGGGGGGGCTCTAAGAGCCCCCTCTTCTATCTCGGCTCCTGGTACAGATAGACACATAATTTTTTTTCTGGTGTTTTATGTGCATTTTTAGTAAAAATTACTTTTTCTAGTCATAGCGGTCAGACCGCTCCTTAGCCGCTTTTTTGCGGCTAACCGCTAAATATTAAAACAGCTGTAGACCGGCCCATGTTAAAGCTAGGACTACCAAATTTTAGGTGGAACTTTTATTATAACAAAAAAATAACTTTTTCTGACCATCGCTGAAAAACGGCAAATAACGGAAACCGCCATTTTCGGCGGTTACGGCTTTAAAAAGGCGGTTGGTGGCTCCAATTATTATGTTTATCTGTTTCTGGTCACAATAATAGACTACATACAAAAATTGGCTGGCCTAGAGCTGTTTTAAAATTCGGTAACTGGCAGCTTAAAAACAGCATAATTACAGGTAGGAAATAGAAAATCGGTCAAAATTCGGCCAAGGAGTGGTCAAACGGTCATGCCCTTACTATTCACGATAGTTCATTATTGCTCAAGGACTTACCAAAAAAGTTTAGGGTTCTAGCTGTAATAGAAGCCACGGTATTCATGATATAGTAAAGCCGGTTATAAAATCGGTCAGGGAGTGGTCAAACGGTCATAACACCACTTTTCTCAGATGTTCAATGATATCTAAGTATTCACCAAAAAAATTTTGGTCTCTACCTTATACATAGAGGTCATAATGTAGAAATTAAGAATTATTTAGATTTTTTTAAAATTTTGGTGCTACCTAACCGACTTTGACCGGACACCACGTTTGACACAGACCAGATATCCATATAAAATCAACTCCGACGTATAATTACTAAACTTAAAAAGTCTCCATCTTATCTACAAAAAAATGACATTGAAAAACTAAAGGGTGGGGCCTTAGAGACCCCCCCCCCATACCCCGATCTTTATGGGTTAAGCATCTAGTATTTAATTTTCTTTGTCCGTTGGGTCTGTCTGTTATTATTTTTTCTTAAAGATTTCGTGCTTTATCAAATATACTTACCTTCTTATAACAACTGAACATCTTTTATATAGCTCAATTTTTCCGCAATGGTTTGTGATTTTTTTGCCTTGTTTCTTATGGATGTTGTCATCCTTATTTTTATATATAGTTTCTTCTAACCACTGCTCTGAACCATTTTGTCGTTTTTCAGGAAATTTAACTCTTTTATTAGGTTTTAATCTATTTTTCTCTAATGAAAAAAACTAACCCTTATAAAAATGAAAACTTTGCTTGGAAAAATGTTATTTAAATAATGTTTGTTAACAAATCTTGATTGTGGGGGTTAATTATCACTCCTTCTCGGGGCGAAGTCCATAAAGGGTAGGGTCAACGCAACTAGTATTGGTTATAGTTCAGAAGGAAATGATTTCAGGGAATGAAAACCTGCAGATAAAAAAAAGATATTAGACTTATTTTGTAATGTCTCAATCAACCTAAACTAACAGAAGCATTTCATATAATAACAAACAACTACACAATTAAATTTAATGGTAAATACAAATACAAAAATATAAAACATTACAATAATTATTTTTTATTCAATTTAACAATTTACTTCCACTTGCATATTGTTAATGATTTGGCTATTTTGTTGGCGTAAACTCGAGATAAAAATGGTTTTGGAAATCTAAACAAAGGGTAATAAAGAAATAAGAACGAAAAAAATATTTCACTAAGAGTTGTTTGCCAGAATTATAGCACCTTGTCCCTGTGGATACCCAATAATGTAAATTAAAAAAACAAAAAACAATGAAAATTACACAAAAAACTATAACTTCTTATTTTTTAATTTGTCTAAATAGAAAAACTTTTTTGATGTTGGTTTTTGTGGCTGATATCTTGTTGTGTCTAGAACTTGTCCTAATCTGTCTTCAGTGATTCTGAAAATATTAGATCTATTAGTTTAGAGTCATTCTATATTGATTTATCACAAATAATTATAGAGATATAGATTTAGATTAATACTATATGAAATTATCAGAAATAATGAAAGAGGTATAAATGTAGAGTATACTGTATATAATTACTCCAAATAAAAAGAGAGTTATAGGTATAGAGTAATGAAAACTAAATCTATTACAAATAACAATAGAGATGTATTTGAATGAATGAAGAAGTAAAACCAGTAAAAAGTAAGACAGGGTCTACAACTAATAACTCTAGTGTGAGAATAGTGCATACTAATCATATATAAATGCCTCAAGAATCCTGGCATTATACTTTCTAGACTAAGCCAATATAATCCAAATAAGATTCTTTTTGTGAAGACAATCTATTTAGATTTTTTAAGGTTTGTTTATTTTATTTGATTTAGGTTAAGATAAAGCAAGCGTAATGTATCTGGTTGTTGCTTAGGCATGTCATATTGTCATATAACACAATATCAACAATAAGGTATAATCTCAATAGCATGGGTTCTATGATCATGACCATTAACCATTCATGTCCAGTCCATGTTAAAATTGTCCAATTTGTTTGAGCTTTCTTTCTAACTGTTATTCTTTCTGAAATGTATCTTTTTCTGATTTTTTTTCGCATTATTATTCTTGTTTTTGTAAAGGAATATGATACAAAAAAATGGTGTAATAAACACTATCTGAGCTTTACTTTTTTCTCTAAGAAGGATTAGGAACTCTACTAAAATTAATTGGTAAATAAAGGTTTTCACTGGAATGTAAAGGAAGTAGACGATGGATTATTAATCTAAGATCAACATATTATAGTTTAGCCTTATAAATGTAGATATAAACTATTAGTTGAAAATTTTGGACACATCTAGTTTTTAACTAATCAATAAAAATTCAATATAATGACCCAATGTCTTTGAGCCAACGAATATAAGGTGTTAATCAGGTACTGAGTATTTTGTTTTCAGAATAAACATCCCTGACAACCCAAAAAACAAGTTACATAAGTGTTTTTTTGTGAGAAAGTACTAACAAGATGAAAATCATTTAAAAAACTTTTTTGTTTTTGTACTGTAATATGTAATATGCAGAAGCGTACATAAAGAGGGGGGGGGGGGTGTATCCAACCCTCTGGCAGACTAAAAAGGGGTAAATCAATAAATCAATAAAAAATCTAAAAAAAATTCCAATTCCCGAATTAATTTACCAACCAGAAGACGCTTTTTTGACATTGATGAGTGTGTTGATTCTGTAGAATAATGAACACCTAAGGGGTTCCAATTTCAACCCCTCCTGTCAGTAAAATAATGAATAAAGTCGATTATGACTTAAGGGTGGTTTGCACACCCCCCCGGCAAAACACTATGCACGCCACTGGTTATTTACATATGTTAAAAAGTTGTTATTTTGTATCTAAATAACTCTGAGAGAAGAAGCTTGTCGTACATGTGTTTTATCCTTCTTGTATGTCCTGTTACTTACTTTGTTAGATATATTTTAAAATATTTATAACAAAATATATTTTAATACTGCACTGAAAGTATAATTAAAGAAAACTTTTATGATTTATGATGAATACAAAATTGATGCATCACCTTGAAGATAAATTCAAATATTATGTTTCAAGAAAATACAAATATTCACATCTCCATAGAAACTTGATTCTTTGTTCTCATACCCATTTTGTTAGTAAATCTAGGGATTAGACTTTTATGTACATCCCCAATGATGATATACAAAATTACCATTTCTGTATACTACAATAAGCGTTTGAAACGTTTGGACTAACCAATCAGAAAGGAATAATAGTTATTTCTCGTATCGTATTATAAACGGCTTTCCGCGGATATAGAATGTACAATTATAAGATTAAAACTAGTTTTTTTTAGCCCCGTGGTGCCGAAGGCACCGGCTAAAAAAACTAGTTTTAATTTTATGATTGTACATTTCTAAATTCGTAGAAAACTGTATATAATACGATGCTAGACATAGTTTTTTCGTATGGATGAGAACCGGTTCCTATCCACCGGATTCGAATGAATACGAGAAAATAAATTAAATTAATAAAATGTCTCCAAAATTGTTAAGCAAACAAATAAGAAAGTTTTATTATAAATCTTTAAGAAATAGTGTATTAAATAGCCCAATGTCACATCGATCCCTGATTTCATTAACTATTTTTGCATACCCTTGAGGCATTAACATTGGTTATTGAGATGGTTTATATGAAATATTTAAAAATTTATTAAAACATTTCTGTTTGTTTGTCCCACAAAAGAAGGATATACATAGCCTCTCCAAATAGATTTGATAACTTTTTCACCAACCAAAAATAAAATACAGGGGAGACAGAAAAAAAAGCTTAACTCATCTTTAAACCAACTATTGAGAAACCGTGTTTAAAAAACTTATATAAATCTAATATATATAAATTTTTCTAGAAGATGATTAAAGTTTCTCCACAGATTATGACGTCATACGATAGATAAGCCAATGAGAGGCCAGTATACACTGTAATTGTTCAATGGTAAAAATTAAGCTTGCCTCTCATTGGTTATTTTATCGTATTACGTCATAATCTGTGGAGTGACTTTAATTATCTTCATTCTTTTACCTTTCTAATTTCAGCTGTTTTTTTACATAGCAGCTTAGATACTAACATTTCCTCCATAACTTTAAGGACGGAGGGACTGACTGACAGATAAAGTAAATTATAGAGTAGATTTACTATTTTTAAACTAATTATCCCATATCCCTGACCTCACCTGTCATTTGTCTTGGTGTCCGCTCTTGTCAGTCTTCTTGTGTCTCGTTTCTTTCTTAGTCCAACATTTACATCAAATTCATTTCCCAGGAGAACCTAAATTAAAACAACAAAATTATTATTTTTGCAGCAAAGCTTCTTTTCTCGTCTTGTTCTTGTCTGTCTTTCAATGTATTTTTCTAATAAAACTAGTTTTACTTTTTTACATTTAATTTTTTCTTATTGATGATTTTGTCTAATCTGTCATTTATAAATACATGTAAGGACTTATAAGTCCAAGAGTGAGGTTATATGGGTGTTATCCCCCTCAATTTAAAAAAAAATACATTAGATTACCCTCGTCAAATCTTTGAAACTCTCATTACCCCCATAAAATTAAAAAGCTTAGCAGTGGCGTGCGAAGCACTTTGTCTAGGGGGGGGCATTTTGAAGATTTTGTAAAATTTTGCCCCCCCCCTAAATCAAAGTGCCCCGGGGGGGCACTTTGCTTTAGGGGGGGGCATTTTGATTATATATACTAATTTTAAATAAGGGCGTTTTAAGGGGTGGGATTATTTGATTATGGGCCTTCTAGTCCTTATCCCTTCTTCCCCATCCCTTCCCCCATCCCTATTTCCCATTTATATCCCCCATCTCTTCCCCCCCCCATCTCTTCTCCCCCCCATCTCTTCTTCCCCATCTCTTCTTCCCCATCTCTTCTTCCCATCTCTTCTCCCCCATCCCTTCTCCCCACCCTGCAATGACCGAAGGGAAGGGAGCTAGAAAGCATCTTCGAAAAAAAAGTACAGAAGATAGCTTAACCTTCCCCCCCCCCCCCACCACAAAACATTTTTTATGGGTGGAAGGGGATGTTATAAAGTCTCAGCAGGAAGGATGAATAACCCCATTAAAAAAAATTTGGGGGGGGGGGGGGAGATAAAAACACTCATTTTGGAAATAATTTACCAAAAATTAACCTAACATGTAAAACTGATTTTAAATATTTCTTTATTGTAGGACAACAAGGATGACAACATCTTTAAGTAGCAAAGCACAAAAAAATCATTAATTAGAATACAGACAAGTAGATTTAAAGAGCATCTGTTGAAATAAATATATATTTTAGATAGAAAAAGTCACAAATCCTTTTTCCTGTATGTTGTGTGATGACAGTCAAAGTAAACTATGTAAAAAAATAAAAAAAATTACTTGTCCTTTCATCTACAGATATAAAAATCTCTTAGAAATATGGAAAACTTTAGGGTATAGTCTCTTTTATGGCAACGCCTCTTAAGGGGCATTTCGTCGTATTTTCATAGTAGCTTTTAATAGGTTATTCTAGGTTAAGTTAGGTCAGGTGATTTCCCCGCAGGGTTAGGCAATTGGCCCCACAGGAGCTATAAATAGGTGAAAGCTACTGTGAAAATACAACGAAATGCACCTTAAGAGGCAATGTCACAAAAGGGACTATACCCGAAATTTAAAAGATACAAAAATAGCCAAAAACGTCCTGAAAAGCAGTCCGACCTCCATGAATTTTTAATAGTTAATTATACTACATAATGATGGTAATGTTAACATTAAGTTTTAGCCTTCTATCTTTAATTGCAGTTGAAAAAATCACATTTCCCCCCTTGGCATTACGTACTGACAGCCATAGTGAATTATAGAGAAGCTAAAAAGTTTTATCAACATATCCTACCCTCTTTAAATGGCACTTTAAAACTCTGTTAATTTTTGATAAAGTGGTGTTTCCAATGATTTATAAAGGCGGTGCGTGAAGCGCACCTAAAAATATTTACTCCCCCTTTGAACTAAAATCAATTAAAGACAACAAGAATGGCGTATTTTAGTTAGGAATATAGAGTGTAGTTAGTTTAAGGGTTTTTAATGAAAATTGCCATAAAAAAAACATGTCTTTTTGTAAGGGTATGTACACAAAAAAATGATAAACCTATCCTGAAAATAATATGACATCATATATAGTTATTCATTTAGATAGACAGTGTTGAGAAAAAGGCTTAGATAAATATCAACGCTGTTTCTTTTTTATATAAATATTTGTTGTTTACACATGTTTTTATAGATTCGTTGGCTCATCAACTTTGGGGAATTTAATGGAATTTTGATTGGTTGGTTAATTAAGTCGAGTTTCCATACATTTCATCCACTAATTGTAATCTATATAAGGAGTAATTTTGTGTATCATCATTGGGGATGTATAAAATTTCTTTGGTAAAAAGTTTATATTATACAAAATAAAATACTTCCTATTACCTGGTTTGTTATGTTCAGTGAAAAAAGATTGTAACCTAATTTCTACACTAATTTAAAAATTTGGTAAGGTTAAATGAATAGTAACTGTCTGATTGGCGCGAAGCGCCAAAAAATTTTTTTTGGAGTATTTCTTGATCTTTTTTTTTTTGGAACTGGGATAGTTTTGCTTTTTGTAGGGTAGGGGGCAAAAAGGGGCATTTTTGTTGAACAGGGGGGGGCAAAATGGGGCATTTTTCAACATTTAGGGAGGGGCAGGGGGGGCGGTGGCTAGGGGGGGGCAGGGGGGGGGGGCGTTTTGGTCGCTAGGGGGGGGGCGATTGCCCCAAATGCCCCCTTCGGTTCGCACGCCACTGAAGCTTAGATGCTATATACTGTGTAAGGTTACCGTTTCTTATCTTTTGGATAATTCTTTAGGGGGTTACCAATTTCCCATAAATACAACATTATTAATCGAGAAGTGTTTGAAATATATATACAAAATTCATTTTTAAAGTAAGCACAGTATACTTTTTATAAAATGTTCTATGGTGTTATTTGTTCTTGATGTCTTTAAAATAAAAGTATGTCAAGCTTCTCATAATAAAAAAAACTAATTTAAAATGTAAATGCTTTTTGTTTTAAAGATAATTTAATTATGTAAAGGAAAGATAAATATGAAACATTTTTCCTTAATTGTATAATACTAGCGGCTACGCTCCTAGATGCCTTTAGGGGCACTTGTAGGAAGGGAGAGGGAGTGGTCAGTTAAAACTCTTCGGTATATTTACATAGACATTAAGATCCTACCAAGGGATCTAACGGGATAAAACAGTGGTCGATAAATTGATGTAAATCCCAAAAGTTAATACACAAAATTAACCCTTCTGTGGTTTAAAATAGTGGTGTAAACGTCTGTACATTCAACTTCATAAAGCTTAAACTTTTGGGAGAAAATAAACAGACGACTGTCTCATCTCTCTCTGGATCTTACCGGAATAGTAGCAAGCAGGGTGGCCGCAAAACTCATGACCATCATTTCATTCTGCAGGTTGCCGTCATTGTCCAACAGGTTTGCCAGGTCAAAAAAGTTCATACGAGCAGTTCCTTAAATAATTTTATTGATAGTTAGCGTGTCAGTTTACAAGATAGATACATGTATTTTAAAGTATTGCCTTAAATATCTACAACCATAGAGTCATTTAGGGGCATAGTTGGTGGGAGAGAGAAGTTGACCCCCCCCCCCCCCCATCCTCATTTTAAGAATATGAATTTGAAATATAATTTGCTTAGGTACAGCATTAAAGAACATTTACTTATAATTTTTTTGGGTTATAGGAAAACTATTTTAAGTTAAAAAAGGAAGTTATTTTGATATTGTACTGAAAATGGTTACACAATTTATGGAGGTACCTATACAATAGGACATATGCAAGTACAGAAACTGACCATCAAATTATTAATCTTAAAATTAGATGTTATGCCTCCATTACACAATAAATGACGGATAGCTCTTAACGTTATTTTAACCCATTAGTGCCGAGCGCCACTTTTATGGACCGATCGAGCTGAAAATTTCAGGGAAGCCTTGTTATGGTAAAAACGGAATTCCAATTTTTTTGTTTTGCTCTAGTGGCGTGCACAGGAAAGTTGCACTAAAACCCGGTTCGGCATAGTTAACCGTTTTTGGCGTTTTTTGGTGCTTTCCCCCGGCATTCAAGCCCGGTTTTGTCCTAAATACCCGGTTATTTGGCCCAAAAAATTAAAAATATAATTTTTGAACGTCCAAAGTGAGTTGTAGAGTAGCTAATACTACGCTACGATCCGCAATTGAAAACTACATAACCTCATGTAATTGATAGAGCTACAAGTAAGATACAAAACGATTTATATCACATTTAGTGTTTTGGCTATAGGTGCCACCCTTTTCAGTTAAAAAAGCCCGTATCCTAAAAGTTTTAAAATTTTGATATTATATGTGGACGGGTATCTTTACTCGCACCGAGCCGGGCAATAAAAATGGCGGGTATCTTTACTTGGGCCGAGCCGGGCCAATATAGAACGTAAAAAAAGATAAAAAAAATCATATAAAAAATAATAATTTGAATAAAACGAATTCACAGATGAATGTAGTTGCCAATAAACTTTAAATTTCATGAAAAAAATCACTAACTTTACTTCATAAACAAAAAAGTTAGGAGGGGTATTTTAAAATCACCTTGTTTTTCTTGGTTTTCAAATTTTGTTGAGCTATACCGGCAAACGGAAGTAAGCAAAACTGCCTGCTCCAGGGGGAAATGAAAACCAGGGTAGTAGAGGGGGGATTCATACTGAAAATGATGCAATTCTGAAACTGAGAACCGTTTTTTTTCAGCATTTTCTGGAACCGGGCGTTAAAAGCCGGTTCGTCACTAATGGGTTAAGTATGTTTTCAGCAGGGGCGGTCCATCTCGTCAACAATTCTTCAACAATTCTTGGAAAATCACGAAACCTACCCTGATAACTGTCAGCTGTATATACCAAAAAGAAAGGTGCAACTACTTCTATTATGTACTATTGTTCATTTCAGATAGTATAAATCATAAGCTTTCACCCAACCTCGTTAGCTTAGAACTACCGTCTGCTGGTGGAATCAAAACAAAGATTTCTTACTAAAGAATTTAGAATTAGGGAAAATTAAAATTTTTAATCCTAAACATTTTCAAACACTTTGTTTAACCCCCTGAAGTAGGTTAAGGCAAAAGTTTCAAAATGATTCAATAACTAGATAATATTTCACTTTATGAATTTATAAAAAAATGAAATAGGACAAATTCAACCCTCACAATTTGGATCTTTACAGAAAAATTTTAAAAAATTAGAAAATAATCAAACTTATGCCTAAAGCTCAAAATGAAATTAATTGTTCATTACTTATCAAACAAGAATGACAACATCTATGAGAGCAAAGCTCTGAAACGATAGGACAAATGGACATTAACACTTGAAGAATGTCAGAACTGAATAATCAGAATTAAAATGTATAAGAGTCGAAGCAAAATTGTTAGTAAATTTGTTGAAAAACTGCTTAATACAGGATAATGTTTATGGACATACTCACATTTCTAGGACTTGATTATAGAATTGCTTTGCTTATAATATTGTACTTTGTTGTCCCAGGAATCAGTATACCAAATCAATAGGATAATTAGATCACATAAAAATTTGTTATTAAAAAGAAAAAAAATCAACATAATGTTTAAATTGGACATACGGACATTCTCGAAATGATTATAGAGTTGCTATGCTTTCTAATTTGTACCTAACTACTACAGGAATCACATGCAAAGGTATAAAACAATAGGACAATTCTAACATGCCTCCCCTTTGATCGTTTTCAATTTGTTTTACATTAATGGTAAGGAAAGGGAGGACTCTTTGCTCTTCAAGGCACTTTGGGGGAAATTACCCAAATTTTAAATGATTAAAAAAGTTTGTAAGTTGTAATGTTCGGAGAAGATTAGAAGTTTTGAGGTTTGATTATTGCAGTACTTATTAAATCATGATTTCAGGGAAGCTTTTTTATTTTACTTCTCTAATTTGCCACTTTCCTCCAACGTGTTTAGCCATTAGATACAAGAAATTGCCAAGAAAATCAAAATTAAACTACAACAAATATTATAAAAGGTATGATTGTGAAAATACATAGCTATGTATTTCAGAATTGTATTGCTAGGTGTCATAAAAACTCTTTTGAATTTAAATTTGTATATGAGATAAATATTTAAACAATCTTAAATATTTTTCAAAGTATTACAACTATTCACTCTTTAGGATTTAAAAAAAATTTATTCTATATTTAACATATAATTTATGATTAGTTTATGATTTAGATAAAATACCTAAAAATTGCTCATACATCCTCTAAACTGAACGTGCAGACAAACTCTAACAATCCGTTCAGCATGGCTTTAAGTAAACAAAGCAAAAAGTGTTAAAATAATGCTTGAGCTCCTTATCAAATTCTGCCAAAAGTTGCTTTATCTCATCATCAAGTTTAAACTGGAAATCTAAGAAATCAGCTCTAAAGCATTGTTTGCCAGAATAGCCTTCCCTTGTCCCTGGTTTTTAGGAATTGTACTATTGATTTCAAACTTATTCCTTTAATAGTTAGGTTCAATTTAAATCTTTATAAGAATATCTAAACATCCATTTAAATCATATTGATTTTAACTTTTTAACAACATTTTTTAATGTGATAAAATTGTCTTAATTGTATGATTTTTGGAAAGCTTCAAGGACAACAAAGTACAAAATTATAAGTGTAACATCTCTATAATAAACTTTAAAAAGGTTAGTATGTCCTTAAACATTAAACGACAGTATCAAGTTGTTTAGCAACAAATTTAGTTTCAACTTTGCTTAGACATAAACAAAACATTCATATTCTGATTTTTCAGTTCAGACATTGCACGAGCGTTAATATTTGTTTATCCTTTTGGTGTCATCTTTGTTCATTTGTATTTGGGGTTCAAATTCAAGATTGTTATTTTGAATCATCTACATGGTCAGGTTTTTATGCTTGAAAATGACTTATTCCTCTGGTACTTCATTGCTGAACACCAAGTATAGTTTAAGTCAGATGTACGAAATTTTAGTTTCCGAAAGTGTACCTAGCTTCCGCGTCCTATCTCAATATTTACTACTAGCTAAAAAAGCTTCAAACTTCAAAAAAAAAAAATTTAAATTTTGAATGTATAATTTGTTTATATTGTTTTTCCCTTTGTCCGGAGTAGCTGAAAATAGCGTTTGCAATAATTGGGTTATCTGCTGTACAACTTTGGAAAATTAGGGAAGAAATAGGCAATCCATTTTCAGCACATCTTAAATCACGTAAGTATTTTGGTTACCTAAGCTTAGGTACTATTAGTCTTTACAAGGGATGTATACCTAAAGTTTGAAAATTTTAGTAAGATAATTATTCAATTGATTGTTACAAATATAGAACAAAAAAATTTGTAAAAAAAATTAAATCTAAAAACAGAAAATTATTTTTTTTGTACATATATACTTGATTGTTACATTAGGGGAATCCACCAAACAATTTTCATATACCTATCTTATATTACAGGGGATTGTGCAAAACATGGCACATTCTTGAAAATTCAATTTATGCTTAAATCATTATTTGTGTATTTTAATTCTATTATTCTTTTTTTTTTTTTTGGGGGGGGGGGGGGCTAGTAAGCTTATTATCATTGGTAGTTTGTGTTTGGAGCAAAAAAGGCTTAAACAATGTGATTTGGTACTTTTTAACCATTTTTAAAATATGTACCAGAATTTTGGATGGAATATTCCTGATCAAAGAATAAATTTAACTAAAGTTGCATATTGTGACATTTGAAAAGTCTTAAAATTTTGTAACTACAACTTTCACTCAAATAAAATGTGAAAAATAACATTAGGGGGTAGGGGCTCTATGCCTTCACCAACCCCTCCATAAAATGGGTTTATAATATCTACTCTAGCCGTTTAGTAATTATGCTTATCTTTTAATGGACTAACATTATAGTAAACTATCTCTACTCGTGTTAGTCTGAGTTAACAATGTTAGGTATTTAGAGGCACCACAATACTTTCAAGGTGTACCATCCCTCCCGTCTAAATATATACAGCTAAAATACATATAGTAATGTTCGTCTTTTTGCTATTAAGGGTTTGAGCTATTCTTTTACATATCAAAGTATAACTATCCTGATATTAATTGTATCACTCAGGGATCTTAAGGGATAAGACAATGGCCGATAAATTGATATACATCTCCAAAGATACACAAAATTGCTTATTCTCTAGAAGTTGAAATGTTAAAGTTCACTAAAGTCTCCAAAGTTATTAAGCTAACGAATAAGAAAACGTCAATATAAAACTTTGGGGTGTAATAAACACCTCATTGTACCCTCTCTCTTTCTGGGTTCTAATATAAAAGAAAAAAACTTGAGAGAGCAGGGAAATGTAACATAGGCAAATCATTAAAAAAAGAGCAGCAATTTGCCAGAAGACGAAAAGGTTTCCACCACTTTGGCCAGGTAGTTGTCTGGGTTATATATCTATACTCATTTATTGGTTCTATGCAGAAATGAAGTATCAATTTGTTTCACACAAACTTTCCTTAATCTTATGAAATCTAAACAGAGTTGTGTGGTTGCGATATATTTTCTTATATTTTTATTGTTATGCTCCTCTATGGTTATCGCTTTTTTAAAACGATGAGTGTTTTTATTTCGTTAAAATTTATCTTGCTTAAGTTCACATAAGCCTCTCCCTCATATTAAAAATAGCATAAATTCTGATCGTATACAGTAAATTTATTGGCTATTTCGATCCAGCCGTAATTAAGATCTTACTAGACAGACAAATATTCAAGTAAGCATCAGAATTAGGATACAGAAAAATGAAAATGCTAAAAAAATCATATTTATAATAAAAAACCATTGCTATTATATCTATTTTGAAATAGAAAAAAATAAAGTAACCCACATACCAAAAGATTAATTCAAAAATCATATCCTATTTAAATATGAAATTTAACCATTTTGAAAACAGCAATCTTAACATAATAACTTGGAAATGGAAATCATTGGTTCGAGTGGAATGCAATTTTAAAATTTGTAAATGTCTTGGAGTGGTTTTGAGGCTATTTCTCTGACATCCCCTACCTCCCCTAGAAGCTAGGAGCGAAGCAACTAGTCTTACTATCAGTCTACAACTGCAAACAAATTTGAGGAAAATTACCAATGTTATTAAAATACATAGAAAAAAATACATGTAGTAGATTTACAATAAAAAAAAAACAACAGTAATTTGTATGTCTTTGTCTGAAGCCGAAAAAATTCAAATGAATAGGATACAGATATCATACAATAAAATGTTGGCACAAAAATATAAAATCGGGATCTATTTTAAATGTAAATACGGAAGTAGACTTGCTATGCTTTATAAATAATACCTAACTATTACAGGAATCACATTAATAAGTTTAAAATCAAAAGGACAATTCCAACATGCTTAAATTTACGATAAAAGCAACCGATACGTACGTAAAGACGGACCGACCCTAATTATAGAAAATCTTCGCTCTTAAAAATACCTTGCTCGCTTGCGGCATCGCCACTGAAAAAGTTTCCCATGATGTGTCACAAATTTACGCAATATTCGTATAATTATATAGTAGCAATGCTACTTTAAAATGTAGTGTGATGCGTATCAGCGTCTGGCTAGTACTGAGAGGCTGACGCTTGTTATATAATGTATTTATGGTCTGCTAGGGACATGAATAAAGGAATAGTTATTCGTCGCATCATGTTATAGACAGTATTCCGCAGATATCAATGTTAGGACTTTATTTAAATTTTAGTGAAAAATTGTACGTAATACTATACTAAATATGATTTTTTAGTATGTTAAGGAACACGTTCTAATCCAGCGGACATTCTTTTTGACTTTTTGGAATCCGGGGTGTGGTGTAGTGAACGTACCCGCCAGAAAATGTTGAAATAATCTGGATTTGGATAGTGGTGTAATTGATTTTTGGTGCAATGGAAATAGCCAAAAAATGTTATCTTATAGCCCTAACCTTTTTCCCTAGGTAATTAACCTCCTTTTTTGAGGGGGGGGGGGGGGTAAAAAAATACTCCTTTTAATGGGAGAAATCACTTAAGATATTAAAATATGTTAAAAAATGTAGAGATATAATAATTAAAGATATTTAACTGCTTTACTTATAACTAAATTCCAGAGTGAAAACGAAATGTAGAGTATTTTCTGGAAGCTAAAACTAACGGTAACTATATTGTGTAGTAGTTATCTATGGTGAAACAACTTTCTCTCATTTTGTTATTCTGTCAAACACTGCACCTAAAGCTCCTGGCATTTTATAAAACAGGAATTGTATATGGTTTTAGGATGGTATGATATTTAATATATTTTTTTAATTCTCTGTGTCATTACGAAGTGTTATATACGATGAATCTCTATAATTAAGCCTTGAAATGTAATTATGTCTTTCCATAGTTATTTTGGGATATATTCATATGGAATTCATGCCCCCAAATGGTGTTGATTATGAAGTACTTTTGCTATTAATGCTTTTCTGACCTCCTGATTTTTAAAGCTTCGCTTTTATAATGATTTTATCCTAGTTTAGATATTTTAAATTACCTAATGGTATCATGTCGAGAGGGAAAATTGGGCTGTTTATTATATTGTTCCAAAAGTTTTATAATAACGCTTTCTTATTCGTTGGCTCAACTACTTAAGGGATTTATTTAATTTGGTTGGTTCATTCAGTGATGCGTTCAAACGTTTCGACCATGAATTGTAATCTGCAGTAGGAGTAATTTTGTGTATCATTATCGGTTCTTGTCTTATCCCTTAGATCCTATTAATAGCATTGCTTATTTCAAATTTAATTCAATGTATAAAATAAAACAACTAAAAATATCAATCGCGCTTAAGAATTTAGATAAAAGCAATATATGAGTTTTTTTTATAAAACAAGGATGAAAAGATCCATAAAAGCGAAGCACAACAAATCAGAAAACACAGGTTTAATCAACTTTTAATATCAAAGGATCAGAATATTTTTCAAAAACCTCAAGAAAAATTGTAAGTAAATATGTTGCATATTTCATAATGCTTGTTATACTATGCCTGGTCTTTTTTGTAATCATCCTTGCAAAAATATTAAATCAATATCAAATGATTTTTGGTAACGTTAAAAGAATTGCTACAACTTCTAAATTGTAGCAAACTGTTACATGAATTATCATTAACGACCCTATTTATAGAAAAGCTTCGCTTTTAAAAATCCCGGTGGTTGGATGACGTACTAGCCATAGAAAACAAGGACAAATAATTACAAAGAATTCCATTATAATAAAAAATAACTAATAAGCAATCAAACACATATATTCATGTTAATTACCAGGGATTCTAAAGTGATAAGACAAGGGCAGATAAATATATTTACATCCCCAATGATGATATTCTAAATTTACCATTCTTTAGATTAAAATTAGTGGTTGAAACTTTTTGACACTTAACTTAAACGTTAACCAATCATAATTCAATAAAAAGTCCCCAAAGCCAACGTATAAGAAATATTATTTTAATAAACCTAATTAATTACCCAATTATGATTCTTCAGTAGATTCGCTACAAGAAAGGAGAGAGAAAGTGAGTAAGACTTTTATTAGCGCGCGTTAATAATATTTTTAGGGTAAGAAGGTCAGAAAACTGATTAAGGAGAAACTTTATAGAAGGTAAGCTTGGGGAGTTGATAAGATAGTGAACGATGAATTCATGTTCCCCTTTAATGATAATCAAAATTATCCCTTCTTTGAATTATGGTTATTGTTTGAAAAGTTCATAAAAGCGAAGCTCTAAAAGCAGAAGGAAGGACAAAGGAACAATAACTTTAGTAGAGTGTCATAACTTAATAAGCGGAACAAAAATATGCAAGTCGAAACAAAATTGCACACATGTTGTATAATCGCGTTCTTGCAGTAAAAAGGACATTTTAGGATTTTATCGAAAATATTATTGTCCTACAATCATTATTCTAAAATTATATAATCAGGATAATTCTATCTATAATACAAAGTAGCTTGATGTCTGTCCGTCTGTCTGATAGTTTGAGGCTATTTTATAGGGGGGTTAGATACCCCCAACCCCCCCCCCATTTTTTATTTATTTGAAATTATTGGTGTCAGCTCTAATAGCACTTAATTATTTTTTGTTTTTAAATACCTCTTGAGGCAAATCCCCTAGAGGCTAGGGGCAAAACCGCTAGTAATATATTAAGTAATATGAACCGACCGACCACAATTATAGAAAAGTATATCTTAACATTTTTTATGCCAGTGATTTATTTGATATGCAAAAAGTCGCAAAACAATATTTGATTTCATTCAACAAAAGATAACAAAACCATTTGATTAAACTTTATGTTAAATTCATTTGTAGTTGAAGCGCAACTGCTGAATATTTTACATTTCTGACTCTCCCGCTGTATATCGAAATCAGAGGCGTGTACAGGGTTTTGCAACTTCTTAGCTGCTTTTTTAGATAGACGGCTGCTTTTTATGTAAACATACCTTTATATAATTGTATGCGGTCTTTAACTGGTATCTAGTCATGGCAAAAAAATTTATGTCAACAAGCTATGAAGAAAATAACAGTCTGTTAAAAAATATTAGATTGTTATTTAAAGATTCCGCGTGAAATCTTACTTTGTCCGTCCGTTTGCTCTGCTTTTCTACATAATGATCTTTTTTTAAATTCTGTGCTTTGCTATTTATGGATGTTGACATCGTTGATATTTGAAATATATAAATTGTTTAACATTGTAAACAACATTTGGATAATGTTTAAAGTTTTGTCTGTCTCTCATATACAACACTAGCGGCTACACCCCCTAGAAGCCTCTAGGGGCACTAAAGGTAAAAGTGGAAAAAGTCGACTTAGTCCCATTTGAAATTTGATTTTAAAATGAGTAAAAAAAATATTTTTTTTAGGGGGAGGGATGTGAAGAAACCCTCCCAAAAATAGTTTGAAACCTTCCCAGGACCTATAAGAAGCTTCACTGTAAAGGAGAACAATATCGGTTCAGCGGTTAGCGAGATCCTTCAGGACAGATAAAAAACGCTTACTACTTTATATAAAAGGATGGATAACAACATCCATAAGTGAGAAAAGTACAAAACCATGGTTGGACAATGGATAAACTTAGTTAAAGAGCAATTATACATTTATCTATAATACAAAGTAGAACGATGTCTGTCTGTTTGTTTGTTTGTATCAAAGGATCTCGCTAACCGCTGAACCGATCGGGTTCTCCTTTACAGGGTAGCTTCTCATAGGTCCCGGGAAAGTTTATAACTATTTTCTTGGGGGATGGGACGCCCAAAATCCCCCAAAAAATAAATATATAAAAAATTTAATTTTTATATTAAAAATTAGGTTAATCAAACCTCTTGGGGCACAGCACATATAAGGCTTGGGGCGAAGCCGGTAGTTTTTAAAAAAGTTGAAAAAAAGAAAGGGAATTATGAAATTATACACAGTAGAAAATTACGAACTTTTAAACAATAACAAGACGGAAAGACCCGCGGCATACTTAAAAAAAGGAGAACTATACAACAAAAAATCAGCAGTTTGTCCTAATTACCAGCAGAGAAAATCAAATTTCCTCCATAGCGCTTTGGACTGACGGCTGGACGAAAAAAAGACATAAAAAACTAATTAAAGAGTACCTTAGCTACAAAAAGAAAAATAACAACATAAAAAGAGAAGAAAGATAAAATATCACGAAATCTACCTAAGTGTATTTTTATTTAAAAAATAGGTTAAAAACATGAAAAGAAAATATTAAACACGTTTAAGTAAATGTATTTCAAAAAAAAGTTTATGCTTGTTAAAAAAAATAACAATGGGTTGTTTTCTTGAGATTATTTTTGTAAAAATACATTTATTTTCTTTCTTGATTAAAATATTTCCAGTACGGGCTAGTCACGTTTTTGATAAATATATTTCATGTTAATTCTTAATTATCATTTTATTATTAGTTTTAATGTTAAAAGATACAAAAACAAGACTCTAAGTAATATATAAAGTAGATCTAGAAAGTCAAACTGACCCCATAAGCTATCAAACTTAACAAGGATGAAAACATCCATAAAAGCGAAGCACTGAAACGGTAGGACAAACGGACATTAACACTTGTATAGTGTCAGAACTGAATAATCAGAATATAAATGCATAAGAGTCGAAGCAAAATTGTAAGTAAATTTGTTGAAAAACTGCTTGATACAGGATAATGTTTATGGACATACTTACATTTTTAGGACTTGATTATAGAGTTGCTTCGCTTATAATATTGATCTTTGTTGTCCCAGGAATCAATATACTAAAAATCAGATAAAAAAAAATCAACATGTTTAAAATAGACGTACGGACATTCTGGTAATGCTTATAGAGTTGCTACGCTTTCTAAATCGTACCTAACTACTATAGGAATCACCTTGCAAAGTTTGAAATCGATAGGACAATTCTAACATGTCTAAATTAACGAAAAGAGCTATCTCTCTGTGACGGACGTACGGACAAACGGACCGACCCTAATTGTAGAAAAACTTCGCTTTTAAAAAGAAACTTCCAAGTATACTGCATGGCACCATAAAATACCATGCACATTTAGACTTTAAGACAAAGGTTGTGTAATCAAAGGGTTGGTTGATTGTAACTCAACCTAATTTCCTAAAGTGGGCGATAGAGTATCGTTTGAAATTGAAGAAAAATCGCGCCCAAACAAAGTAATCATCAAGGTTAAATTGACTGCAAAGGACCACCCTCAACGTCACAAAAAATGGTTTTGGATATTATAGCCTCCATAGGGCCTATATGAAGAAATGAAAAACATTTTTCCATACAATTTGGGGTCGGAGAATCCGAATCTGGCGTCCATTTTGATCTAGCTGACCTCCTTCTTGGTGAAAAATGGCGCCAAAGTTGACTACCCTTCAAAAAATCCGGGAACAACAATTTTAGCAAAAAAAAATCTACCAAATTATTTTGACAGAAGATAGATAGATAGTTAGATTTAAATAAATATAATTATTTTTTTCTTTCTTAAACGACAAGAGAGAGACAGGGAGAAAAACAGATAAAGAAAGACAAAAGGAGATAATTATAATTATTAGGGAGAGAAAGAAAAGATATTTTTTTTGTATTATATAATATATAAAGAGAAAGAAAGAGAGTGAAAGAAATGGAAAAGGTAACAGACAGAGAGAGAAAAGGAGAAAGAAAGACAGAGAGAAAGAAAAAGAGTAAAGGAGAAAGAGATAGAGGGAGCGAAAAAGATAGGGATAAAGAAAGACAGAGAGAGAGAGAGCAGAAAAAGGAGAAAGAGAGAGAGAGAGAAAAGGAGAAAAAAAGACAGACAAAGGGTGAAAAGAAGAAAGAAAGACAGAGAGAGAGAGTGAGAAAGATAGAGAGAGAAAGAGAGAGAGAGAGAGAGAGAGAGAGAGAGAGAGAGAGGGAGAGAGAGGGAGAGAGAGAGAGAGAGAGAGAGAGAGAGAGGTAGAAAGAAAAGGAGAGAGAGAGAGTGTAAGAGAGAGGTAGAAAGAAAAGGAGAGAGAGAGAGTGTAAGAGAGAAATAGAGAAAGAAAGATAGAGAGAAGGAGAGAGTGAGAGAGGAGAGAGAGAGAGAGAAGGAGAGAGGAGAGAGAGACAGAGAGAGATATAGAGAGAGAGAAAGAGGGAGAGAGAAGGAGAGAGAGGAGAGAGAAGGAGAGAGAGAGAGAGAGAGAGAGAGAGAGAGAGAGAGAGAGAGAGAGAGAGTGAGAGAGAAAGGGTGAGAGAGAGAGAGAGATTGAGTGAGAGAGATAAAAAGTGAAAAAATATGATAGATAAATAAAGAGATAGAAAAAGAGAAAGAGAGAGAAAGAGGGAGAAAAGGAGATACAGGGTATCTTCCCATAAGTTCTAGGAATTAAAATATATTTAGAATTACCTCAGGTAAAGTATTTAATGAACATGGATGATAACATTCATAATTGCGAAGCTCAACAAAAGTAAAGTGACAGCCAAGGAGGGAGGAAACATACGGCTGAAAATTATACTGGTTCCAAAAGTTCTTTTTAAAAATTATCTAATTCGTTGGCACGAAATCTTTAGGTACTGTTATAAATTATGATTTTTTGGTTCCAAACTATTACTGTCCAAACTTTTAAATCAATTAAATTTTAATCTACCGACAGGGAAATTTTATTTATAATAATTGTGGGGGGGGGGGGTGTATTTATTTATGACCTATTGTGTTATAGAGAAAAAGTCTTATCTGTTAAGATCCCCAAAGTTTGAAAGTCACTCATTCGCAGGTTTAAACACTATTGTGACTTTCTGCATACATAGATACTATGTACATCAATTTACTCCATTGTCTTATACATTATGCCAATCTGCTACAGGAATGGATTTCACATACGTGTCTATTGTAATAGAGGAATTTTGTCATCAATTTAGTTTGCTGATATATAGTCCTCAGAAATAAGTCATTAGATTCCTCCATGGCCATGGAACGAGATGAGGTAAAGTCATAGAAGATCATTGGGGATATCGTTATATTAACCAGCGCCTGGGAGAAACATTTTATTCATATATTTAATATCAAACTGTATCCATAGCTACAGGAATCCTGTAAAAGGTTTAAATGAATAAGTTGATATTATAATTACACTAGTTGCTCCAACAACAGCCCAAAGAAATGCACACAAACCAGTAATTTTTAAGTTAATTGACTTCTGACAGAAGTAAAAAATATAATTTTTCGGGGGGATTTCTCATGGGAGGGCGTAGATAACCTCCCCAAAATTGATATTTACACTCCTTGGACATATAAGAATCATCATTGTAAAGGAGAACATCATCAGTTCAGCGGTTAGCGAGAACTTTCGCTATAGACAAATAACCTTGCTACTTTATATAATAGAAAATACTAGCGACTACGCCCCTATGCCTCTGGGGACACTTGAGGTGGATGGAAGTCAATCACCCCCTGTTATAAATTAAGTTTTTAATACAAAAAGTAAAAAAAATCATGGGGGAGGGGGGGGGGGGGGTTAAGGTAATTTATTCTAGCGGCAATTTCTCTTCTGAGGGTGATGTTACCCTCCCCCAAAATAGTTATAAATATTTCTAATAATTATGAGAAACTACATTGTAAAATAGAACCATATCGATTAAGATGTTAATATTACTGGGTGTTTTTTTTTTAAATTGACAAAAATATTGCTTCATTTAACCCACTTACTATTGACAGAAATTAATGAACTATATCTTATTTTCTTCATCGGGTTGGGGAGTTATGTATGAGAAAAAAATATTTAGCGATCTGGTGATTATAAGTAATAATATATCCAAGTTCAGGATCTACTTAGTAACAAGGATGAAAACATCCATAAGTAAGGAAGCACAAACAAAATCTTGAAAAGCCGAGAAAATCACTGTATGTCGGATGGACAGACAGACGGACGGACATAAATTTGGAATTGTAGAGTAGCTTTGCTCCAAAAAAATATGTTGTTATCTTGTAAACATAAATATGTAGTTTTAATGTTATAACTGACGATATTATGTCAGCCACGACCAGTTTTATCTAAGCTCTGAAGTAAATATAAACTCTTGAAATTGCATATCTATAGAATGTCAACAAGTATGGCTGGGTATATCGATCCAGGTTCTTTAAACTTTTTCTGTATGTCTGTCCGTCCTTCCTTAACGCCATGGAAAAAAAAAAATTCTTGGCTGCTAAAATTTTAAGTGGACATTTTAATGGCATATGCTCATATAATCAATACATTGTTTTGTCCGTCTGTCTGTTGGTCATGCTTCAAAGCAAACATTATTTTTTAAGGTTTCGTGATTTACTTTTAATTCTTAAAGAACTGAACATCTATTTGTATCTACCAAGTAAACAAGGATCAATGGATATTGAGAAAAAATTTATTATAGATGTTTCGGTACAACTTATCTTGCCTGGCCGTGTACGAGATCTTATAGTACAAACGTACTAAACCTGCTACTTCCCACATGAATCAAACCAGCGTAGTTACTAATACAATTTATTGTATGAAACGGTGAACGCTGAAATAAAAAATAACAAAATTAATAAACAAATATTAAAATGTTAATATGTTTTATAAAAGAAAAATAAATCTTGTAAAAGAAAATAAATCTTTTTTCTTTTGGACATAATCGTCTTTTAAAAGGTTCCGTGATTTTCGAATTAATATTTCAAAAACATATAAAGAATTAGGCTTCTTTTTGCTTAAAATTAAATCAAAACTTAATGCGAGTTTATAATTCATAGATAAAATCATCATAGACTACCATAAAAATATTCTGATACAAAAATAAATCAATTACTTGGTCTATTTTAATGAAAATAAAGAAATTAATTTGCCTTCTTTAAGATATCATTCCATTCTATTTAAAATGCTTAAAAGAAATAAATATTTACCGAGTCTTTTGATCATGTCAAGCCGGGAAGCACTCAAAGGTATATTTAGCACAGATAACACCACATTTTCGTACTATACATGGGTTTTCATCACACAGATATTCCGCTTGTTGAAAGAAAGAATTAAGATGGCTGCGCAAGCTTTGTTTTGTTTGGATGTGCACTTATTGTTTTGAATGCCGTGTGCAATTATGAAATTTAAAATAGGGCGCTCTCTAGACTACCCAATAATAATAAGGAAAAGAAAGAAAGGATAAAGGTTCGAATTCACAAACGAAACATACTATTATACTTCCAATACAATAGAGTAGTGTCATACAATAATCATTAAACTTGATTGAATAGGGAAATCACGAACTGTTTGAAATCACGCAACCTTTAAATCACAAAAACTTAAAATCTAGGAATCGATCTAGCACCACAATCAATAGACAGATCTTAATGAAACCTGATGTAAATATGTATAATATGAGCATATTTAATCCCTGATAATTTTAGTCGTCAATCATGAATAGGAATAGAGAAAATGACGAAAATCGAAAAATCTAGGAATTGATCTAGTGTGGTATCCGCCGAGGATAAATGGCAGACACCGGAGTTCAATTAGATTACGGCAGTGTGACAGACGTGGACACCTTACTATAGAGAAGCTACGCTTCTCTAGCATTCACCAAATAATAATCAACATCTATTTCAGTTGTCACTTTATTGCAGGTCTAAAGGGTACTAAAGCTATATACAACAAACAATAACTACACAGATAGGAATAAATAATCATAACATAAAAGCATTATAATACATATACAATAGTCAGTTTGGGCAATAATGATCCCCCATCCCTGGAAAGGGTGGGGGGAATTAACAATACAGTTAACCATAATAAACTTGGCAGATTCAATCATTAATTTTAGGCATAGGGAGGGGGTCGCCAGACCCCTTCCCCAGGACTCGGGGGAGGGCCATTGACCCTCCACCGAACCCCGGTCAGGGGTGCCATAGGCATGGCTCACGGTTGCCGAATACCACACTAGCACCAAAATTAATAAACAAAATCTTAATAAAGACGAAGCTCAAAATGCATAACTTTTGCACCACTTCATCTTCCTGTGACGTCATAAAATGAGGGAGATGAGAGGAGAAGTGGGAAAGAAAATCCCTAAAAAGAGATGGAGAATATGACGTCACAGGAAGACGAATTGGTGCAAAAGTTATGCATTTTGGGCTTCGTCTTAATCAAACTTGGTGAAAACATGTAGAATGTAACAGACAGGTGGACAAAACAATCTATAGATTAGATGGGCACTTGTCATAGGAATCTTCACTAAAAATTTCAGCTGTCTATCTTGAATAGGAGCCGAGAAAATCTCGTTTCCCCCATAGAGTTAAGGGCGGACGGACGGACGGACGGACTGACGGACAAACAAAGTGAATTATAGAGTAGCTTCGCTACTAAAAAGTATGACATCCCTAAAAGCGCAGCTCTAAAATCAGAAGGAAGGACGGACGAACATTAACCCTTGTAGAGTGTTAGAACTTGTGAACAAATAAGTGTAAACAAAATTGTCCTTATTTTTTGTTGCAGAATTGCGTAAATACTTACGTTCAATTTTAGGACTTGATTATAGAGTTGCCTCGCTTATGATATTGCACTTTGTTGTTGTCATACACATCATTATTCAAAAATAAGATTAATAAAATAGTTATCCTCATGTAAAAGTTGGTGTTAAAAAACGTTACAACCACAGATTGTAATCTACAGAAGTTTATCATAATTGGGAATGTATTTCAATGTATTAGCCATAGTATCATCCCTGAAGATCCCTTTTATTTGATCTTCTTGTTACGTTTTCCCTTACTATCTCTTTCTCCCCCTCGTATTATCTCTTTATCTCCCTCGTATTATCTCTTTCTCTATCTCTCTCTCTCTCTCTCTCTCTCTCTTACTCTCTCTCTCTCGCTCTCTCATATTCATTTTGTCTCTATCGCATTATCTCTCCCTCCTTCTCTTTCTCTCTCTCTCTCTCTCTCTCTCTCTCTCTCTCTTTCTCTTTTTCTCTCTCTCTCCTTCTCTCGCTCTCCTTATCTTTCTTTCTACTTTACTCGCTTTCCTTCTCTCTCTCTCTCTCTCTCTCTCTCTCTCTCTCCTTCTCTCTCTCTGTTTCTCTCTCTATTTCTCTCTTCCCCTCTCTTTCCTCCTCCTTATCTCCCTCTCTCTCTCTGTCTCTCTCTCTCTCTCTCTCTCTCTCTCTCTCTCTCTCTCTCTCTCTCTCTCTCTCTCTCTCTCTCTCTCTCTCTCTCTCTCTCCCTCTTTCTCTTTCTCTCTCTCTCTCTCCCTCTTTCTCTCTCTCTCTCTCTCGGCGTTTAAGAAAGAAATAAAATAATTATATTTATTTAAATCTAACTATCTATCTATCATATGATCAAAATAATTTGGTAGATTTTTTTTTGTTAAAATTGTTGTTCCCGGATTTTTCGAAGGGTAGTCAACTTTTGCGCCATTTTTCGCCATGAAGGAGGTCAGCTACATTAAAATGGACGCCAGATTCGGAATCTTCGACCCCAAATTGTATGGAAAAATGGTCTTTAATTTTCCATATAGGCCCTATGGGACCTATAATATCTAAAACCATTTTTTGTGACGTTGAGGGTGGTCCTTTCTTTTTAAATTTTAAATATTGAAAAACTGATTTATTGGAAACTATGCCTGATTGGAAAACTTAAGTTTTATATATTGTCGCTTTTAAAACGGAAAAATGAATCATTATTTTTTTTATTATTATTTTGTACTATTTGTATTTTACAATATTTGTGTGATCATGTCCAGGGATCTAAAGGTATAAGACATAGGCCGATAAATTAATGTATATCCCCCAGAAATAATATCCCCTATGAAGATACAACAATTACATATTATTACTCCTCAGTTATTACTGTGGTAACCGCGTCGGTTAAATGGCCGTTACCCAAGTTCAAATGACTACGGCAGTGCGAACAGACGTGGACACGTATAATTATAGAGAAGCTGGGCTTCTCTAGCTATTACTAAATAACAAACAAAGTCTATTCAGATGTTACTTTATTCAGGGTCTAAAGGTTACTACTTTATAATACAACAAATAATAAATACACAGATTGGAATAAATAATACTAGAGCAAAATCAATATAACTATATATACATTAATCAAAATGGGCAACAATGATCCCCCATCCCTGGAAAGGGGTGGGGGAACCAAACAATGCAGCTTAGCCATAATACGGCTGTCAAAATCTATCATTAATTTTAAAGCATGGGGAGGGGTCAGGCTGACCCCTTCCCCGGTACTCGGGGGAGGGCCCTCGGCCCTTCTCCGAACCAAGGTCAGGGTTGCCACATAACATGGCTCAGGGTCGCCGAATACCACAATTACAATTAGTTGGTAAACCGTTTGGACACTTATATTCTACAAAAGTCCCTAAAGTTGTTAAGCCCACGAATAAGAAAACGTTAAATAAGATTTTGGAGACTAGGTGTAATAAACAGTTCAATGTCCCCTCCCTTCCTGAAGATGATGACTGTGTGTGGATGGCATTATCAATTGTAAAGAGCAAGGCTACTCTACTACTTAAAAATTGGCAATGGCCATTTGACTGTAAATTAAACTGGTACACGATATCTTATTTTCGTTGGCTCAAAAGCTTTGGGTACTTATTGAATTTTTGATTGGTCTGTTTCAAACTTTAATTATCCAATCATTTCAGCCATTGATTTTAATTTTGTTTAATTTTAATATTTCAATAAAAAATTAAACGAGTAAAATCCACGAACTAGAATTCATAGGTTGTCTTTGGCAGCAACGTAAATTATACGGTTACTTTCCTATGAAACAACCTTCTATGTTGGCAAAATAGGCTAAAACCTGACTAATGAAATAAGTCAATACAAATTATTGATAAAATTCTTGGAATATTTTAGCTTATCTTCGCTGCCTTACCAATAAACATTCTGCCCTTTTTGTGCAATATCTATCGTTTTTCTATGTGATGTTTTACATTGAGTAATAAGTAAAAAGTTTAAAACATTCAATTATAAATCAACAAACAATGAAAAGAAGTATTTAGTTTTTCAATTCAAAGATTTATTTTTATAAAACAACAGATTTTTCAAAAGTTTTTTTGTTCCTCTCATTAAATATTTTTTTAAATCCTTGTTAATTTTAGCGTTATTCTCTTTTTTTTTATTTTGAAAATTTTTATACATTCCTACCCCCCCCTCCCTACCCCCGCCCACAGTACCAGGGGCGTCCAAGCCTTTTTATTTGGGCTTGGGGAGGGGTTAAAATTTTTTTAAGGTAGGAGTAATTTTTTTTTGAATGGGAGTAAAATGGCACGGGAAGCGCGCAGCAAAATTTTTTTACCCCTCCAAAATTTTTACCCCGGAGATAAAATTTGCTTTTGGGGGTAATTCCCCCCCCTGAAATCTGTTGGCAGGGGTAATTTTTTTTTACTTACCCCCCCCCCCCCAAAATTTACCCCCGGGGTAAAATTTTTTTTGGGGGGGTAATTTAATAATTTAAAACGTTACCTACCTAATAATTTAAATACTTAATAGTAAATATGTGCGGGAAGCGCGGCAACATTTTTTTGATAGGGATTTTTATTTTGGAAGGTAGCCCCCCCCCTTTTAGGGGGGATTAATACCCCCCCCAAAATAAAAAATCTCTAATAAAAAAAATTTTTGCGCGCTTCGCACGCATTTTTAATACTAAATATTTATTAAAATTTAAATTATCCCCCCAAAAAATTTTACCCCAGGGGTAAATTTTGGGGGGGTAAACTAAATTTACCCCTGCCAACAGATTTCAGGGGGGGTAATTACCCACCCCCCCAAGCAAATTTTACCCCCAGGGTAAAAATTTTGGGGGGGGGTAAAAAAATGATAAATTCACTAAGTGAAAAAGTCTTTGATACTTCCCAGCTATTTATTGAAATATATTTCGGTGGACATTGCACCCTCATCAGTCTAAATGACATAAATCATATTAATTTAATTTACATATTAAAAGATAGGTAAAAATAAAGAAATTTGTAGAACTATAAAGGCAGAAAATGTTGCTAAAAAAAGAAGAAAATAATATGATCAACCTTGAGTTTAGTTGGATGTTAAAAGTAAACTGGAAGGGATTTTTTTTAGCAAGAGACAATATCAGCAGGGGGGGGGGGTGTTTAAAATACATTGATATACATAAATTTTAATATTTAACATTTTTATATGAAAAAAACTATTTTCTTTTTTATTAAATTATCATTCAAAATTAAAGCTTACTTTTATAGATGAAGTATTTAGAATTAGGTTATGCTGCATAGATACTGTAGAATAAAATTAGTATTTAGAAGTCAAGCTTTTATATATTTTAGGTTATTTTGAAAAAACTTTTTTAAAAATTTGCAGTGCGCTTTGCGCGCCATTTTACCCCTCCCAAAAACAAATTACCCCCCCCCCCCCCCTTAAAAAATTTTCACCCCCCCACCCACAAAAAAAGCTTGGACGTCTATGAATATTTCATTGGACGTCCTTGGACAGAACTATCACTCTGGTAGATAACAACAATTTTTTTACAATTAGGTTAGGTTATAAACTAGGAAGCCGAGCGACGCGGCAAGTGTTCATAGTTCTGTCGGAAAGGGGGGGAGGAGGGTTTATTAAAATTTTCAAAATTGAAAAAAAATCCTAAGATAAAAATACTTTAACCCTTACAGATCGGGCCCCAATTCCCACCTTAATAGATCGGGGGGGGGGCTCTTTGAGCCCCCCCCTCTATCTCGGCTCCTGGTACAGATAAAGACGTAAAATTTTTTTCTGGTGGTTCATGTGTATTTTTAGAGAAAGTTACTTTTTCTTGTCATAGCGGCCAGACCGCTCCTTAGCCGCTTTTTAGCGGCCAGCCGCTAAATTTTAAAACAGCTGTAGAGCGGCCAATTTTGCAGCTAGGATGACCAAATTTTAGGACGAACTTTTATTTTTCATAACAAAAAAATTATTTTTTCTGATCATCGCCGAAAAACGGAAAATAACGGAAACCGCCATTTTCGGCGGTTACGGCGGTAAAACGGCGGTTGGCGGCGCAAATTAATATTTTATCTATTTATTAATGCTCAAGGATTTACCAAAAAAAATTATAGGTCTCTAGCTGTAATAGAAGTTACGATATTCATGATTTATGTCTGTAGTAAAAGCCGGACAAAAATCGGTCATAAAGTCGGTCAGGGAGCGGTCAAAAGGTCATAATACCACTTTTTTCAGAAGGTCATTGATATCTAAGTATTCACCAAAAAAATTTTAGGTTTCTACCTTATACACAAAAGTCATAATGTAGAAATTAAGATTTATTTAGAATTTTTTCTAATTTTTTTTGCTACCCAACCGACTTTGACCGGACACCACGACCGACACAGACCAGATATCCTAATAAAATCAACTCTTGCCGACGTATAATTACTAAACTTAAAAAGTCATGAAGTTAGAGCTCTCCAACTTACCTACAAAAAAAATGAGATTGAAAAAACTGGAGGGGGGGGCTCTTTGAGCCCCCCCCCCGATCTGTAAGGGTTAATTAGAATTGATAAAGTTTTTTTGCCTAATTTCCTGAACCTTGATCCAAACTGCATATATCTGAAATCTGGTGTGAAAAAAAAACCATTTTATAGATCTAGAAAGAATTGGAAAAAAATTGGAAAATACTTTAGCACTCACTTACATAAGATTTTCAAGTCCTTTCATAGAAACAAGCACAAGATGAAGTTGTATAATGTTTTATCTATTTCTAGCGGCTACTCCCCTAGAGGCCTCTAGAGGCGATTTCTCTTAGAAGGGTTATGCTACTCAAAATAGTTATAAACCTTTCCTGTATGAGAAGCTACCTTGTAAAGAAGAGCCATATCTGTTCAGCAGTTAGCGAGATCCTTACAGACAGACAGACAAACATCATATTACTTTCTTATAAGAATTTTACATTTTTAACATAAATCAAAATTTGAATTTTTATTTGTAAAAGCAATTAATCACAATATTTGTAGCTAGGTTCTTATGTAATCTAATATTATAAAAGTAAAGCTGAATTTATAATTAAAAAAATACTACTAGTTTAGTCAGCCCAGGCCTTCGGACTCTCGGGGCTAACAAAACTGGGTTTACAATTATAATTATTTATTTTAATATCCGTGGAAAGCTGTCTATATTTGGATGCGATAAATAACTATCATTGTTTCAAAGCGTTTTTTTCTTTAAAATCTATATTGGCTAAGCTCCTTGCAGCTGTATATTCTTGAATTAGAGCAATCAAGGTCTTCACCACGGCTACAGGACAGGTAAGAACAGCCAGAATCAGAAACAGGTTTCCAGGTCCCCAGGTGTAGTGAATTATGTACAGGCTAAGGTAAAATATCTCATTTCCTAAACCAATTAAAAATAATTATATGATCCATGTTCCATGTCCTTTAAGTTCCTAAAACAGCCACTGATAACTGCCCCCTCTATTAAAAAAAAAACGAAAAAAAGTTTCGTTCTTTTATTACTTTAGGTTTGGTTAAGGTAAGTTATATTAAATGCTGGATAACCCCGCATGGTTAGGGCTCACCAGAGTGTTTAGGCACGTGGTAAAAAACTTATTTCAAATCTTTTAAGAAAAAATAAGGAGAGGGGGGGGGGGAGCAGTCTATCAATCTATCAAAAAAATGAATAAAATAGAGTTTATTCAAACATTTATAAATGTTTCCTTTTTTCTACTTTAAGTTAAAAGAAAAATCAAAGGTGAGAAAATAAAAAGTAAAAGAATTTTAATCATTTAATTCTAACATTCTTTTCTCAAAAAAATGAGTATAAAAGAATTTTTCTTTTTTTCTTTGATGTTTAGTGAAAATAACCATGTCACTAAAAATAATTTTTCAATTATTTTAAGGTCTTCAATTGAATTATATAATTCTACTTTTCCTCAATAATAGGTTTTCCTAAAAAATAAATATTCGGGGATAAAATTATAGAAGTTGTGCAATCGACATAGCAGCAGTAGGCGCCATTATTAGTTATGACGCGGTGTTGGGCCGAGATTCAAACCTATAACCTGCTTGATAAAATGGCTATAAACCTGCACACATCCAGAATAGAACATTTCTATCAGTATAATACGTGTAGAGGAACCAGTTTCCTGATGGCTCCACACTCTTGTGGCTTGTCTTTCCCTCCAGCAGGCTCACATGCATGTGTAACCAGTGACTTGAGATGTCTATGGTCATACTCAACTAAACAAGGACCACATCATCCATAGGTATCATAGCACAACAAAATTATGTATTGACATATGTATTGATTTAAAGATAAGATGTTAAAAGGTTATATTAGAAGCGAAACAATATTTGATTTATACGTTTTAATATTTATATTTTCATAGCATGACTTACAGACAAACGGACAACCAAGTAAAACTTAATAAATTTCAGTTAAAAATGTTTTCCCTGTGTTTTATTATAGATTTCATTGTTAAAGTTTACTGTTAGTAGATTTTGTTAATAAATTTTGGAAGATTTTTTATTTCATCATTTTTATGTTATACTTAGTACTTTTTTTTTAGAGATGTCCCTTTGTCTTTTAGTACTTTTGTCCATTAAAACCTTTTTTTTTAGTACGTTTGTCCTTTAGGACCTTTGTCCCTTTAGGAGTTTTATCGGTGTACCGTATATCACATACTGAATGCTTATTTGAAATCTTAATTCACACGCAAAAATCTATCTTGATAGCAGCCGAGAAAATTACAATTTCCCCCACATATCGTTTCAAAATGACTAGAAGGGTTAGTTATAACAGAAACAAAATACCTGAAATATGAAGGTAGCAGCAGGATAAAGAGTGCTCAAGGTTGTTAACAGACAAGTTGTGACACAAACATCTGTTAACAAGTCCAGCATGGACCCTAACTTAGAGGTCTGGTTTAACATTCTGCCAAAATATCATAGATTAGATTTGAACACAAGAAAATTTAGAGGTTCAAGTATTCATAAATAGGCTAATGGTATATAAAACACATGATTTTAAGAAATTAATCATTTACATTTATTCAACCAAATTAATTCTAATTTGTTAACAATATTTATAAATCCATCTAGAAAAGAATAATCTGCAATTTGAAAATTTGTTGTTAAGTAAGGTTCAACCCAGCGAAATAATCCATAAACCTAATCTTTGTTTACAAAATTATCCAGCGCTCTAATATAAAGTACCTTGTTATAAGCACTGACATACCCTCCCACCAACCTTATCTCTTAAATAAATTTAAAAATAAAAAGGGGCTGTGTATATATCCTTTATCATTATATATCATTTGATGTTGCACCAGATTTTCATGTTCTCTTATAAAAAGAAACTCACAGCGGGCTAAACTAACGATAGCCTCCATCCACCCCCTATAAATCATCCCTTTTCCCTCTTACTGGATGAACGAACTTACCAGGAAATGAGTTCAATTTTAACAACTTTCATTTGTTTTATTATTAGGTCACACAAGGTTGTATTGGGTATTAGGTATCACAGCATGTATGGGTCCCGCAGGGTTATGGTTATTGAAATAATAAAAACTTATGATTCCTGGCTGTATGTCCATCCAGAGCGTCTAACAATCTTGAAATAAGATATAGAGAGGCAGCTACTTCATAGTTTGAATGCATTAACCAGAAACCTATTTTAGGATTCAAAATTTAGTTATTAACCCAGAAGAATGCTCTTTATTATACAAACTAGAGGCTTCGTCCCTAGAGGTCTCTAGGGGCACTTGAGGGTGGAAGGTTGAATTTGACAACGCTTTTTTTATTTTGATTCCAAAAATTTGTTATAGGGGAAACTCTCTTGATAGGGTGGTGGTTCCAACCCACGAAATAGTTATAAACCTTCCCAGGACTTATGAGCTATATTGTAAAGGAGAACCATATGGTTTCAGTTGTTAGCGAGAACCTTCGGGACAGACACAGACACTTAAACTGAGAACCTTTTACTTTTTTAAGGGATAAAATCAATGTAATAATAAATGTGTTTTGCTTTCGGGAAGGTGTCTTGTTCGAGTCTTGGCCACATTGCGTTTTATTAGAGACGTAAAAATGGTTTCTACAGCAGCTTTTTCAGCCGTGCGACGTCAGTAGTAATAGGGGGAATATGTATTGACCCATAAACAGGCTCCACTGGGTTTGTTAGCACATCAATTATATAAGTTAGTTAATCCTCAATTTATAACTTATAAGCTTTGCCATACTCGACGAAGTGTCAGATATATCTTTTTAATGGTTTGAATCTTTTCCTGTAAAAGCTAAAATAATCCTGATATATGCAATAAGGTTTGGTACATAAAGAAATACATTTTTAGTGTTTAAAATTTGTTTTAGGAACATTTTATATCTAAAAATTAAGATTTAAAAAAAAGTGTCATTTAGTTATCTAGAAAAGTAACTTTTGAAATATTTTTAATATTTTTTTTTCAAGAAAACATTAGCATGAATTAGTAAATCCTGACAGCCTAAACGACTAGCTGACTCTGGATTCTTGCAGCTGTTGAAAACAAAAAGATTTGTGGCGGCTGGCTGAAATTAAGTACCGAAGCACAAAAATTGTGAAGTGATAAACGAAAAATGTGGGTTTTAGAGAGCATTTATTCTTTCTCATTAAATAAATAAATATGTATTGGGTTTTTGTAACACAATTAAAATTATAGAGTAGCTTTGCTAAAAAAACAATAAACATTATTATTAGAATAGGCTATTGATAGTGCATGATGTGTTTTGTTTTGTTAAATACTAAATAGTACATATTTATTTAATATGAGTCACTAATATTTGGTTTTGGAATATAAGTATATTATATTGTTGTCCAAGAAACAAAACTCAACTACAGTTCTAACACTATCCTGCTTTCCTTTTTAAACCTCTTTATGATGAAATTATAAATGCGTATACCTAACTACACATAAAATGAGTAATATAAGTGAATACCAACTATTTTTGTTTACATTTTAAATTCTTTCTCTTTCAGGATACGCTAATTTTCTTGTTCCTTTACTATCTTTCATTAAAAAAAAAAATTAAATATGCCCTTGTGAAGAGCACCAATAGTAACATAAGAGAAGCTACCCTGCAAAGTAAAACCATATCGATTCAGTGATTAACGATATCCTTCGGTACACACAAACATCCTGTTACCTTATTATAAGGTCTAGCTGCTGCGCCCCTAGCATATAGGTGCTATGTATTAGAGGAGGTAGGAAAGAGCATCCCAAGGCCCTGACCCGAAAAAAATAGTTTATGATCTATGTGAAATTTCCTTTAAGTGGAGAACTTTAGTCGTTATTGAAATCTTAAGCTACGGACAAAAAAGCTTACTTTTTATGTAATAGGATTATATAATGATAAGGATAAACGGTGATATTTACTTTATCACTAAAGCAAATTGTTTTAAAATGACATTTCTGATAATGATAATGACGTATTTACTTAAATTTTTCGCATACCAATTTATGAGTCACTAGAGGCTACGCCCCATGAGGCACTTGCGGGGGTCAACTCCCCGCAAATTTTTAAAAAAGAAAAATTTTGGGTGTTGACGTGGTCTTTTTATAGGTTCATTCCCTCTAAAAGTTCTAAGGAACTCTGAAAAGCTATTTTGAAAAGAGAACTATATCGATTAAGTGTTTAGCCAGATGCTTTGGTAAAGACAGACATACAAATTTTAAGAGCGTAACATCACAAGAGTCTTAAAAGACTATTTTTTTTTAACGTTCGGTTTTATAATATATTATTTTTTTTTGCTTTTAAGACAATTCAATATTATGACTTATTGCATATTATTGGCAACAAAGCTACTCTAAAAGTTTTTGTGCCTATCAGTTGGTTTATATGTCAAGCCAGGGAGTTGCAATTTTGGGTGTTGACGTGGTCTTTTTATAGGTTCATTCCCTCTAAAAGTTCTAAGGAACTCTGAAAAGCTATTTTGAAAAGAGAACTATATCGATTAAGTGTTTAGCCAGATGCTTTGGTAAAGACAGACATACAAATTTTAAGAGCGTAACATCACAAGAGTCTTAAAAGACTATTTTTTTTTAACGTTCGGTTTTATAATATATTATTTTTTTTTGCTTTTAAGACAATTCAATATTATGACTTATTGCATATTATTGGCAACAAAGCTACTCTAAAAGTTTTTGTGCCTATCAGTTGGTTTATATGTCAAGCCAGGGAGTTGCAATTTATTCAAAACGTGTTTTATATAGCTTGTGATTCCTTACACTGACTGTCTGTAATGCGTTACAGTTTTTCTGGTAACGATAATAGAGTTGCTACGGTTTCTAAATTGTACCTTACTGTTATAGGTATCATCATGCAAAGTTTGAAGTCGATTGAACAATTCTAACCTAACAAAAGGGCTAACCGTTTCGGACGTATGGAACGAACCTAATTATAGAAAAGCTTCGCCTTTAGAATTTATCTTTCACTTGAATAATTAAGTGTCTTGTATAAGTATTCTAAAAATAAAAGAAACACTAATTATCTGCCAAAAACTTGTGAGAATTAGAATAAACTAATTCTCATTATTAGTCTTTTATTGGCGTAGAAACTGCATTATCTATGCCAAAAATGCATCAACTGATTTTTGTAAGCATGCTTCAAAAAAATAAAATTCATAAAAATATGTAAAACCTAGAAGGTAAATAAACATATAGGATATGAACCTACAGACTATAAGGCTGCTTTGCTATTACTGCTAGTTTTTATTGTCAAAGTTTGGAATAAATAGGATCATTCAAAAATACACATATCTACGATCTACATTAACCTATTTCGGACAGCCTGACATATCCTAATTGTAGAAAATCATTTTTTATAAAAAGGAAAAAATATAGACAAATCTTTGTTTAATTGTAAGTCAGTGGGACGGAAAACGGACGTTGAAGCTGCTGCTTAAAAACTTTCTAAACGGACAGGTTAGCATACATTTTGTGCTATTTTGAGTGAATGTAAGAATTATCATGGGACACATTTCCCCAAAAAAAAACAACTTACCTCAAAAACTTTTTAAGTGCGAAGCTTTTCTATAATTAGGGTCAGTCTGTACGTCTGTATGTAACATATAGCTCTTTTCGTTAATTTATGCTTGTTAGAATAGTCCTTTAGATTTCAAACTTTGCATGGTGATTCCTGCAGTAGTTTAATACGATTTACAAAGCGTAGCAACTCTATAATCGTTACATTAATGTCCGTGCGTCCATGGTTAACATGTTGATTTTTTACTTTTTTGACAACAAATTTTTGTATCTTAGAATTATACAATTCATCTGATGTTTGGTATACTGATTCCTACTACAACAAGGTATCAAACAAACAAACAAACAACAAGCAAAGCATCTCTATAATCAAGTCCTAAAAAAGTACCCTGAATTAAAGTTGTTTTGCAACAAATTTACTTGCAATTTTGTTTAGTCTAATGTATTAGTATTCTGTTTATTCAGTTCTGACACTCTACAAGTCTTAATGTTCGCTTGTCCTTCCATTTCAGAGCTTTGCTTTTATGGACGTTGTCTTTTTATTTAATTTAGCAAAAGTAATGTAAGGGGTGATTTTATACATGTGAAAAGTTGCAATTATAGAGCTCGAAGAACTTTTCTTACTAAATCAACAAATTTGAGAGAATCCTACAGTAAAGACAATTATTTTCTTGCTCTATATGATAAATGAAACCAAGCCTACTTATCAGACAGAAGAACACAGGAACTGTATCAAATAAGATATAGTGAGATCCAGGGAGACAACGGTATAAGACAATGACCGATAAATTGATCTACATCTCCAATAATGATGTACAAAATCACCCCTTTGTAGATTGCAACAGGTGGTTGAAACGTTTGGACGCTCAACTTAATAAATGAACCAATAAAAATTAACTAAAAGTCTCCAACATTAAGCCAACGAATAAGAAAACGTGTAATAAAAAGCACATTGTCCCCTCCCTCCCTGATTGAGACCCATTATTAATGTTGAAGAAACTGAATATCATGGATATTTGAACAAAAACCAAAAGTAACACTTTCTATGTTAGGCTAGTTCACTTCATTCTAGGTATTACTATTTCAAAATCAAGTTAATGAAAATTCTTATTTTGAGGTACAGGAAATACAAAATAATTTGATTTAATTGGTTTGTACTTTCTATAAAAAGGATGAATATTTCACAAGTTAATCAATTGATAGGATTTATTTGCACTTGACAGCTTTGTGCCAAATTTCTCCTACCCAAAATAATGTATTAGTATAGATGCATAACGCAGACTTTACCTGTATCTAATATTGGGCACCTTTTTCGTCTGCTAGCTGACTGCAGTCCACTCATTTGTAGCGACTTGGCTGTGTTAATATTTCCGACGCTATTGGCTGATATTGAAAGACCCAATTGAAAGTCATCACAGGTTCCTCACTTGTAAACATACAGTATTTAAACCGCAGCCCCCACTATTCTCTTACTTTGATTTTCCCTCCATATCTCATTCTTAAAATTTTGTGGGAAGCCTTGGATTAGGGTAAATATGTGTTGATTTATTAATTTACCTACATCTACGCCCCTAGAGGTCCCAAGGGGAACTAGAGTAAAGAGGGGGGTGGATTTTAGTTTTAAAGTTGTAGAGGTTTTTGTTCTAGTGGCGAATTCTTCTTGGAGGATAAAAGTACCCTCCCATGAAATATTTATAAATCTTCCATGGACAATCACTGAAAAAAATATCGGTTAAGAGGTTAGATACTGTCCGCAACAAACACAAAGACAGTAAGTTGTAATGTACAGGAAAAATTTTAAAATTTGAGGTGCCAAATGAAAAGAATTTGTTGAATGTAAAATGTATAACAGAGCTTTTAATGATACTGAAGTGCACTTATGCTAATCAAGGATTAATCAAGCATACTTGATCTAATTTTAATGGATAAATATTTTGATTTTGGTGAATATTGATAGTAAGGTTTACACTTATGTTTGGGCAGGTTTAATACTGTTTATCCTTAGAAGTAATGATATTTTATAAGGTTTTACAATTTTTACTGAATAAAAAGGCTTGCAGTTTTGAGTTTAAATGTTTAGCGTTTATTTGCTTTTTTTTCTTTTATTTGGAGTGTTGAACGGGTTGAAATTAATCTCATTTCCAGTATTCTTTCTAAACCGATTAATATCCGCTGGATTAGAACGGGATCTGAGCCACACTGAAAAATCATGTATCTTATCTTATTATATCAAGTTTTCCACAAATATAAAAATGTACAATCACAAGATTAAAACCTGGTTTGGTAGCCCCGAGATTCCGGAAAGCTTTTTAAAATACTATGCAATTTTCAACTGAAATAATATTTTTCTGAAATTGAAAGTATGTATCCATGATGTTTAGATTATCTAAATGTACGTATAATTTATCAGATCATACCTGAAGCTGCAAATATATCTTCTATAAATCCATTTTCCTTATTTCAAACTAGTAGACCTATTATTTTAAAGAATATAAGGAAAATAAACTAATGTTATGAAGATGAACTATAATGTTGAATGATGACTAATTAAACACAGAATATGGATACAATTGTTCATTGTATTTCCCATAAACAGAGTAGGAGGTTAAGTTATATAGAACTTATTGCGTGTAAGAGGTATAAACAGTAATTAAACTACTCTGAAAAGCAGAACCCAATTGTTCCAGCGATTAGAAAGGTATAACTACGACTCCTTTTTTAGGTCAAGCATACCCAACTAAAAGTATAGGTTAACAAACTCTTGGATTTTAGGATCTTTTTCAGGATTCCACATACACTTATGTATGCCACGTGCTTGGCATAGCAGGAGTAGATACATCAGTATAAGAAACACTACACCAAATATGTTAGAGCCCCAAGTAGATATCTCTAACTAAACTCTATCCAAATGAAGTCCACTTTACTTTAAAGTGTATTACTAACATCAAAGTGTATTGGACAATTTGACAAATTCCGATGTGTTTCAGATATAAATTATAGATAGTATAAATTTGTAGGGAGGGGGGGGGGGAGGCATGGGCTGTTTATTATTCTAATCCACAGGGCCTAAAGTTTTATAATTAAGTTTTTTTGAATTAACAACCATGGGGGATTATTCTTGAATTTTGATTGGCTGGTTCATTAAGTTGAGTGTTCAACAACTAACATATTCTATAGTAGAGGGGAGTTTGTGTATTATCATTGTGGATGAACATCAATTTATCGGCCATAGTCTTATCCCTGTGGATCCCTGATTAATTTGTTCGTATTTTTGAGGAGTAAAGCAGTTTTTTTATTCACAAGTTCATGATATTTTTATTGCTTTTATTGTTTAAATATTCTATTGCTAAAGCTTTACAATGGTGCTACTTTTACTTAAACTTGATTAATTTAAGATAGAACATTCATTTTTAATTTATGATGACCAACATGAGTCATAATCTTGAATACGATTATCCTAAGTATATTCTAATAATATTTACGTCGATTTTATGGCCATCATAATGCTTCCAATGAGAAGTACAGATCTTTTTGGATTAAAAAATAGTTAAAACACCCAACAATTTAAATTTCAGAGTTGTTCCATTTCATGATTTTAACAGAATATAAATTGAATTGTACATTTTGAACATTTACCTTACAATGCAAATTTACCTAGAATTTAACAATGCTTCAACGTAATATAATAAATAGATATACACATTACTGTACTGTACATTTCAGTATATAAGAATAGCAATTTCCAAAAAATGTAGTTCTGAAATCAAACGGTAGACTAAACGAACATGAGCATTTGTAGAGTGTCAATTCTCAAAAGCAGAATATCAATTTGAATGTGTTAAGAAAATCCTATTAAAACTTGTTGCGAAATTGCGTAAATATAAAATCATTGCAATTGAGGACCATCAATTTATCCTTTATCATCATACTACTTAACATTATAAATAAGTTTGGGGATGGTAGAAGAAAGCCTAAATCATATATTTTGTGTATACAGCAAACAACCTGGGTTTAATTTTTATGAATTAAAATTATTGTGTATACAGCAAACAACCTGGGTTTAATTTTTACAAATTAAAATTCTTGTGTATACAGCAAACAACCTGGGTTTAATTTTTACGAATTAAAATTCTTGTGTATACAGCAAACAACCTTGGTTTAATTTTTACGAATTAAAATTTTTGTGTATGCGGCGAACATCCTGGGTTTAATTTTGCCACAGAGTAATTTGACAAAGAATAACTTTTTTGAAAATATCTATAGCTCTAAGAAAAATTACCTAATAGGGCTTCGCTATAGGGCTAGGGGCGAAACCACTATTTAATTATTATTACTATTTAATTTAATTATTATTACTATTTAATTCCCTTTTAAATTAAAATGTTTGTTTTTGCGTTAGGGAAGGAAAAGATAATGACAAATTAATTAATCTTCACTCTTTCCCTCTGTATATTTACAAAGAAATGGTTATTGGGAGGAAAATTAATTAATTTTCCATTGTACTATCCCTGTATCTGTGGATGTTGTGAACTTATTGTGTGAATTCCTTTTCATCTTACTTTAATAATAGAAACTTCCTACGCAAAACAATGGACAATCAAATAGTAGACCAATTCATTTTACGCAATATTACCCCTTCTGTAGATTACAATAAGTTGTTGAAACGTTTGGACACTCAACTTAATGAACTAAACAATCAACATTCAATAAAATTCCCAAAAGTTGTTAAGTCAACGAATAAGAAGGCGTTATCAAAAGACTTTGTGGGGACTAGTATAATAAACAGCTCAATGCCCCCTCCCTCCTTGGAATAATAATAGGGGGCCTAGCGCTGCGGCTAGGCAGGTCAGGGGGCCGAAGACCGCGGCAATGTCTCATAGTTTTGTTACTTGAACTTTTAATGTAAAACACTTCTGAAAATAAAAATTTAGATTGGTCTAAATGAGCCAAGTACACCTACACCATTATGAATTATGCTCTTCGTTATTTTTGTCTTACTTATTAATTTTTTTTCATAAATAATGTACAGGTATTGTTTGGCGTGTCTTTTTTTCTGGTTATTACTTATATATGTAATTTTTTCTTTTTTTCTCTGTTGAATATTTTTAAATGGCTATTTTTCTAACATTTCCTTTTAAAAATTGTTAAAGTATTTTTATACTCTTACTTGTCTCATGTTTAAGACTTTTTTTTTATAAAACAAATATTTTTCAATGTTTTTTTGTTAGTAGTGTAAACATTAACAATTTTAAAAACACTATAATTATTTAGCGATTCCTGTGAAGATTTAAAAAATATTAGGAGTTGAAAACATCCAAAATGCAAACACAATTCTCTATAGTGCTCTGTGTAAAAGTTTTATTTTTTTTATTTATTTTCGTTTTCCTCGTAATTTCCAAATTTAATTATTTTGTTTTACATGTTTTATTTGTTTTTTTTCTTTCCTTGTTTTTTTTATCTCTCTATCTCTCTTTCTATGTTTTTCAAAACCATTTCCTCTCTATTTCACACTTATATATCTCGCTCTTTCCCACCCCACCCCCCTTCCAACTCCACGACCACAAGAGGTTGTAACGGAGAAACTCGGAGTATACCCTCCGTTACTCCCACAGATTCAAATTACAAATTCAGTCGGAAGTTAGATTTGCTATGTGTGCCACCAAAAATATGTTGATGCTAAAAATAATGAATTTATTAATATGTGAATATTATTATTAGTGAAAAGAAACATTAAAGACATATGAAAAGTCATTTATGAAGGAGAACTAGTGAATGTCATTTTTTGTATTGATCTTGATATTTTTTTAAATGCCATAACTTTTTTTGAACTATAGTGTTAAAAACAAAAAAGGTTAAAATTAGAAAACCTGAAGGTTTATGGTTTTTTATATTATCAAAATCTTTTATATTTCACTAGTGGTTTTGCCACTAAGAACTAGAAAATAGCCTAACACCATCCAAGACACCAGTATTCAAAAATAGAATAATCCCATCAAGCCATTTCATTTTTTTAGAGGGGCTACTTAACACGCACTAAAATTTGGCATTAATCAAGCTAGGATACCTTTCTTTGAATAGAAGATTTGTTATGGAAATCTTGTAATTTATTGCCTAAAGAATAACCACCAAAATTTGCATCAGAATTTAATGCATATCTCGGAAAATAACAAGGATGACATTATACAAAATTAGTTCAGCAAAGATAAATCACAAAAAAAATATATATTTCTATATAATTGACAAGTGGCTTCGACCCTATCATATACAGGCTCTTTATTCATAAAATATCCTGAAACCATCTCCCGTCTTAAGGAGTAGATTATTGTTAAGCTATCCCAGTAGCTATATCAAGCTTCCCAAAATGGAGTATCCAATAGGTTCAGTGCTTAGCGAGTTTTAAACGAACAGACAAATGAGCAGAATAAAATTTTTTGAATGTATTATAGAGAAGCTATGCTTAGAAAACTGCAAAAAAAGGACATATGTTCTTGCAATTAATAATGCTGCACTGTTGCACAGCTTAGGTACCTCTGTTACAATATGCAGAATAAAATAGAGGAATGGGATATATCCATAATTCGCAAATGTTTTGAATTTGTTTCTATTTAAAACTTTTTAAACTCAAATTGATCACATGAAAAACACATGTAATGTTAAGCTCCTAAACTGAAAGATGCTTCTTGGGGTTTCATAATGAGGAAGAAGATGGGAGAGGGATCGGATGGAGGAAAAGTAAGAAAAAATACTTTTTTGATGGGGGGGGGGGGGATTAAATTTTAAGGGGCACTTTTGCTTGGGAGGGTTGAGTATTCCCCATTAACATAGAAAATAGTTATAAACCTTCCCTGGATCTATAAGGGGTATCAAGGTAGAGGATGAAGAGATCTCTTTTGCTAAAGACATACAAACATCCTGCTACTTTAATAAGAAGATCATAATTGCTTAAATTGTTCGTGATTTTCCTTGCTTTTACTAGAATGAAGCTTCTAGTTATGATGGGTTAGAACATAAAAATTAAAAACAGGAATAAGATTTTAAATGTGGTGCATAAAACAATGTCGTCAGTGTTCTCTCATTCCAACATAACAGTGATTGAAGGATATATAGAACAAGGAAAACAATTTAAATATGAATAATTGACCTGATAGAAAAGTTTTGTCACATGACTCATTTAAAACTAGCTAATTATGTTTGATTAACTTCTACAAGAGATAAAATGAATTGAAAATGATTGCTAAAATCGAAATATATATGTATGTTTTAGAATACTGTATTTCTAAAAAAAAATTAAACATAAAAAAGTTTTTTTTAAAACTATTTGATTTTAATCAGTTTAAATTGTTTAATGAATATTTTTTTTTATCATTACGAAAAACTTCAAAAAAAATATAAGCGTATATCTTTAGTAGAAGACAAGAAAATCACATATTTATCACCTTAGAGTTACTTTAATAGAATCTCTTGGGGTAAAGACACTTGAGGTCGAAGCCATAAAATTTAAAGATAAAATAAACTTTCAAAATACAGACATGAATTAAATTTTCGTGGACACCAAAAAAACTGAAGTAATGCAGTGTTTGTTAAAATAATGTTCTTACTAGATTAGCTGCTGTAATATAATTTGATAGCGCGGTAATTAACTTTTAAATTAATGCAATAAAGTTTTATTTTAAAACTATTCTGCTTGTCTGCCCTGAGATCCAAAGGGATAAGACAATTGCAAATTAATTGATGTACATTCCTAATGATGAAACACAAAAAGTGACCTCTTCAGAAGATTACAATAAGTTATTGAAACATTTGGAAACTCGACTTAATGAACCAACCAATCAAAACCTAATATAATTATTGAGCCAACGAAGAAGAAAACGTTAATATAAAACTTTGGGGACTATTATAATGCTCAAAGCTCAAATTCCCCTCTCTCCCTGTTGTCTGTCCCAGTATTTATGTCAGCTAAGTTTTCATTCCATAAATTATGTATGTAACAATCAGTACAGTCAGCGATTTAAATTATGGATGTTGAAATCCTTTAATTCATTTATTAAAAAATGTAAATGTCAGGGGTAGCTATTGTAACAATCAATTCTACAAAAAACCACGAAACCTTTTAAAGTATGTGGAAATTTATTTTGTTTTCTCATGTAAGTGAAGAAGGGTGGGTAAAAAGAGGAGGAAAAGGGGAAGGGGGTTGTGGGGAAATTTTTCTTTAGAATTGTTTGTTATAATATCCTTTCCTTGTCCCTGATCTTATGTATTTGTATGTATTTTTTAAATCTATACCTAGATTTTTTTGACTTAGATATACCTAGGCTATGGGGAGAGATTACAATTATTTTAAGGTAGGGAGGGGATATTAAACTCTAAATTTCACTGGCACACAAAAATATATAAAAAAACGCTATCTATTCTGCATCTAAATTTTGGTACTTTACAAAGTTTTGATTGGTTCATTTGAACTAGTAATAAAGAAGGGATAATTTATTGTCCATTTTCTCGTGAAGCAGTTTTTTTTTATATTTTAAGGGGGTTAATTGAGGGGTTTTAAAGGTTCGAGTGGGTTAATATAATTTATTCTTATTTATTTTGAGAGGTGTAAAATGAAGGGTTTCAAAGTTTGAGGGGTGTAAACAACCCTTTCACCCCCAACCCTTAGACGTCTATGATTGTAAGTCTTTTGGTTTTAATCCTTTGGAAATAATGATCCTAGTTGCAGTATACTTGAGATGTCTGTAAGTTTATTTGTCAACTTTGCTCATAGTTCATTTTGTGGTTCAGTTTATTTATTCACAGGAAGAAGAGGGTCAATTGGCTGTTTATTACACTAGTCCTCAAAGTTTTATGATAACGTTAATTTTTTATTTAACAATTGTGGTAACAATTTTGGGGACTATTGAATTTCGATTGGTCGGTTCATTAAGTCAATAAGTGACCGAACTTTAAACCACTAATTGCAATCTACAGAAGGGGTAATTCTGTGTATCTTTATTGGGAATATGTATCAATTTATCGGCCATTGTCTTATCTCTTTAGATCCCTGGTTTATTCATGCAGGATGAATATAAAAAAATCTTTTTTTGATGTTATCCAGGAAATAAAATAATCATAATAGTTAAGATCCCCAAGACTTCCCACCAGGGGATGAGACACAGGTTTTTTCTTCTTTTGAGTGGATTTTGGAAGGGCGGGGGAGGGGGATATTAGTAAATCTATAGATATGATGAAAACACATTTTCTTCTTTTTTTGTTTGAAAAGATATACTCTTGTCCATTATTTTTACCATTAAACCATTCTGGTCTTAGCTTTATAGACTTCTTGAGGACATTATTTATATTAAAGTTTCATATTTTATGGAAGCAAAAGGTCGTTATGAAGGAGGTAAAATAACTTTATAGGTTGCATAGGTACTCGATAAGTTAGCATGTCCTCCGATTTACCGGTTGAATATTAAAAACTGATAATGGTAGTATGATTTTTTTTCAAACATCTGCGAGCATTCCCTTATCAGAGTACATCAGAGTACACGACCATCTGGCGCTACATCCAAGTAATAATAAATAGATTTTTGAAGGAAATTGTCGCTTTTAAAAAAAGTTATATTAAAGATAAATAAAAAGATTAGCTTTAAACTTCTATACAGAATGTAGGTGATAATGACTTTAAGCGATGCTTCTCTGCTAAGAATATTTGCAATATTCAAACAATGTGCAAATAAAATATTACGTCAGTGACAAATTATTTTCTTTTCAAAATGTTTTGTTGAAAACCTTTTATTATATCATTTTTCAGTGGAAATAAAGAAAATTAATTATTCAAGAAAATACCCCTATTTGACTATTTAGATTTCAATTATTGCATAATGAAACAATTTTCTTTCTATGGCATAAAAAAACTTGACGTACATCATGTTTTTTTTATATTAGGATAGGTTACATTTAGTACAGGATAACAACGCAGGGATAAGGGTTAGAAAAGGGAGAAAACTACCAACTTCTCTTATATTTAAAAAATAAGAGGGGGGGGGGGGGGAGTAGGGATGATGTACTTGCAATTTGAGGTACCAATATTTTTCTGCCTCTTTATTACTAAGTATCCAAACTTTAGTTAGTAAATGCATTGTCCTTGGTAACTGCCGAGCCCTGACAACTGGTCTAGTGTATGACAAAGTTCTCACCCAAGGTTCACTGTGAAGTTTTGTGTCTGGGTAGTAAGTAGGTAATCCCTCCATCATTACACTGTATACAAAGTTTCTTACAAAATACTCTAAACTTAAATTAGGTTTTAACTATACCCAAAGAATTGTATTTATGTATGACAGATTTTGACGTGTGTATTTAGGTTAATGTACAGTAAAAATTCATAATTTGAATTAAAGTAATTGAAGAATGTTAGTTAATTATTAATTACCAAAATATAAGATTTAAAATGACATATTTAATGTGTAGCCATACAAAAAGAAAATAAGATAGGTGAAAATTAAGAGTTTAAAGGAAGCCTGCAAAAAATACCACGCTTTAACTGCTGAAAGACTGCCACAAGTAGACCAAATACCCCAAATTTGAAGCCTTCAGCTTCTATAACAAAAAAGTTCTAGGCATTTTAAAATGACATTTTATGTACAATGAAAATTTTGAAAGAATTGCAATGCTCATGTTGAAAACTTTGAAATTAAACTACGTGGCCTAGAAACAAAATTATAAGCTTATTTTTGTCATAAATTTAGGTTTCCAGTAACTAATTATATTTTTACAATAAAAATACCCATTTTTATAGTCAAAATCATTAAAAAAAATTAAGTTTTACTTGCGTTGTACCGAATGTACTGTAGCCAATCAGAAGGCTAAATCAGCTTAACAACCAATTACAGCTAAGCTTGTATTAGTTTACCCCTTTGTTTCCGCTATGATTTTTGTTTAAAAATGCAATTTATATTGAATTTTTTTCATAGATTGTAACTATGAAATGTAGTGTTTTTTTTGTAAAAATGTAATTAGTTACAGGCAATCTAAGTTTCTGACAAAGATAAGGTTATAATTTTGTGTCTAGGCGACGTAATTTAATATTGTTTTTTCTTTTATGAGCATTGGAAATCTTTCAAAAATTCCATTGTACATAAAATGCTATTTTTAAATGCCTAGAACTTTTTTGTTATTGAAGCTGAAAGCTTTAAATTTGGGGTATTTAGTCTTCTTGTGGCAGTCTTTCAGCAGGTAAAATGTGTTATTTCTTGCAGGCGTCCTTTCAAAGTGTTCAAGAATGTAAAGTAGAAGAAAATAGAGGGGAAACGAAAGGGAAAAAATTAGACTAAGACCCAAAAATAAGACCACAAAAAATGTGTAAGAAATAAAAAAAACAATTAAATTTTTATTTTTTTATTTTTATAACAGAATAGTTAATAATAGATTGCCTTACATGATCACATAGAGAAAATATTGAGATAAACAAAGACAGCATATAATAAAAGAATAGATTAAATAATCTACAATGTAAGTATCTTTTAGCATGCATGGGTAACGTTTCTTATTCAATGCTCTTGAAAACTGTAGTAGGCTAAGATATTTACATCTATAATACAAAGTAGAATGATGTCTGTCCGTCCGTCCGTCAGTCTGTCCGTCCATTAAGATTTCGGTAACCACTGAACCCATTGGATTCTACTCTACTGGTCCTGTGGTGGTTTTAGGCTATTTTCTGGGACATCCCCGCCCCCTCTCAAAAAAAAAATTCCCCCCCATTTTTTAAAAAGAATTTATTCGCATTTTTTTTGGATGGGTAGATAATAGAAGATCTAATAATTCCCATACTCATTATCGGATCTGCATCCAATTCTAAACAAAATTCTCCTTTTAGCAGCCACTGTATTTTTATAGGTAGCTTTTATTTTTTATATAAAATAAAAATATTACAATTAATAGTTCTTGTGGGATACCATGAACACTAAATTTGACATAATTGCTTTTATATCTATGTAGTAAATGCAGATGTGTATTTTTATTAATAGCAAAGATACTCTATAAGCTACTTCATCTGCTGGCTTATAAGATAAAATGGTAAAAATTGATGTTTAATCAATTTTATTGGGGGGGGGGGGGGGGGATCAGTCTTTCTGTTTAAAGTCTGTGGTTTTTTTTATATGTTCGATCATATATTTATAACTCTGTCAAAAAATGCTTTCAAAACAGACCTTTTTCGACCAAAGATACCAAAACAAATTCTTTATAAGCCCAAGTAATCAGTTTTTTAATATCTTTCTTTTTCATGGAAAACTAATGAAAATAGTAAAAATATACAAATTTGAGTGTAAGTCTTTATATGTATGGAAACCATAAAATTAATATAAAAATATCTTTTTTTTCTCTCATTTTGAAAGAAAACTTAGAAAAAATAAATTCGACCCCTATTCGACTTTCAGTTTTCAGGATGTAGTTAAATACTTGTCATAGATAATAATTAGCCCAACAAGTTTACAAACAGTTTTCAAAATGCTTTAAAAATGATAATCTAAATGTTTATTTGAGGATGATGATCTTAAAGATGTTCTTACTGGTGTAGCATCCCTAAATCAAGAGAAATCCCTAAATTATACAATCATGGTTTTTAAATTCTCCCATTCATAAGGTTGATACTGTAGTTTTTAAAAGATTGTTATATAATTTTACTGGAGGTTAAGACAAATACAAAAAATGGACTATAGTTTAAAAGATACGTTGTAATATTGTTCATGTATTTTGATACAATCTTGGTCATCATACTCCTTTAATACTAGAGTTGGGCTCAGTATAATTATCTCGCAATTTGGTAGGTATATTCAATGTTTTATTTACTTTCTTTTGGTTATCTGAATTCTGACTATTAACCCTATTCTTCCATTATCTTCTCCCTGACGATTTCTTTCTTTAAACTATTTTAGGATCTTAATATTTTCATTTCAAATTATCGTCCTGAAAGGGTTAAAATGTTTAGTTAACTGTTAAATTTTAGTTCAATATCTGACCACATTACGCACCTATCGCTACTATCAAATTATTTTAAAACCAAGTTTTCTTTTATTCACTCTATTATAAATTTAAATTTTCTGTTTTACGGATAGAAATTTAATACTTCAATATAATTCAAATAGCAACATGAAATAAAAAAATGAATTTATTATCATACAGTAAAATAATGGGTCTTATTGTTCTGGTCAATGAGAGTTTATTACGGATTATTGGAGCACTATGAGTTTTAAACATTTATCTCTTGGAAAACTTGAGCTCATGTATAGACATTTATATAGATCTGTCATGGATCTTGATGCAATAAAGCAGGCTGTTTTGTAAATGTTAAAAATTGGAAGATTTCATTAAACAAAAGTTCCCGCAAATATAAGTATTAAATAATTAGCTGTTCGATATTGTCTTCAGTGCCGATAAAATTTATGTAGAAAATCACTCAAATACCCAGCTCATATGCGAACGGTGTTGGTTTAATGTATTATATGATTACTAGCGGCTTCGCCCCCAGCCTCTAGGGGCTTTGCGTCAAGAGGTTTGAAGAACCTATTTTTGTGTTATTTAAATTCAAATTTAAAAAGAAAATATTTTTTTTTTTGGGGGGGGGGGGTTGGGGGTGTCCCAACCCCCCCAAAAATAGCTTAAAACCATCACATGACCAGTAGGTATATTCTGTGAAGAGTAGGGCCCTATTGGTTAAGTTGTTACTGAGATCTTAAGCTTGAGACAGTCAGACATACAGACAGACATCGTACTACTTTGTATTATAGAAATTAAAAGAATAGAAGGGCATAAGCTGTATGGAACTCTGATCACAAGGCAGAGGCTTTGTCCCGATTACAAAAAAAAAACAGAAAGCAATTTGCTTGTAGATGAAAAGGGGCTTCAGGTAGAGCCAGGTAGTTATCTGGATTTATATTTATACATTTATTTTTCTATATATCTCTCTCGTTTTTAAGCATCTCTCGACCTTCTGTTTAGTTGTCTATAATCTGTATAAGCTTCTCTACTTCAGATGTTATTATCCTTGTTTTATTAGAAAACACTCACAACTGTGCATGACATTTGCTGTATAATGGACACATTTAATTTGGAATTTATTACCATTAAACTTTGTTTTATACATTATGCTGCGTTTTGCATTTATTTGAAGAGATTAAGTTTTGAATATGTATTTTATAACAAAAAAGTCTCTAGGGGCAATTAAGGAAGGAAGGAAGTGAGGGCGGAGGGTAAGTAGACCCCTGCTTAGAAAGATTTTTTTGATGGGTTATTTTTTCTTAAGATGACTCTTCTAAAAAAAAATAGTTATAAACCTTTACTAGGCCTATAAAAGGCTTTATTGTAAAGAAAAACCTTTCAGTAGCTAACGAGATCCTTCAATATACACAAACAAGTAAAAAACAGACAGACATTACAGACTAACAAAATGTTTCTATAAAAAATCCTTGCTTCTTGCAAGTATTAAAACTGATAATAACTAACACGTAGGGATTGTTATCTATTAAAATACCTATTAAATATAATAAACAGAATTTTAATTACTTTTTTACATGTAAAAAACAATTATTTACATAACCTTACATGAATTAGATTTAGTCTTACATTAAACAACAACTAAATTATGCATTGTTGATAATTAAAACAAACTATAAATAGTATCATACAGTTATTTCTTAGTTTAGCATGGATATGGACGACGGGTTGGACGAGTTCTTTCAACCAGTCGATGCTTTTATTTTTATCTTGATGTCCTCTTTCCCTTGTTTGTAACTCAAAGCCAGATTTACTTCAATTTCAATCTTTATACTAGATGCTTCGCCCGCTTCTAGGTAAAAGTTTAGGAAGGAAAAACATAAAAAAGGCGTAAAACCAATCCAAGACATTGATTAGGAAAGTATAACCAATTCAGACAAGAAATTTTCGAGATTTTTTGCTTTAGACAAAAAGAACTTATTTTATTTATAGGACTAACGTCTACGCCCCTAGAGGCCTCTAGTGGCATTTTAAATGTTTGTTTTTTATTTCAAATATATAACTTTATGTCTCTACGCGAAATTTTTTTTCTCTCGATTTTTGTGATTTCTCTTGGGAGGGTGGTGGTACCCTCCTCCAAAATAGTTATAAACCTTCTCAGGATCTATGAGAAGCTACCCTGTAAAGGAGAACCTGATCGGTTGAGCGGTTAGTTAGATCCTTCGGTACAAACATACAAACACACCGACAAACAGACAGATCAACATTCTGTTTCTTTATTATGAGGATATACAAACTAAAATCCTTAGAATTTTCAGATTTTCTTTTGCCTATGGAGATAGAGACGGAAAAAAGAACAATAAATTCGAGCCTTCTTTTTTTCTTCTTCAAATTTTGACTTTTTTTGCTTATAATTATAAGGAGGAAACAAAGGGATATAGAGTTGTCTAAATGTCATTTCCCCATCCCTGAATATATCATTCAAGTGATTTATATAATTTTTACTCTTATTTCAGAAATAAAGTATGATTGACAACTTGCGGTTTCTAATAGAAGGAATAGGTAAATATTTAGTATTTTCTAAACAGATTATTATTATCCGCTGGAATAGAACTGGTTCTCAGCTATACCGAAAAAACATGTAGAGCATCGTATTACAGACAATATTTCACTAATATTATATCATTAATCATGAAATTATTGTGAATAAATCTTGATTTGTTGATTCAAACTAAAAGTGTCCAAAATTTTCCATCAATAATCATAATCTCTAGGGTTAATTTTGTATAATATCATTAGGGATTTACATTGTACTTATATTTATACTTCATTGCCTGACAGACAATCATACAAATTATTTTCTTATAAACATAAAATAATTAAATTTTATCCAAACAAGGATGACAACATCCATAAAAGCGAAGCACTGAAACGGTAGGACAAACGGACATTAACACTTGTATAGTATCTGAACTAGAAAATCGGAACATAAATGTATAAATGTCGAATCAAAATTGTAAGTAAATTTGTTGAAAAACTGCTTAAAAATAGGATAATGCTTATGGACATACTTACATTTTGGACTTGATTATAGAGTTGCTTCGCTTATAATATTGTTCTTTGTTGTCCCAGGAATCAATATACCAAACATCAGATCAAACGGATAAATAGAACACTTGAAAATTTGTTGTTAAAAAAGTAAAAAAATAAACATGTTTAAAATGGACGCACGGACATTCTGGTAATGATTATAGAGTTGCTACGCTTTCTAAATCGTACCCAACTACTACAGGAATCATCATGCAAAGTTTGAAATCGATAGGACAATTCTAACATGCCTAAATTAACGAATAAAAGCTATCTATCTCGGACGGACGGACGGACGTACGGATGGACCGACCCTAATTATAGAAAAGCTTCGCTTTTAAAAATAATAGATTACAACACTTTTTACATATATATACAGATTGTTATTGCTGCACTGAGTACTTTTTTTCCTTGCTAGAACCTTTTATTGAAACTAAGATATAGGATTTTGTTTGAGCAAACTGTCTAGAGAAAATTTGCAAAAAGTATCAATCATCTTAAGTAACCTCGGGGAAGGAGAGGCTTTCTGAAAAAAAAAAATGTAAAATAATATGGAAAAGAATTTACTTTAAGAAAAAGCTTAAATTTTAATAGTTGAAAATAACCATTATCACTAAAACTCTCAAAAATATTTTACCTTATATGTATTTTAAAATTTAAATACTAACCTTGTTGTGTGTCTTATAACCTTTAGTCTATAAAAAATGACGACATACTTGCATACCATTGGTCAAGTAAATTGTATACTGGCCTGCCATTAGTGATTTAGTCTGTGTATTGGCCTATCACTGGCTATTTGTATTGTATGACGTCATTTATTTAAGGGCATTACAAATAGCTTTCCTAACAGAATGAGTTTAATCTTGTTGTCAAGTAGTTTTTTGTCTGTTTTTTACTTATATTATCAGTTTAAATTTTTTATGTTCAATTTTGAGAATAATTTTCAAAGCCTTCAAACCTCAGAATAATATAGGTCATATTTGCTAGTCTAGAAGGAAGATTTATCTTACAGTAACTTAATATTACATTGTTAGTTTAGACCATTATTGTTAGTTTAGACTATTATTGTGGATCATATGAATGAAATGAAGTCATTCCCAACTGTTTATTTAACAATATTCATTTTTAAACGAAGCACTAGAAAGATTAGATTTTAGCCTTAACATTATTGGATGTTTTTATTGAAGGATTTTTGCTAAATTTTTTAGATTTTTTTCTCAAAACATTTAAAACATTGAAATGAACATTAAAAAATGTTTTTTTTTCTTTTTAACATTAGAGAAAAACATTGAAAACTAAAAACTTTGAGAGAAAAAAATCGTTGAAAACCTTATCTTCATTGGAATCGCTAAAACTTGCTGGTGCATTTAAAAATGTTAATGGAAACATTACCTCAATGATACATTATTTATTAGAGATATAAAAGCATTAAGGAAAAGAATACCATTTATGTGAATCATCTACTTGCATATTACATTTATATTCTAGACATTACTTATATGTACATTACAAGTATATTAGGCATTAGCATTGTTCAATATTTTACTTTCTTGAGTCCTGACGGTTCTCCCCTAGAGACGTCTAGGGGTACTTGAAGTGGTGGGGATTTAGTTCGAATTGGAGGGGTCGTGTTGAAGATCCCTACTAGGGTTGGGCCAAATACTTTTTTGGCCGGGTACCGGATATCCGGCTGATTTCAAATTCCGGATATGTGGTATGCGGCCGGATATCCGACACCGCCGGATATCCGGCAAAACACCAAATATCCGGTCAAATTACCGGATAACCGGCCAAAATAACCAGAAATTTAAGTAGCAAAAATATTTTTTTTATAAATTTCGCCGTATAACCGGCCGTATATCCGGCCACACCGGATATCCGGCCTAACCTTAATCCCTACCCCAATATAGTTATAATCCTTCCCAAAATTGATTTAGTACATGACACTGCTTAAGGTTAAGAACATACTCACATTTTTAGGTATTCATTATAGAGATGCTTTACTTATAACATTGTAGCTTGTTGTCATAGGAATAATTACTTCAAAAATCAGATGGATAAGATAATCATATCATACAAAAATTGTTGTCCAACAGATAAAAAATCAATATGTTTTAAATGTTATATAGGAATAATGTTAAACTGGCATACCCTAAACTGGATCTTTAAATCATTTCAATGGTGCGCCAAATCGGGGTGAGCCAACTTGCTACCAATGAGAGCACAGCATTTTACGAAATGCCGCGCTATGATTAGCTTAAATTCGGCGTACCTCGATTTGGCGCACCATTGAAATGATTTAAAGATCCAGCTCTAGTCAAAGAATTGCTGTGTGAGCTATTGTGATGAAAGAAATATTCCTTACATACAATTTTGTAATGTGAGTCTATCAAGTTTTAAACAAATTACAATCAATCAGAACACTTTAGGTATACCAGAAAAAAAAGCATAAAGATAGACATTGATTCTAACTAAGAAATGGCATAACAGAAACAAATTTTATTATTTATACATAAGATGAGAAATGAATTTTATGCTTGGCTTGAAAACCGAATAATATCTTCTGGATTAGATCTTGTTCTCAGCAATACTGAAAAAATCAATTAGAGCATTATAGATAATTTTTCACGAATATTAAGATAAAAATAATAAAATTAATATCATTTTTGTTAGCCCGGGTTAATGTATTATTAAAAAGCTAACTAAATAAAAAATAATACTTTATGAAATAAGCTAAGAAAATTTAAGATTCCTTATGAGTTTACTTACTAGAATGTCTATACCTATCCTAAGTGCAGTAAAAAAACGTGAAACTATTTATAGACTAGACATATTATAATCAATGTATGAGTTTTTACATATAATTCTTTCAACAATTATGTTAATGATGTCATGCATGTTGAAGATCAAAAAGCATGTTTTTCAGTAGCAAAGCTACTCTATAATTCACTTTGTCTGTCAGTCCGTCAGTCTGTAATGTTATGGGGGAAACTTGATTGACTCCTATTCAAGATAGATAGCTGCAAATTTTGGGGATTAAACAAAATCACAGTCTACATATTAACCCCTAACAGTCGGGCCCGTTGCCGCACCTTAATTGGTCGGGGGAGGGGGGGATGGTGGCGTTCCATGCATCCCCCTCTTTTATCTCAAATCTTATTATAGCTAGAAGGCTAAAATTTAGTCTCATATTTAATAATGAATTTCCGACCTTAAGTAAGTCAAAGTCAATTTTCGTTTCCTTCACCCTTTTATTTAACAATCTTTGTTTTTAGGTCATTTTTTACGTAAAAATTTAAAATGGCTGTAATTTTCTTATTTTTGAAGAACAATTTTTTTGCAGAAAATGTTTATCTTTATGTAAATTTTATATTAAAAATATCAAAATATTAATTTCAGCGGCCGCAGCTGTATTTAGCAGCTGCCAGCCGCCGCAGTCGGCGATCGAAGGGAAAGCGGCAGCAGATCTTTATGAAATTTCAATACGTTATGTAGACATGTAATAAAAGCTTAAGTTTAAGAAATTATGTCTCTAAGTAAAAAATTGCGGCTACAGGAGATTTTTAAATATTTCTGGAGACCTGAAGGATCAGGACCTGCAGGATCATACCTGGAACCTGATATTGACTTAAACACCTGTATTTCATTTAAGGATGTACTATGAGGAAATTTTAGTATTTTGGTAAAATAAAATGCTTTGTTTAAGTAAAAAAAATATTTTTGCGCTTTACCTAGATGACCCTGCCAGGTTTGTTGGCATCCTGTGCCTGCCAGGATGGAGATATTCAAAATATTTCAACTCGCAGTTATGTGTCATATCCATACTTAAAAAGTCACGCAGTTTTGGCTCTTTATCTTTCACACACAAAAAATGAGATAAAAAAACCGTTCAGGGTTAATGTTATGCATGCTGCAAATAAAAAAAAACATTGCTTTTGTAAAGAATCGGTAATTTTTATAAGTATTTATGGGTTTAAACATTGAATTTCTATTATGTAACAATGGATATATATATAGAATATACGTGGATATTATGACGGTGCAGTGGAAATATTGTCGTCAATTTTGGTTGCTGATATGGACATCTCTTATTAGTCAGTTCGTTCAACTAAAAGAAAGGGAGGGAATTGTTTTTTAGCCAGCTAAAAATTTCACCTAATTAGATGACATGATAATCTGGTGTAAGATCCAAAGGTCCAAGTAATAATAAATCCATATACAATTTACATGTTTTCAAAGTGCTTGCAATGAAGGTTACAGATACAATAATAAAATAATATGCAGGCTTTTTAAATTGATTATCAGCCTTATTTTTGACGCAGTGTCAACTTTCATAAATAGCACAGTGGGAATTTTTTTAAAAATCAAAATTTATCTTATAACAACTAAATTCTATCAATTTTATTTTGTTTCGAATACACATCTTACCAGTTTATCCAAAAAAAATGAGAATTATAATACAATCACTAAGCTAAATTCTTACCTTATATTCTTATTGGAATAATTGAGAACAACCATTATAAGTAAAGCAACAAAACAAACAAGTTATTAAGTGGATTTTGAGGGTCCTAAAAAATGAAAAGCTAAATTGAAATAGGAAATTTTCACATAAAAAATTGTCTATTTTATAACGCAGCCGATAAATTTACATATGCTTATTATATTTATGAGTTATCTATACATTCTTGCTACACTCTGTTCATATACTTTAAGAATGGTTATTATCTAAAAATTATGCATAGCTTGTATCTTTTGTGTTGGTTAATGAATGTCCATTAATATGATTATAGATACATAATTACAGGAAATAATTCTTTGAGTGCACAAAGGAGCAAATACATATATATATATAAACATAATTAAATCATTGACAAGCCTATACCAAAGTTAAGCTACATATAGGTATAAAACAAGTTTAAACTTAGTTTTGTTTTAATTTTTTTCTTATGTATTTTTTAGAATAATTAAAAGGATAGTACCGTCCTAATTCAACCAAAAGTTGACCAAATAACGCACCTTTTTTATTCTAACTAGGTCCCGTTAGTTTAAGTTGTGAAAAAAAGTCCCAGCAAGGTCTGAACTCCCCGCAGAGGTTAGAAATATCATTTTTAACAGTTAAAATAAGGTGGAGGGGTTAATAATTATTACATTTGAAATTACTCCATGAAAAATATCATGGCTTTGTTGAATGGAGAAAGTAAAAAAAAAACTTTATCATAATTTTTAAAATATTGTAGAAAGGTGAAAATTCTCTCTAAAGAAAAGCCTATAAAAAATGGACAAAAGCATTCATTATGAAAATAAGTAGATGTACTGAGATATTCATACGTCATTTTCGATATTTTTTTCATAATTTTTGTTGAGGCCTAGGATACTGTTATGGTATTAGGAAAATTAATTATGACATGTTATAATGTAATTAGTTACCGTACACTACTAAAATATAGGTTTTTTAGTCAGAACAGAATCATTTATTTATACCTATATAGAGAGCTCCACGTCTTTATCTAAATCATAAGTGCATAGCCTAAAGAATAAATTGCATTTGAACTTGAGTGTGTTTTTTCTTGAAAAAAAGCTGTAAAAATGTGTTTTTAACCTACAAATTCATAAAAAAAATCCGCAAGTTAAAATATGAAAAATCCGGGAAGCGTTTTAGTAATAAAATTCATGCTTAGTGTGATCATTTCATAAATAACAAACACCATATTTTGCAATAGATCATTTAAAAGCTCTAAAACAATTTGTTTTGCTTGTGAAAGAAAAGGCAAGAATTGCCAAGATTAAGAGAAAAATGAAACAGTGTTTGTTCTTGAAAACCTTGTGCAAATGAAGGAACTAACAGGTCTTTGTAATACTTGTAAAACATGTTTACAAAACATATTTGTAATTATGAATTATAAATTCAAAGTGATGTGTCTATTAAAAGCAAAACTGTTCTAAAAATAGTGACGGTCCGTTCGCCCATCCATATAGTTTTTTCCCTGTTAACTTAGGCATGTTAGAATTGTCTTATTGATTTCAAACCTTGCATGGTGATTCCTTTAGTAGTTCAGTATTTATTTAGAACACATAGCAACTGTATAATCGTTACCAGAATGTCCGTACTCAGTTTTTGAACAAATTTACCTCAATTTTGTTTTGACATTTAAAATATTTACATATATTATAATTATTCTCTAAGTGTTAATGTTCGTTCGTCCTAGTGACCCATTCAAGTATGAGAATCTGAATTGCTATAATAATTTTTTTGAAATCTTTATATACTTTGAAATTTATTTTTAATTTTGAATGCCATCTTAGTTAATTAAATGTATTTCTACACAAAAAACAAATATTATTGTGGATTTAAAAGAACTTCATATAAAATAAATGAATAAAACTTGTTGAAATGATGTTAGATTTTTGGAAAATAGAGGGTTTTATTAGGTATAAAATATAAAAATATGAAAAAAATTTGGCTATGCACTTATGATTTAAATAAAGACGTGGGGGTCTCTATTTAGGTATAAATAAATGATAACAGGTCGAATTTCCAGAGTATTCCTCTTTATGGCTAAAAAACCTACATTTTACTAGTGCGTACTGAGGTAGATTCTTTAAAAAAATTCCCACTAATCGCTTAGTAAGGCAAAATTGTTTTCGTGATAAATCCTCTAAAATCACATAAAAATCTACAAAAATTTAATAAGATCTTATGTTAATAACCCTTCTATGATTTTGTTTAATTTTTGTAAATTTTTAATGTGATTTTGGTGGATTTTTCACAAAACTATTTTGCCCCACTAAGCGATTAGTTGGGCAAATTTTTTTAAGAATCCACCTCTGTTCTCGTAAATAAAGGGATGATTGATTGATACAATAAAAAGTAATGTAAAGCTTTCTAGAAACAGAAATTACGAGGTTATTTAAAACTAATATTAACATTTAAATTATGTCTCGTAATACTGATTCAATATTGAAAGTGATTTCTTTATCTTCGAGATTTTAACTAAATTAACTTGTATTTTTGCTTTAATATTTATTTTGCAAAGGGGGGGGTTCGTAATGACATCTATTCGTAAACCGTGAGCAAAATGGTCTAAATATTTAGCTAGACCCTTCAAACTTGGTATATAAGCCTAGTCCTATACGTATTACATCTAAATGACAAAAAAATCCAAAAAATTTTATTTTAAGGTTAGGTTAGGTAAGAAAAACCCTGCGGAAATGGGGTTTTTAGGCTTTTTTTGGTCTATTTTGATGTGGAAACTTACCTTAAATTGTTTTTTCGTAGGGTTTTAACTTAAATACAATGTGTCTATTCATATGGACGTTATTTAAGATGATTCAGCAAGTCTTGGACCGACCCCAGGGGGCTAGGTGGGTGGCCCGCAGTGGTTAAGTGCATTTTTCCCAATATATGTGTTGTGATACATCAAATTATAGGTTTTTTAGGTCAAGGAACTCAAATTCAGAGCTAAAATAAGCAAAAGACTAATCTGGAGCTAGCCCCAGCGGGCTAGGTTGGTGGCCCGCAGGGGTTAAGGGCATTTTTTCCAATATATCTTGTTATATATCAAAATATAGGTTTTGTAGGTCAAGAAACTCAAATTCTCAGCAAAAATTAGCATTAAACTAACCTGAAGCTAACCCCCCCGGCAGGGTTTCGGATCCGGATCTGCATATTTTTGAGTCCAAGGATCCTTGGACTCAAAAAAATGCGGAGAAAATGGAAAAATCTACCTAAATTTATATAAAATCTCAGACATTCTCTTGATGAGAGCCAATCTTTAAGGTTTAGGTTCAGACTTGAAAATTAAAAGTATTTTTGACTTCGAATTAAAGAATAAAATTTTTTTGAAAATTTAGTGATTTTATTTTTATTGTCAAGGATCTGGAACCAGATATGGTAGGATCCGGATCCGGATCCGCACTGACCAAATTTTGAGGATCCGGATCCAGCTCCGCATACAATCAATGCGGATCCGAAACCCTGCCCCCCGGGCTAGGTTGGTTTTCTGCAGGGCTTAAGAGCATTTACCTAACCTAACCTAGAAACTTACTTATATTTTTACAGGTTTTTTTCTTGAATAAACTGTGTCTATTAATGAGGACTTTATTTATAATGATCTAGCAAGTCGGGGACTGACCCCAGCGGGCTAGGTGGGTGGCCCACAGGGGTTTAGTGCATTTTCCCCAATATATATGTTGTGATACATCAAATTATAAGTTTTTTAGGTCAGTAACTCAAATTCAGAACTAGAATTAGCATAAGATTAATCTGAAGCTAGCCCCAGCGGGCTAGGTCGGTGGCCCGCAGGGGTTAAATGCATTTTTTAAAAAAAGTATGTGTTGTCATACATCAAATTATAGGTTTTTTAGGTCTTTACAGCTAATAAAAGCATCAGACTAATCTAAAGCTAGCCCCAGAGGGCTAGGTGGGTTGCCTGCAAGTCTTAAGTGCATTTTACCTAACCTAACCTAGAACCTTACTTGTTTTTTTTAGGGTTTTTTTCTGGAATAAACTGTGTCTATTTATGAGAACATTATTTAAGATGATCAAGCAAGTCGGGGACCGACCTCAGCAGGCTAAGTAGGTGGCCCGCAGGGGTTAAGTGCATTTTTAAAAAGTATGTGTTGTCATACATAAAATTATAGGTTTTTTAGGTCCAGAAATTCAATTTTAGAGCTAATAATAGAATCAGACTAATCTGAAGCTAGCCCCTGCGGGCTAGGGGGGTTACCTGCAAGGCTTAAATGCATTTTACCTAACCTAACCTAGAATCTTACTTTTTTAAAGGTTTTTTAATTAAATAAACTGTGTCTATTCATGAGAACATTATTTAAGATGATCCAGCAAGTCAGGGACTGACCCAGGCAGGCTAGGTTTTACTTAAATAAACAGTGTTCATTCCTAAAGCCATCATTTAAAAGATTCTTCATACAGGAGGCTGACTCAAGGAGGCTAGAAGAAAGGACCGCAGGGGGTTAATTAAAATTTTTCAAAAGTATTTACTGCATCAAACTACAGTTTTAGTTAGGTCAAGAAGCTAAAATAAGATGTTTCAGATTCTGACGATTTGAGATAAAAAAATTTAAGTTTCTTGACCTAAAAAACCTAGGTATAATTTGATGTATGGCAACACATACTTTAGAAAAAATGCACTACACCCCTGTGGGCCACCCACCTAGCCCACTGGGGTCGGTCCCCAACTTGCTGGATTATCTAAAATAATGTCCTCATTAATAGACACAGTTTATTCAAGGAAAAAACCAAAAGAATAAGTAAGTTTCTAGGTTAGGTTAGGTAAAATGCACATAAGCCCTGCGGAAAATCTACCTAGCCCGCGGGGGGTAGCTTCAGGTAAGTCTTGTGCCAATTTTAGCTCTGAATTTGAGTTGCTTGACCTTAATAACCTATATTTTGATATATAACAATTTTGATATTTGACCTAAAAAACCTAGGTATAATTTGATGTATGGCAACACATACTTTAGAAAAAATGCACTACACCCCTGTGGGCCACCCACCTAGCCCGCTGGGGTCAGTCCCCAACTTGCTGGATCATCTTAAATAAAGTCCTCATTAATAGACACAGTTTATTCAAGAAAAACCTGTAAAAATATAAGTAAGTTTCTTGGTTAGGTTAGGTAAATGCTCTTAAGCCCTGCAGAAAACCAACCTAGCCCGGGGGGGTTAGCTTCAGATTAGTCTAATGCTAATTTTTGCTGAGAATTTGAGTTTCTTGACCTAAAAAACCTATATTTTGATATATAACAAGATATATATTGGAAAAAATGCACTTAACCCCTGCTGGCCACCAGATTAGTCTAATGCTTATTTTAGCTCCAAATTTGAGTTTCTTGACCTAAAAAACCTATAATTTGATGTATCACAAAATATATATTGGGAAAAATGCACTTAACCCCTGTGGGCCACCCACCTAGCCCCCTGGGGTCGGTCCAAGACTTGCTGAATCATCTTAAATAACGTCCATATGAATAGACACAGTGTATTTAAGTCAAAACCCTAAGAAAAAACAATTTAAGGTAAGTTTCTACATCAAAATAGACCAAAAAAAGCCTAAAAATCCCATTTCCGCAGGGTTTTTCTTACCTAACCTAACCTTAAAATAATTTTTTTTTGATTTTTTTGCCATTTAGATGTAATACGTATAGGACTAGGCTTATATACCAAGTTTGAAGGGTCTAGCTAAATATTTAGACCATTTTGCTCACGGTTTACGAATAGATGTCATTACGAACCCCCCCCCCCCTTTTATAATACAGTAATAAAAATATGTAATCTTTCAAATGTTAAAAGAAACATATATTTAACATATTTGGACTAATGAAGTAATCAGAACTAATTATGAAATGTATCTAATGATATTAATAATTAGAGATAGTAACAAAGTTATTGATGTATCAAATACATTATTCTATCAATGGATATATTATTACTTGGATGTTACACCAGATTTTCATGTTCTCTAATAAAGTAAAACTCGTAGCGGGCTAAATAACGATACCCCCCAACCACCCACTTTACCTCATTCCCTCCTGTCCTACTGGATAAACGAACCGAACAATAAATGATTTCCATATTAGAAATCTAAATGGACGACAATTTTTCCCCTGTCATAATATATACGTATATTTTATTTAATACCTATATTTGCGACAACTTTTACTATACAGAAACTCCCAATTTTCAACAACAACAAAATCCACGGCCCTCTCGGACAGCTTCGAACCCATGATCTATGGATAAGGAAACCAACATTCTATATACTGAGCTATGGAGGAGACCAATTACCATGTGCAAAATTAGACAATGTAGACAAAAATTTATGTCTTATATTATACTTTAAAATTTCACTTAGATTTAAATTGGTCATCTTAGCTCAGGGGTAGAGATGAGGTTACAGTTTTGCATCGATTCAAGTCGGAAGGTTGTCAGTTCGAAACTACCCAAACACTAAATATCATTTTCACTCTCTGATATAATAAGTAATATTTGGTAAAAGTTTACATATTTACATTGTATTAACAAGCACTTAAAATATCAAAAAGCTATTTTTTTTAATTTGTTATCGTAAGTCTTGAACTCGCATCCAAGGTAGACAAGGAAATGAACTGAAAAAAAATAGATCTCAGCCAGGATAAGAACGCTTGATCATTCTAAGCATTAGCCAGTACTTTGCCCACTGAGCTATAAAGGGCATCAATTTTTATGCTCAAAATTAGACAAAGTATACAAAAATTTATGTCTTATAGTATACTTTAAAATTTCACATGTTTTCATAATGGTCTTCTTAGCTCAGGGGTAGAGATGAGGATTCAGTTTTGAAACGATTCAAGTCGGAAGGTTGTCAGTTCGAAACTACCCAAACACTAAATATCATTTTCACTCTCTGATATAATAAGTAATATTTGGTAAAAGTTATCCTGGTAGTTCACCTTCGGAAATACTGAATTAGTATGGCTAAGATATGGATTTTTATCCAGATTTTAGACAAATTAAAATAATTTTTTGCCATTTTCTTTGTTACATATTGTTATTTTGCGATAATACTTGGTAACATTGTTTGGATAACTATCATCCTTATGTTTGATTTTAAATTTTCTAGCAGGGTTATTTTATTTGGCAGATAATCAAATTAAAAATTACATCAAATTTAGGTATGGCGATAATACAGATAAATTCATAATTTGTTTGGGGAAAGTTTTATTTCCAAGCCTTTAAGTGGAAAGAAGTTTAACTTGATATATGATATATATAAGGGGGACATAGTAATGTGAAACATTAGGGAAAAGCTTTGTTTGTGCAAAACAACAAAAAAATATTTTTTCTTGATTCTACTTTAAATATATCTACATATCTCAAGGCTTTGATAAGTAAGGGTAAATTTATTTAAAAGTGTTTGGCTGATTTAAGCATTTATGAAATGAAAGATAACAAGATAAATGTATTTGTAATTAGACATACTCTAGATGTAGAAAGGAAAAAAATATAATAGAGATTAATGATTGAACCTTCCAGCATAAGGGTATCTAATAATATTTAAATTAATTGAACTTTGCTTCATCAAAGGAACTATTATTGAAATACATATGCTTCCGTTTATTATTATTACCCCCCCCCCATCCCACCCCAAACCTATGTTCCAAAAATATATATCATATTGACCTACCAACAATTCAGGTCAACTGAAAATAGTTGCCGAATGTGTACGCAGTTTCCTGAGTGTTTCCTCATCCTAGCTCAATATTTACTACTAGCTAAAAAAGCTTCAAACTTCAAAAAAAAATCAAAATTTAAAAAATTCAAATTTATAATGTATAATGTATAAATCGTTTACACATTCAAATTTTGATTTTTTTAAGGGAAGTTTGAAGATTTGTAGCTAGTAGTAAATATTGAGCTAGGATGAGGAAACACCCAGGAAACTGCGTACACATTCGGCAACTATTTTCAGTTCATCACAATTCACCTTATACATAACATGGTTTCCATATTTTTTTACAACTACTCCGAAAAAAAAATAATTCTTGTAACAAATATATATAATTATAAATAGAGTATTAATTTAAATTTAGCTTCTTAACAAAATATGTATATATGTAGATTTACTATTTGCCTGACCCCTAGTCTCCTAGGGAAGGCGGGTACAGTAAAAAAAAATAGTCTGAAACCATTCCCCAAACATGTATTAGGCTTTCCTGAAAAGTACACCAATTAGGCGTTTCCGAGATCTATAGCTTCAGACAAAAAAACACTACTTTATATTACAGGATAATATTAGATATAGCATTGGAAAAATTGGGTAACCATGGTTAGGACCTATACATTAGTTGTAACGGTTCCATTGGAATTCAGCCCACACGGGATTCAACCCACGGAATTCAGCCCAGCGGGATTCAACCCAACAGTATTCAGCCCACACGGGATTCAACCCACGGTATTCAGCCCACACGGGATTCAACCCATGGTATTCAGTCCATACGGGACTCAACCCACGGAATTCAGTCCATACGGGACTCAACCCACGGAATTCAGTCCATATGGGACTCAACCCACGGAATTCAGTCCATATGGGACTCAACCCACGGAATTCAGTCCACACGGGATTCAACCCATTATATATGTAAAATTACCAGTTTGAAAAAAAAATATTTTTTTTTTAAATTTGAGAACAAAATTTTTAGAATTTTTTTTTAAAAAGTTTATGTAAATTTTTTTTTATTTTTAGAAATTATTTTATAAAATATGCTTTATAAAAAATTTGAGAAAAAAGAATTATTTTCTAAAAATTTGTTTCTCAAATTTGAAAATAAAAATTATTTGTTTTTAAAACTGAGAATTTCATATATATTTGGGTTGAATTTTGTGTGGACTGAATTCTCAGTTTTAAAAACAAATATTTTTTTTTTCAAATTTAAGGAACAAATTTTTAGAAAATAATTTTTTTTTTCTCAAATTTTTTTATAAAGCATATTTTATAAAATAATTTCTACAGTAAAAAAAATTTACATAAACTTAAAACTTTTTTTTTAAATTTCTAAAAATATTTTTGCAAACTGGTAATTTTAGATATAATGGGTTGAATCCCGTGTGGACTGAATTCCGTGGGTTGAGTCCCGTATGGACTGAATTCCGTGGGTTGAGTCCCGTATGGACTGAATTCCGTGGGTTGAGTCCCATATGGACTGAATTCCGTGGGTTGAGTCCCGTATGGACTGAATTCCGTGGGTTGAGTCCCATGTGGGCTGAATTCCGTGTGGGCTGAATCCCGTGGGTTGAATCCCGTGTGGGCTGAATACCGTTGGGTTGAATCCCGCTGGGCTGAATTCCGTGGGTTGAATCCCGTGTGGACTGAATTCCAATGGAACCAGTTGTAACATAATTTCATACAAGTCAGACATACTTATTCAAGAAACGAACAAATATTTTCAGGTAATAACATAACTTCTCTTATGTAATTATCATTTATATATTACTTTTATTAGCTGCTATGCTACTTTATATCTTAAAATGTCTGTTTTTTCCTATAAATCATATTTTCCATTTTATTTTGAATGCTTTTTTTTAGCTAGTGATGCCTCATAACCTTTAAGCATAACTACATGCTATGTTCATCTGTCTGTCTGTATTCACCTAATTTCTTCCATTTTCATTTACTAATTTTTACCTTTAAGCCTTTTTTGGATATTATCATCCTTATTTATATATATTTAATAGTTCTTTAATTTTAATTTTACAGTTCTTTAATATATAGTGTCAGATTTTAAAAAAATATTGCAAATAACAGATTATTCTCTTTCAGGATTGATTGTCTGCTTTATGGCTTAAAAGTAGGAGTGCTCATTAAAACCAGATGCCATCATAAAAAGCTGCAATATCAGTTAAAGAAGTTACCGGGCCACCTTTTTCTTATGAATTACAGAATACGTGAAACCCATCACATGTAATAACTTAATGCAGCCAAGTCGCCTAAATGTGAAAATGGTTCCCTAAAAAGACTGTTGCAAAAATGTGAAACGATTTTTTTCAAGGCTTGTGAAAAGACACAATAAATGATTAATCTTTATTTGAAAAGATAATTATAATTATATACTTTTGTACATTATATATAACAAATAAAGTTCTTAAAATTTGTCTTTTTGTTTTTCTTCTTAATAGATAGAAATTTTTTTCTGTTCAGTAGGTAGAAAGTTATATTTATAGTGTTTTTTGTGTGGAAAGAATTTTAATAATTTATATCAAGGTTTTAAGCAATTTGTGTAAACTAGGGGCGATGCACTGAAATATTGTATTTTGCCTTCCCCATTTATCCTATCTTATACCTTCCCCAATCATTTATTTTCCCTTCTGTTATATTCCTCAAAAAATCCATTTCTTTCCCTTTTATGATTCTTAGAATATCCATCCCACCCAATATTCAATCCCCCAACATTGATAGCGAGTAATGGATATCTGAAAATACGCATTGACGCCAAAGAGTACAAATGTTACGCCAATTGTGATCACAACTCTCACGTTTATATAAAAATGCAACATATAATAATAGCTATTAAAACAATTTTCAAGCATAACTTTTATCTTTTTAGGATAACAATTAAATAAGAAAAATATTTTTACCATATGAAATTCGTGATCAAACACCTAATTGAAAAAAAATGCAAGACATAGCTCTTATTTTAAGAAAGACTAGGGGCAACGAACGCCCCCAAGAAGCCTCTAAGTGTTCTTAAGGTGGGAGGGGGATAAGTCAACCGCCCTTCTACTTTTTAATTTGAGTTTTAATAAGAAATATTCAGAAAAAAAATTTTGTGGGGGATTTTAAATTGGGAGGGTGGAGATACGCTCTCCCAAAATAGTTAAAAACCTTCCCTGTACCTAAAAAAAAGCTTAATTGCAAAGGAAAACCAAACAGATGTTATTTTCAAAAAAATTTTATAAAACAAAAATTGGCGCATTTGTATGAACACCAGAATTATAGGTTTGAAAGGGGAAGGAAAAAAAGAGAGGGGGAAGAGAGGGGGTAAACTAGTTTGAAGATATCTGAGAATAGTTATGATCGCCATCTTCCACTATCCCCAACATTATCATTTAAAATTTGACCTTTCTTAACCCCTTTCTTGTCACACCCTTTTACCTCCAAAAATGCCCCCCCCCCCTTTTTTTTTGCTCTCTCACTCTCTCTCATCCATCCCCTTTCTATCAAACCCTAATTTACATCCCTACAATCCCCCCACCTAACCCTAATCCTAATTGCTCGATGAAGGAAGATCTCGATCATAACTATTTTCGGATAGATTCACCCCCTCTCTTTCTCCATTCCCTTTGAACTGGATAGTTCTGGATTGCCTATTCCAAAACTTGTTAGCTATAAGGTGTTTATACAAGTGCGCCAATGTTTTATTTTATAAAATTGTAAAAAAATGACATCTGTTTGGTTTTCCTTTGCAATTAAGCTTTTTTTAAGGTACAGGGAAGGTTTTTAACTATTTTGGGAGAGCGTATCTCCACCCTCCCAATTTAAAATCACACCCCCAAATTTTTTTTCTGAATATTTCTTATTAAAACTCAAATTAAAAAGTAGAAGGGCGGTTGACTTATCCCCCTCCCACCTTAAGAACACCTAGAGGCTTCTTGGGGGCGTCCGTTGCCCCACTCTTTCTTAAAATAAAAGCTATGTCATGCATTTTTTTTCAATTAGGTGTTTGATCACGAATTTCATATGGTAAAAATATTTTTCTTATTTAATTGTTATCCTAATAAGATAAAAGTTATGCTTGAAAATTGTTTTAATAGCTATTATTATATGTTGCATTTTTAGATAAACGTCAGAATTTGCGTCAGAATTTGCGTCATTTGCGTCATTTCTATTTCAGATTTTTATTACCCGTCATCTAATTGCTCCCCCTACCTTTCCCTGAATACCCCCCTCCCTCCCTGTGTCCTTACTTTCCTTCTCAAAACCCCTTCCCTCACCCCATCTCTTTCCCCCATCCCCTCCTTAAACTGACACATATAGTTAATTAATTATTTTTACAGATTTTTGAAATTTGATCTACATATGGAATTAATGCTGCTAAAATGTATTTTAGACAAATCTGTCTAATTATTGGCCAAAAGGGAATCTATTTCTTAATACAACTAATTTACTTAGAGTTACCCTATTTTCTGAACCTTTTCCAAAGGATAGAATCATCTGTACATATGGATTTCGTATGGCTAAAGTCTTATTTTAGTATGGAGAAGGTTCAGAATTAATTTTCTAATTTACCAGGGTTAATATATTTACATTTACATTGTATTAACAGTCACTTAAAATATCAAAAAGCTATTTTTTAAAATTTGTTTTTCTTAAGTCTTGAACTCGCATCCAAGGTAGACAAGGAAATGAACTGAAAAAAAAACATATCATAGCCGGGAATTGAACGCTCGATTATTATAACCAGACACCAACACTTTCCCACTGAGCTATGGAGGACGCCAATCATAATGTTTAAAATTAGACAATGTATACAAAAATTTATGTCTTATAGTATACTTTAAAATTTCACATGTTTTCATCACGGTCATCTATCTAAACTATTATATTTTAGCGTAAGCGGGTTAATTTTTAAAAATTTGACGCTGCAAGAAATTACACATATTGGGGTGTTAATTCAACAATCAACATGTTTAAAAATTATACCTATTTAATGTCGTCTTTGTAAAAATTATTATATTAATTTTAAATTGATTATTAAACATGTCAATAAGATATGTAAAGTACTTTCTGAGATATTTATCTTATCTTCCCTCCAAACATACAAACACACAGACAAATATCCTGTTACTTTACATTGTACATTTCTATATTCGTAGAAAGCGGTTTATAATACGATGAAAGAATATAGAGCGTATTTTATATTGTAAAACCAAAAGAAAGTAAATAAAACATTGAATAAATCTAGCCAATCGCGTGATAATTTTAGAACGCGGCCTCTAACCACAAGACTAAAAAAAAGAAATTTTTGCAAAAAAATTAAGGCTCTTAAACAAAAATGAGAAAAATATACATCCGTTGAGTATGGAGGTGTGCATCGTATTATAAACAGCTTTTCGCGGATATAGAAATGTACAATTATAAGATCAAAGACAGTTGAATTAGACACAAAATGATGAAGGCACGGGCTCAAGGAATGGTTTTAATTTTCTCTTAGGAGAGTGGTTGAACCCTCTCCCAAAATAGTTACAAACCTTCCCATGAACTATGATAAGCTAAAGGAGAACTATATCGTTTCAGTGATTAGTGAGATTCTTTGGTACAAACAAACAAACAGAGAGCCAAACAAACATCCTGCTACTTTATTATATGGATACGATAGCTACAATCGTTTAAGTTACATGCCGAGATTTGAACTGGAATTCTTAGATAAGTTACATAAAATTTTACCCCAAGACCACAGCGGCACAATGAACTATAGTTTTAAACATAAGAGTTTATATATAGATAGGGGCTTTATCATATAAATTACTTTATACATTATAACAGTTGTTTAGTAAATGACATATTCTGTTCAGTTCAAGTAAACCATGCGGTTGTGATTCGATATCCAATATATATTAATACGCAGAAGAACATGTATTAAATAAAAAAATAAAGTTCTGAGATTTGGATACGCAAATAATAAATTAAGGGTGTTAAATTGCGTAAGTATGTAATTCTTATAAGTACTTACTTTTAAAACCTGTTTTAAAATGTAAATAAAATAATACATGACTATTGTATGTGTATTTAATATAAATAGGATATTTATAAACGGGGTTTTTTTGTTACATAAGCTAGACGCCTTAGCCCTCACAACCACACAGCTAATGCAACTATAGAAGGAATCTTTTACAATACTGTAATTGTTATATATTTGTGTTTTGAAAAAAAAATAATTAAAAGTTTTATCCGGGAGGGATGAGACATTATATTATAAACTTATAATCCAACTATTTAATTTTGAATGCTTCGTACACTAAAAAATATAGATATCATCCTTGAAGGGGAAAAAAGCAAGGGGGTTGCGTGATTTTACATTTAGCAATTTGGAGGTTGCGTGATTATAATATCTTATAGGAACACAACATTTATAGTTTCATAACATGTTCCCTATTCTAAATAAATAATTTTAAAAAAATATTAGGATCCCATACCTAATATTTTAAAGAAAGTGAGGCAAAATTATAAATATGTTTTTAAATAAAATAATGAAATCAATAAAGAGATGGAAGAAAAGGGATGATAGAGAGAGGGACATTTAATCTTTAACAAATGATTAATATTTGTAGTTTGATTTGAAGAGAGAGAGAGATAAGAGAGAGAGTGAACGCACGAAAGAAAGAGAGAAAGAGAGAGAGATCGAACGCACAAGAGAGAGAGAGACATACAGAAAAACAGAGAGAGAGAGAAATAAAGAGAGATTTAATGTTGAAATGAGACAGGTTTGAAAATCATTGGCTTTCAATTTGTCTAATTTTATTAGAAGCTGATTTTTATGTCAGAAAAAGTCGTTGGGGAGAAGATAATAATGGAAGAATATGGTATACAGTTAGAGATAAGACAATGGAAGAAAAAGTTTAATTTTTAGGAATAAGGCAATGAAAGAAAAAAGTTAAAAGACGGGGATAAGACAATGGAAGAAAAGAGTTAATATTCAGGGTTAAGACAATAAAAGTAAAGGGTTAATAGTCAAGGATAAGGCAATGGATGAATACAGCTATTAGTTGGGGATAGACAATAGAAGAATATATTTTTTTTTTTTTTTAAATATTAACAATAAAACTTATCCACTGAGCTAAAGAGGTAAGTTTAAAATTATTGTTAATTTAAACAATTACTATAAAGTATTCTTTAAAATATTTAGGGCCATGGAAGTCGGTTCGTGGCTTGGCGATAATTTTTTTTTAATTACCTTTTTAAAGATATTAAGTGACTTCAAAATTAGTTTTATTTTATTAATTACCGATAATGTTTACAATGTCATAAAAAGAAATATTCTTAAGAATATTTAGGGCCAAGGAAGTCGGTTCGAGGCTTGGCGAAATTTTTTTTAAATTGCTTTTTTAAAGATTTTAAGTGACTTTTCAAAATTAGTTTTAGTTTTAATTTATTTATTTAATAAAAAATTCAATTTTTTTTAAAGGAAATAAAAAATGTTTACTCTAACAACAAGAATTGAACCACTGTTCTTAGTACCCTATTCTCTCATATCATACCACTACGCTATGAAAGAATAGCTATTAAAAGCAATATCAATAATGTATTATAACAGAAGGAAACAATAATTTTCACTAATTTATCTAAACCTGGATGGTACATCCAGGCATTTCTAGTATCTATATATAATCCATAAATCATTAAGTGCTTTGCTACGGTCAAAGTGACAACATTTATTTTGGATATGAGAAAAACTCTGAGTAAATCAATATTTTTTTGGCATTGTCAATAAATCAATAACTTTGACATTTGGCAATAAGTCATAAAAAAAAAGATTTTAAGACCTCCTACCATATGAATCAACAAACGTATATAGTACATTCATACTTGTGTATCTGTAATAATGTACCTGTACATTATGTAATATGTTTTTGACACCTACTATAATTACAAATAAAGTATCTTCTAAGAAATAATAATTGCTCATAGAAATTTTTGTTTTATACTTTTTAGCTAGACATTAAAAAATAATTATTGGTGTATTTTTTCAACTTGCATACACTCATTTTTATTAGGGATTACAAAATTAGTGGTTGATACTAGTGAACACTCAACTTAATAAATCAACTAATCAAACTGAACTAGAGTCCCCAAATTTGTTAAGCCAACGAATAAGAAAACGTTATCATAAAACTTTGGGGACCAGTGTAATAAACAGCCCATTGTCTCCTCTCTCTCTCTCTCTCTCTCTCTTCTCTCTCTCTCTGCATTTTTATATGAGCAGCAAAAACAATCCAACAATCCACAAAAAAGTAGCGGGATGTCTTTCTGTGTGTGTGTCTGTACCGAAGTATCTGAAGGAACTGTTCATTATTTTTCTTTCTAAAAAAATTGCTTTTGACTGCTTAGTGTTACTTTATACATATATACTTTTTTTTAATTAAGCATGAACCAACCCTCTGATATCACAGTCGGTCAGTCTTAAAATTTTAACTGAAGTTAAAAATCTATATATCACTTTGTGTGTCAGTTCGTCAGTCTGTCTTAAATTTCTCGGCTGTTATTAAGATAGACTGTTGATCATTTGTGAAGATAACCCTTGTATCTGTTTAATAACTCACTTTGATCAGTATGTAAGTCAAAATCCCCTGCTTGTGGATGTTATCATTCTTGTTTTAAAACAAAATGCAAGTTTCATTAAAACTTACCCTGTTTTATATTTTAGTTGTGTTTGGGTTGGCAGTTCTGGGAATAGTTGTCAATGTCATTTCCGTGATTGTGCTCAAATCCTATGCTCTTGATATGAAAGCAACCTTCAGGTATGTATGTTGTTCAGTAGCGTAGCTACTCTAAAAAAGCTTTATTGTTTTTTGCATGTTCATTTTACATGCTCAAATAATTTGCTCTTGATAGGAAAGCAACAGTTATGTATGTATGTTGTTCTATAGCGCAGCTACTCTACTTATGGTTCTGCTGTAAATGTACGTATGTACGTCCAAGTTTTTGATATTATACATTTTGCTTGAGTTTAAAGTGTATGCCTTTGGTATATAAGCGACTTTTTGTACATACTTCATTTGAAAGCTTTGTTAATATATTCATTTACCATCTGTAAGAACACTTTTGTATTATAGCCAGTATCGTCTCAATTTAAGCTCATTTAATTCTAAAGCTCTTTTAAAGTAATACATTTCTGTTTTTTGCAAAATTTAGTTATTTAGTTAGCAAACAATTGCACTATCATGTAACATTTTTTGAACTAACAATGATAAAAAAAAAATAATATTTCTGAATTAATAAACGAGCCATCCCTTACGTACTTTTAATTTGGCGCTAAAAATCATGTTTTAGATAATACATTATTTACATTTTTTGTATCGCAATTACAGAGTCTCGTGTTTAATACAGACGCATTCCAGTTTCTTTTGTTTAGCGAAATGTGAAAGGGTTTAGAATTTGCAATTAACTTGTGTAATGGATATAGAATATACATAGATATTATGACAGGTTCCTAAAATCAAACTCATTTGTTGGTCAGATCTTTAGTCTTGTAGTAAGCGAGGAGAGGATGGGGATTAATGTTATATTAGCCCGCGTCGAGTTTTACTTAATTAGAGTACATGAAAATCCAAATAATGATATAAGTATTACTGCGGTAGCTTAAAAGTGAAGTAGCTAATGATTCAGCCCGTCATGACTTTATTTAAAATATTTGTTATGAAAATGGCAGATTATGATTTGATTGTGACAGCCATAATATATTGTAATAATCAAAAATATTGATCATTTTAGTAAGAACTAGCAGCTGTGTCCAAAGAATCCAGGTTTTTTTTTATACGAAGAGCAAGAAGGTGGCTTAATAATATGCTAAAATCACCACAATCAAATTTTAAAAAAGCATTATCAAAAACCATAACAGGATCTACTAATAAGTAAAGCTTTTATAAAATGGAGAACTTAATCGGTTAGGTAGTTAGTGAGATCCCCCCCTAAAAACTAGACTAGCTGTGCTTCTAGCATCTAGGGGAAGGGGTATGAGGAAAATAATCCTTTAAACCATGTAACACCCATGTGAGGCTTCCCTAAAATGAAGAACTCAATCGGTTTAGTGGTTGAAATCTTCAGACAAAAAACTTTAGTCCTTTATATAATGGGATATATTTAAAACTTCATTTCTATTCCATATAAATTTTTCTATGGTTTTACAGTGCACCATTATACAATTGTTCTCAGTAAAATATCCAGAAAATTTCTTTTTAAATTGATTTTTAAAGACTGATTATCTTTATGAAACAAGGGCGAAATCTTGCAAAAGCAGAAAACCATGTCAAAATGTTTATTTCGTAAATATAGTAGTATTGAATCAACATTTAGGTTTACTAAGCCCATTTTTATTAGATGCCATATAGTCCACATAAACTACTGAAATTCAACAAGGCTCTAAAAGGGACATTTATCAAAATATTAAGTACTACTTTGTATTATAGATATCCGAAGTTTCATGATATAGAAAGAAATGATTTTTTGTTTATTTAGAAAATACAATTTTATTAAGTTAAAGAACAGCTTACTGTTCGAATTTCAAATATAATAAACGTTATTTTTTTGTGCAAAAAAAATTCATTTAAAAGACACAAAAGGAATCCAAAAAATGCCTTGCAAATATTAAAATTTTAGAGGATAAATTTAACTTCCTTTTAAATTTGTTCATGAAAATCACAAAAATAATGAATCTCGCATTTTTTTCAGAGAGCAAAAAGAACAAATGTAAGCCTGCCAATAATATACTTGTAATAAATAATATATTGCAAAATTTCCTTTTCATATATTTTGTTTTATTTACAATTGATTCTTTTTGTCGCCAGCCGAATTATTTGGAGAAACTGATCAAGAATAAAAGGATTTCCCTTTTTTAATAAAAAGGTTTCTGGTTTTTTTTTGTGGAAGAATGATGCAACATTATTTATTTTACTACCCAACTTTACCCAAAAATAAATACGCTCCTAAAGGCATAGTTCAACACATAAAACTTTGACTATGCAGATCATGTATTTTTTAAAATTTTTTTCTATTGCTTTGATACAATATAAAGATTCTACATTAAAAATATTTGGATGAAAAAGGGGTGCATATCAATGTATCCGCCATCTTCCCATTGCTGCTCGATAAAATTTGTAGATCAATGTTATGTCATCCTAACAAGGGGGGAGGGGACATTGAGCTGTTTTTACAATGGTCCTTAACGTTTTATAATAACGCTTTCTAATTTGTTTGTTCAACAACTTTTGTGATTTTAATTGTATTGTGATTGGAGAGTTCATTAAGTTGAGTGTCCAAACGTTCCAACCATACAGAAGGGGTTATTTTATATATTATCATTAAGAATTCTCATCAATTTATTCGGGCATTGTCTTATCCCTGTAGATTTCTACATCTTTCCTTTTATCCCTGAGAAATTGTTCATCTCACGAGAAGAAAAAAACTGTGAAGCTTTTTATGGTTAATATTGGTATGATGAAAGCTACAATTTGGCATGGGACTGAACACTATTCACTATCAAGGATCTAAAGGATAAGACAATGGCCAATAAATTGTTGTACATTCCCAATTAATGATGTTACATAAAATCAACCTTTTGTTAATTAAAATCAGTGGTTGGAACTTTTAAACAATCAACTTAATGAACCAATCAATCATAATTCAATAAAGTTCCCAAAGGCAAGAAATAAAATATCAAGAAACTTTTGTTACTATTGTAAAAAACAGCCCATTGTCTCTGGCACTCTGATTCACTAATACTGTAATGAGGATCTTTTCACCAAGGTAGCGCAACAACAAAATAAATGAAAAAGTAAACCTTGATACAGTGAACAATACTTAAAATAAAGTAACAGGATATGTGTTTGTCTGCCTTTTATTTTTTACCAAATGATCCCAGTAACCGCTGAACCAATCGGGTTCTCCTTAACAGGGTAGCTTCTCATAGGTCCCGGGAAGGTTAATATATATTTTCTTGGAGGGTGGGACACCCCCAACCCCCCCAAAAAATGAAAAATCCCCCCCCCCCGAAATTTTTATTTTTTTTATATTTTTTTTAACTAAAATCAAAAATAAGGGGGGGGATACCCCCCCCAAAAAAAAAAAAAAATTCGCCCCCCCCTAAATTTTTTTTTACTTTTTCTTTTAAAATCTAAAATAAGAAATTGGGTTATTAAATTCGTAATTTGTTTAATTGCATTTATGAGCTTCGCTGCTTATGTATGTGAACATCCTTGTTTATATGGTTAGTGTTAGTGTTAGCGTTTTCTTTTGGTTTACTACCCTATTGGTCATTGGATGACGAGTATGAATGGATACTATCCTTTTTGGAAGAGTAAAATTTTTATATCTGTCATCTGTTTATCCTATGATATAAAGAATCTATTTTTTAGCTGATGCTTTATCTGATAAAACATTCAAAAAAGCAATATTAACATTTTTCAAGTTAAGCTAAAATAAAATGAGTTTATGATGCAAAAAAGAACATAAAATTGAACAACATGCTTTTATTGGATCGGAAACCAATAATGAACTTATAATACGTAAATAATACAGTTATTGTTGTATAAATAGAACAAGTATGCAAAATTTTATAAATTCATAGTTTATAAGTGATAAAATACAACAAGTAGATATTAAAGTAAAAGAAAAGAGTGGGGAACACTTTTTTACTTTCCCTACAAGTCAAAGACCCTATTCCAATTTTGTATTGGATCATTGAGAATCAGCTTTTTCGACCGGTGGGGGGGGGGGGGCTAACAAAACTGGTATGAATTTTTATTTTATTATTCGTAGACAATTGTCTGTAATGTGATGATTTTCATGATTTTTCAATTTGACTGAAGATCGGTTCTAATCCAGCGGATATTAATCGGGTTTGAAGCCATACTGGAAAAATCTTTAAATGTAGACTTTGTACCTTTTTACTTTACCATTTTTTCATTTGAAAAATGATATGTATTTATTTCCTAATATATGTATTTGATGTTATAAATCATTGTTTTTAGAAATGGTTATGAAACACAATTTTTTGTAGAGTAAAAACAAGGACTCAAATGTTCATAACACATGGAAATATTATAAAATACAACTGTAAATTCAAATTTTTTACAGACATTAGTAGAACTTAATCTACAGGGTGTCCCTCGTAAACTGGTTTTTTTGAAACGCTTATTACTCCCTTACTATTTGAGCTATCTTAGTAAAATAAAAAGTATTTGACAGTCTACTACTGACCATTTAATGATATAGTGATGAAAAATCCGCAAAGTTAACAGAAAAAAATCTACAAGGTAATACATAACAGGCTGATTTTAGTGAATATAAGACTAATCCACAAGAAAAATATGCCTTAGTTAACTTTTAAAGCAGCTGGTGGTCAAATGGTGGATCACAAAGACTTACTCCAGACATTATAAGAACTGGCATTGTAGTATAATTAAAAAGTCTGGTATATTTCAGGTTCTTGTGTGCATTTGAAGCGAGCTCACATGAAAAATTAACAAAAAAGATCAATATTATGCCTATTTTTACGTATTGTTCACTTATATTACACTTCAGATTCTTGAATATTGAGAATTTCTGGTATGCCATGTCAAGCCTATTCCATTTTTGTGCTTAGAAAGTCTGAGCGACCAGCCGTTTGAACCCTAGCTAATCTTAAAGTTCACAAAGCAAATATTTTCTTGTGGGTTAGTCTAAATTCAATAAAATTAGCCTCTTATGTAATACCTCGTAGATTTTTTCCTGTTTATTTTGTGGATTTTTCATCATTACCCCATAAATGGTCAGTAGCAGGCTGTCAAATACTTTTTATTTTACGAAGATAGCTCAAATATTAAGGGAGTAATAAGCGTTTCAAAAAAACCAGTTTACGAGGGACACCCTGTATTTACATTTATAAAATTGAGAAAACATTTTCTCGTATTCCTTCGAATCCGGTGGATAGGAACCGGTTCTCATCCATACGAAAAAACTATGTCTAGCATCGTATTATATCCAGTTTTCTACGAATATAGAAATGTACAATCATAAGATTAAAACTAGTTTTTTTAGCCGGTGCCTTCGGCACCACGGGGCTAAAAAAACTAGTTTTAATCTTATAATTGTACATTCTATATCCGCGGAAAGCCGTTTATAATACGATACGAGAAATAACTATTCCAGTATAAGAATAAGATTAGAATAAGCTGGATTCGGACTAGTTTAAAGCAATACTGAGAAACTATTTTTTACGAATTATAAATAAAAATCTTATATCCAATTTACAAAGTTAGAGCTTAAATGTACTTGCGTAATACATTTGCAAACATAATTATGGAAATGCCATGCTAATAAACCTTTTGTCTTTTGATTTCTTTATCTTATTGATTATAGAGTAGCTATGCTTTACTAGTTAAGTACAGATATATATTATTTCAACAATCTTTATGATATATTATCTAAAATTACATTTTTTTCTTTTAATTAATGATTGAAATAACTAGGTCATAAAGAAGTATATCGAAATATTGTAAAACTGATTATAGATGAAGATAATCATGTACTATTTTGATAAGATAAAATGTACAATCATGTAAATCCTATATTTATTACCTAAATATAATTAAGTGTTTTTTTTTCATTAAAAAATTAAGTTTTTTTTCAACATTACAATCGGAAGGGATAGTACAAAAAACATCCCAAGACTTATAAATATAAAAAAATATATATCACGGGACCCGTGTGAAGCTTTTCTAAAACAGAGAACTCAATTGGTTCAGTGGTTAGCGACATCTTAACATCCAAACACATAATTGAATTTTCTTAAATTTGAATTACCATGTTATAATATCATACATAAGAAAAATTACTTTTTTGTCACGTTTCTTGGGGGATCGGAGAAAACTCGTTTTGTGCAGGGATCTAAAGGGATAAGAAAATGACCGATAAATTGATGTTTGTCCCTAATTATATAATACAAAAAAATACCCCTTTTGTAGAATGAAATTAGTGGTTGAAATGTTTAGACACTCAACTTAATGAAGTAACCAATCCAAATTCAATAAAAGTCCCCAAAGTTGTTAAGCTAATGAATAAGAATACATTATTATTAACTTTGTTACTAGTGTAATAAACAGCCCAATGTCCTCTCCCTCTCTGCGCTTTGTGTGTATAATGAATACTTTTTTTCAGGCATATTTTGATTCTGTTGGCAACCTTCGATGCTGTATTCATTTCTCTCTGCATTTTTGGTTTCAGGTTAGAATATTAAAGTAAAAAATAAAGGGGGAACGAGCCATATTTAACTCTACTCACTTAGTGGGGACTCTGTGCTAACTTTCAATTGGGTCTGAAACAACCAGTCGCTACAGAAGAGCATTTATTGTTAGAATATTATCAGAAACATATCTACTCTATAAGTTTTATTAGTCATTTGTAAAATATTATTGCCCTTTAGTTCAAAAGAAATGCATATAGAATATACGTGAATATATTGACAGGGGAAAACTTATTGTCAATTTAGGTTGCTAACATAGACCTCATTTATTAGCCAGTTCGTTCATCAAGTAGGAGGGTAGGAGATTGTGTAGAGGGGGTGGATATGAGTCACAGTTATTTTAGCCAGTTGTGAGTATCATATATGAAAATTTGGTGCAACATCCAAGTAATTATATATCGATTGGTACATAGATTAATCAAGTGTTAAGAGCTAACAGTTACAAAAGAATAAAATGCAAATGTTAATTTAAGCTTAGCATCTATGGATGCTTCTCTTGCATTTAAATTCACCTCAAATGCTTGTATTATTAAAATGCTTCTTTGTTTATAATTATATGAACTGGCGGCTTTGCCCTAAGCCCTCTGCAACCACCACGTTTGAAATTAACTGCCTAAAAAAATTGAGGGGGATTTTTTGTTTTTTTTTGTTGTGGGGGTTGAAGGTGTCCCACGCTCCAAGAAAATAGCTTAAACCACCACAGGACCAGTAGATAAATTCCCTGAAGATTATAATCCCATCGGTTCAGTGGTTACTGAGATCTTAAGGGACAGACAGACGGGCGGACGGACAGACATCATTCTAATTTGTATTATAGATTAAGGGGACAAGAAGTGAAAAAGAGTGAAGGAGAGAAGAGTATTATATAGAAATTTTAATGAAAAAAAGTTACAGACGAACAAACAGAAAGACAGACAGGCTAACATGATAAAATGTATAGAAGTTTGTTAAATAACAAAATGATCCTACTGAGAAACTTTTAACATTAATAATAATATGAATATTGTTATTCGGTAATGAAAAAACTACATTAATAAATATTATAATGATAATAACAAAAAAAATTCTGTAACAGAAGTGAGTATCATTTGATATAAATAAAGCACCTTAAAAATAATAGTTTTTGCTATAATTGATATTCATAGTACTAATAATGCCGAGTCGAAGTTAATATATGAAAAATTAGTCCACAATTTCCTTTTTTTCTTGAGAGGGGGGGGGGGGAGGAGGGATTTTGGCATCCCAAATTAAGTAACCATGCAATTTGAGTTTTATATAATATATTTTATATTAACCATTTTAATTTGTTTAATATTTGATTGCTAATAGGCATTATATAAACTTGTTCTACCAGCTTTTTATTGCATTGATCGGCCGAACTTTACTTTGAATTTCTATAGAAATTGAGTTTAGAATCTTAGTATGCTTCTGCTTATAATAGTAATTTTCTCATGGAAGCAAGTAATTCATGAGTTATAAGATAAATAATTACATCTATTCTTAATTAAAATGACAAAAGTCTAGCTTAGAGCTTAGAAGCAGTAATTTGAAATATATACTACTCTAGCAAGGACAGTGTACTTAGTTAATGTGGTTCTATTATCATATTTTGTATGGCTAGCAAATAAGTTATTAACATTTACAAAGAAAACATTATTGCAACTATAAATAGTCTGACAGCGAAGTAGGACATTGATATTTTATTTTTTTTATATCATGTAATGTGCAAGCTTTTAATGTTAAATAAATTTCTAGCAGAATTAACAAGTTGTTTGAATCAGTACTGCCACATTTTTTTTGAGTTACTTAGAAAAACTTTTAGTAAATTTTATTTATTTTTTTTAAAAGAATTGACCTATATTTTTTCATACTTATTCTGGTTGTTTCCCAAAACAGGAAAAGCTTTTTTTCTGGAACATCCTGTATATGTTAATAATAGTTATTTTGGTATAATTTAGTTTACTACAATGAAATAAAACTACTGAAAAACTATCAGTGTCCAATGGTAGAGTACAATATTTCTATTCAATTTGTGTATTAATGTCATTAACTCCATTACAAATTAAATCTTTTACCTTTTTCAACAAGTTATTACAAGCTGACTTTGAAGGTGGCTCTTAGGGATGGAATTATGGGCTAGTGTGGGGTATTACATCTTTAATTTTGATTCATAATCCACCCCCCCCCCCCAATATTAAATTACATATATGTTTACTTTAGATAAGTACCTTAACAAATACTAATAAAACTTAATACTTAATATCTAAAGAACAAAGTTAATGTTTTAACACAAAAAATTTGAGAATTCAGGAAAGACATTGAAATTTAATTTAGTGTAATAAAACATCCTGTGTGTATTACATTAACTTTTTCCCAGTTTTTATTTCTAAAATGTTTTGTTTAAGTGCAGCTACTCTGTAACTAGAATGTCTGTAAAATATCAAAAGGAATTTGCTATGCTATCCTTACACAAATATAATGTTTAACTTGTGCTTACTTTAATAGATTGTATCAATTTCTAGCAGAATTAAATTCTAACACATAACTTTAATTAAAGAACTAACACTTTAATTTATTTAGAATTAAACATTCAACAATTTTCAAGAAAAGAGTTTTAGGATAAATTCTAAAGTTGAACAAACCTTGTACTTGATTAGCTTAATTTTCAATTTGTAACACCTACTCTCCTACATTTCTAGAATTAATCTTCTCAATTGTTTAATTCTATTAAATAAAGAACAAAGGAAATACAGGAAGATATTTAAGCTTTAGGAAAAGTAATTGTAAGAATTGTACTTTGTTTATATTTCTTTGAATTAAGGTTAATGTTATACAAAACAAAGTTAATGAAAAGGAAAAATTATGTTATAATAAAATTAGAAAAAGGAAAAATTAATTAATAAAGAGAGTGAAACACACTTAAAAATGAAATTAGAACTAATATTTTAATGTGATTCCCTTTTTAGAAGATGTTTGTTTTAGATAGTAAGATTTTTAAGCTGTAGTGAAAGATCTCAGAAATGGGTGATTAATCTGACTATTATGCTTATAGAATAGATATGATTTGATTGGCTGTTTTTAGGCCATTTTCATGACCGCCCCTCTCTTACTCTCCTACTCCCCTAGAAGATAGGGGTGAACTAATAACTGAAATGAAAATACTTACATTTAGCATGAAATTATTTAAAAATAAAATAATTATCATTTTGTATGTAAAATCTCAAGCTGTCAGATTCGAGATATTTGGAATTGAAATATTTCATATTTGCATCCAACGTTATTCATATTTTTATTCAAAAGTATATTTAACAACAAGGATGACAACATACATAAGTAGCGAATCATAAATATATAAATCCTTTTAGCAGAATAAGAAAAGTCAAACAAACAGAATGTCAAAATAAGTTATACATCTTATGACAATTAATTAAAGGAATTTTCGTAAGTTTCAGAATCTGATTTCTTTAGATATATTATTATATGAAAATAAAAGAATCTCTTACATATTTATAAATTTAATTTTTACAAGGATTTTAAATGAAATTTAGATTTTTGATTTTTGTCTAAGTTCAAACAACATCTGTTTTTTAAGCTGGAGATACATGGTACACCCTTTCTTGTTTCTTAAATCTATCTGTTTATAAATCAATATATCTGATGTCTATCTATGTGGACTTTATCTATCCTTGTATCTACCTATTTATCTATATATCTACCTAGTTTGCCAGTGTTATCAAAAAACTGGAGATACATGGCACACCCTTACTTGTTTCCTAAATCTTTCTATTTATCTACCTATCTAAGGATGCTGTGAGTATCTGTCTATTTATCTATCTATCTATCTAGTTTGCCAGTGTTATCAGAAAACTGGAGATACATGTCACACCCTTACTTGTTTTCCAAATATTTCTAAGTATAATCAATCTACCTATCTGTCTATTTATCTATATATCTATCTAGTTTGCCAGTGTTATCAGAAAGCTGGAGATACATGTCACACCCTTACTTGTTTCCTAAGTCTAATTATTTATCTACCTATCGAAGTATCTGTCTATTTATCTATCTATCTATCTAGTTTGCCAGTGTTATCAGAAAACTGGAGATACCTGGTACATCCTTACTTGTTTCCCAAACTCCTTCCCTGGATTCAAATATCATTAAGGTAAAAAAATTATCAGACTTAATTACATTTTAAGGCCGAATATTCAATTTCAGAATATTGGATCTACCCAGGGCTCGGCAGCCGCGACTAAATTTAAACCCGTTTAATTGCCTAATTTTTTCTTTAGAGAGGGATTTTTATATTTAGGTCAGGTTTAGACATCCAGCTGGTTTTTAAAATTTTCAGGCGGTTGATGCCCTGGTATCTACCATTACAAATCAGACACAGATCTATCATCAGATCAAAATAGATAATTTCTGCGACAGTAAACCTTCCCATTCTACAGAATCTGGTTATATTTTACTTTGTTCGTTTGTTATCAAATACTACCAAGTGTCTGTTCTAAAAGCTTATAATAGTTTACACATATTTACTAATGGATCAAAAAGAACGATTCCCAACTTCTACCTCCGTTTCCCCTTTCCTTCCCCTCTTATCTGACCAATAATTGAGTTCCATGTTAGCAAGATATTTTACGAAATTTCACCCTGTCATAATATCCTCGTATATCTTACATACATCCAGTTATTTACCGAAAATATGACAAGCCTTTCAAAATTACAATTTACCACATGTCTTAAACTGTCTTTTATTGACAGTGGATCAATCTGGACGGTGGTAGCTATAGGCTTGGAGAGGTACATATGTGTGTCTTCTGGCAGCTCAAGATACTCGGGATCTATAACTGATAGGTAAAACTTGATTATTTACATGAGGGATATAGGGGTCATTGAAATATTAATCACACTAGTACCTAAAGTTTTATAATTATGCTTTAATATATGGTAACTTTTTGGGTACTTTACTAAATTTAGATAGGCTAGTTCATTAAGTTAAGTGTCCAAACGTTTCAACCAATAGTATTAATCTACAGAAACAGATACTTCGTTATTTTTAGTAGCGAAGCAACTTTTAGTTCGAAATGTCTGTGTGCTTATCTGTCAAGTCCGTATGTGTATAAGAAACGGAAATACGTGAATTTTTCAGATGCAATTTTAGAGTAGGGTGGAGATACCATAGCCCAAACTAGTTCAGAAAAAAAACTAGCCATCATCATATTTTTATATAGAATTTAAAATATCTTAAAAATAAACAATTTTTAATCGTTAAAGGGCCAAACATATAATATTTTAAGACATGATAATCAAGAGTATTAAAAATAAAGTATCCCAATTAAAATTTATAAAAAAAATGTTAAACGTAATTTCTGTTTACAACAATGTAAAATAAAATAATAACTCTTTTCTAATAACTGGGTCATTTTAGTTTAAGTTTTATTTTATTATTTACTTCAAACCAATGAAATATAGAAACCAAAAAGTATATTTTTTATGTATTTTATGCTGCATAGACGTTCAAAAATAATCTTTAAATTATTACAAAAAAAATAATACAACATGATTTCCAGTATGGCTTCCAAACCTATTAATATTTGCTGGATTAAAATTAGTTATTAGCCATACTGAAAAGTCATGAATAGCATCGTATTTCAGACAATATTTCACTAATATTAAATTTAAGTCATAAAATTAATACCAAAGGCATGGACTAACAAAACTGGGTTTTAACTTACCAGTTTAATTTTAATATCTGCGGAAAGCTGTCTTTAATACGATGCCATAAATAACTAATATTTAGGTTCAACAAAAGTGCTGGGTTGGTGTACACCTGTCCTGTTGTCATGTTCAGCTTCATATGGAACATACCAAGGTACCCAAAATACATTTCTCGAGCATTTTCGAGTACCGTAGATACTCTTCTAAGTCACATAGTTGATAGGTCTGTAAGTAATTTTATATGAGGTGACCTAATCAGGTATAAATATAATTACTTATACAAAAATTTTACAGAAGTTTTGACAGTTCAATGTTTTTGTCAAATGTTTAAAAAAAAGGAATAATCTTTGGATTTAATTATTGTTTTTCAATTATTGAGAAAAAAACCTTTAAAATCAAAACATTAAAAAAATCCTCTAATAAAATAACCAATAATGTTACTGCTAATCTTTCTAGTACACCGTGTAAGATATTAAAATGTTTGTTCGAAACAAAAATTACAAAATAAGTAACAGTTTGATTTCAGCAAAGTGTTTAATCGGTTTTCAAGAAATTCTGGAATAGATATATCATTACTTGGATGTTAAACCAGATTTTCCTGTATTCTAAAAAAGCAATACTTGCAGTGGACTATAAAAAACCTCCCCTCAAGGACGTCCAATAGAGGGGTGATTACCCCCCTTAAGTGAATTTTGGGGTTCCGTAGTCAGCCCCAAAATTTTGAACGTTCTTGCCTATATGATATAAAGATTACCCCCCCCTCAAAAAAAAAAATAATTTTGAATTTTTACACCCCCCTCACCCTAAATATAAAAGCTTGGACGCCCTGGTCTCCCCTCCTACTGGATGAACCAAACTAAATTGAAATCAAATTTTCTGCAGTCATACTATCCACGTACATTTTGAGCGGGAAAATAATACTAAAAACACGAATAATCTATGCCTGAATTATATACAATGTTTTTTTAGGTTCTTCGAGCTTCAAACCTGTGATCCTGAGGTACTTGTCACAAACTCTACAAATTTAGGTATTTAATTTATATATTGTTGTAAAGCTATTTTATATGCCCATATTACGAAGCTTTTATAGTGCCTACTTACTACTTAATTGTCACAAACTCAACAAATTTAGGTATTTATAAATTGTAGTGTAGCTATTTTGCCCAAGATTGTTTGTTTTTATTTTGGAGGGGGGGTTAACAGAATGTAGGTTTTTGAAGGTTTAGGAAGGGGGGAGCATGTATTTTTTTCATCTTTTAAAAAGTTTTTGAGGTAACATAGCATAAGACGTCATTATTAGGATTGATTGTTGCGATTGACTAATACTGTGTGCAATGTTAAAAGTGTAAAAGTATACAAAATTAAACAAAATGTAAATAATAAGTATGAAATTTTGATGCGATGAAAACATTATTTAAAGACTAATTTTTGTTTTAATGTTTACCTCTTATTAATTTTTAGATGAGGGGACCAACATATCAACAACAACGTTTAATCACAGGTATAAGAAAACATTTTATATCAATTTTGTTATTCTTGTTTATTTTTTTGTTTTATATGTGTCTTTGACGTTTAAAAAGAACAACAAGGATAACAACATCAAAAGATCTTAGATGGACAAATGTAAAAAGTAAATTGTAGATCAAATGTTAAGTGGTCATAAAAAAAATCACGAAACAATTCATATGTGTTTTGATAAGTTTCAATTTTGTAGCTAGATTGATAAACTGACGGACCAAGCAAATAATATATTTGATGCTAGTTAAAATAGGGAATCTCCACAAAAAAAAATCAACCGGTTTTTTTAAAAGGCGGCTGAGAAAATCATATTTCCTGCATTGCATTACGGATTATAGGAAGGACGGACAGACAAAGTTAATATCAAAGAAGCTTTACTACCTTAGATTTAACAACTACACAAAAGAAAGTCAAAGAATCATTTGAAGTTATAATAATAATCTTTAGATAGCAATCGCCTTTGCTATGTAGAGTAGGCGTAGCCTTGCTTTTCAAGATAATAAAATAAAGCAATTTTTTTTTGACAAGTACAAATCGAGTCAGTAGTTATATGAAACTCGTAAAAAGGGACATATATTTACTTTTATCCTTTTCTATAAAGTAGAATTTTTGTTGTTGTTTTTAACTTAAGACTTTAAATACTATCTACTTGATTTTAGGGAGGCTTCAAATAGATCTCGGAATGGTTTTAGACTATTACAATTTAGATTTAATACTTAATATTTTTTCTACCTTTCCTTTCCTACCCCTACATGCTAAGGGCACAGCCGCCAGTAATATACCTAGTATTTTTAAAGATAGGAATAGAAGGGTATGCAATGCATGTGTGAAAATAAAAAAAATAACAGGTTTCAAAACTAGAAAACAAATAAACATTGTAAGATTAGACTTGTTGAATATCACTGTTTTTGGCGTTTATATTGTCAAAATGTTCTTTTTAACTCAGCAGTTTTTACAATTTTTTTATGTTTTTGAGCCAATAAAGTTCACTTAGACTTATTTTTTTTCCAATATTACATTGCTATTTTCTTTAATATTGTGCATCACGTATTTATCTAACTTTGTGGATCGGTTTATCAGTAATGTTACAAAAGTATTAAATGTAAAAGTGTCCTTGGTTTTAAAATACATCTGTTCATTATTTATCAACTGAATATTTGCTTTTTGATCGAATCACGTAGTCCGTGTTTCAATTCATGATTTGTTTTGTGCTTCCCTAAATATGGATATTGCAATTCTTGTTTATACATAAATATATTTAACCATATTTTTATGTTTTAATTATTTTTCAGTATCATATGTCCTACGTCTTTGCGACAGAACATGGTTTATTGCAGGTAATAGATACTTTTTCAGTAGCATAGCTACAATATAATTTACTGTCTGTTTCTTAGTCAGTCCATCCCTAACGCTATAAGGAAAATGTGATTTTCTAGGTTATATTTTAGATAGACAGATGCAATGTTCAGTAAAGATTCCCTATATATGTGTATAATTTAATTTCATTGTTGGTTTTGATTCAAAAGGGTATTTTTTCTCTAAAGGTTTTGTGATATTTAAGAAAAATTTGAAGGCTTTCTTTGTTACACATTACATTGCATAATCTATACGCTCCACCTTTTGACCATTTAGCCGTTAACCGCATTTAAAGTTCATAGAATTTTAGAAATAATCGTTGCCAACATTTTACCGTGAACTGCACTAGATCCAAAGATTTTGTGCTAATAATCAAATACAAGAGAACCATGTTTATCCTTATAATTGACAGTATTTTGGCAAACTAAATTGGCATATACAAACATTATAAAAGATAAATATCTATACAAGTTTTAGTAATCTGTATTCTTTCGCAATATTTAGTAGCGAAATTACTCAATTTGTATATTGTATTTTAATCACACTGCCTGTAAAAAAATCCTTACTAAAACGAATCTTTCACACAATTAGTGTTTGTTCTCTGTCCATGAATGTACGTAAATCTGTTTGTAACGTATAGCTCTTATCATTAATTAACGAATGCTAGAACTATCTTATTGATTTCAAACATTGAATGGTGATTCCTGTAACACAAAGGAAGCGTAAGAACTCCATAAATATTACCAGGATGTCCGACAACCATGTTGACATTTTTGTTTCGACTTTTACATTTTATATGTTCTGATTAAGTAGGTTTAAAAATCTACAAGTATTAATGTTCGTTTATCCTAACGTCTGATTTGAGATATTCAATTTTATGGATGCTCTCATCCTTGTTTTATACTGTTACTTACTTTTCTATTATTTTTCTTCAAATTATAGATAAAATAATATTAGTTATTTCTCGCATCGTATTATAAACAGCTTTCCGCGGATATAGAATGTAAAATTATAAGATTAAAACCAGTTATTTTAGACCCGAGATGCCGTAGGCACCGGCTAAAAGAACTGGTTTTAATCTTATGATTGTACATTTTTATATGTTTAGAAAGCTGGATATGATACGATGCTAGACATAGTTTTTTTTCGTATGGATGAGAACCGGTTCCTATTCACCGGATTCGAATGAATACGAGAAAAAACTTTACTCTGTACTTATTTTTTTCCTAATTTGTGTCTCTATGTGCCAATGTTCTTCAAAGGTTAAAAAAAAGGTTACTTTCACTCAAAGTACCATGTTGAGCACTGATAACTACCCCCTCCCCTATATTAAAAAATAGTTGAAATAAGGGGGGAAGGGGAGGTTTACGTTTGTTTGTTTATTACTTTAGGTCTAGTTAGGCTAGGTTATATTTGGTACTAGGTTTAGGGCAATACATAGATAGTTACCGGAGAGTTAGAAACCCCGTAGAAAGGAAAAAACTACCCCTTTCCTACTTAATTAAAATTAATTTTAAAAATAGGTATGGGGGGGGGGGTATAAGTGCTCAACATGCACTTTGTGTGAAATCAACAAAAGAAGTCTTGAATAACTATTTTCTATCTGTAAAAAAAATAGGATCTTTGTTTGTTGCACAAATACTTTTTTTCTCTTTCTTTTAAAAGTATTTTATAACTGCAGTTAAAATATCAGCAGCCAATTCTTACAACCGCAGTTGTGGATTGTAAAAAAATTCGGAAAGCTGTACAAAACCTTCGGCTCTTTAATTGTTGAGTTTCTATCGGATGAAAAGTCTTACAGGCTAGTTTGCAAATTCAAAACTAATGTTATTAAACTTGGCTGCAGCGGCTGTGTCTAAAACTATTTATAAAAAAAACAAAAATCATCAATTTTCGTGATATATTTTTATTTTCCAATATAATTATAATGTTTATGTTTTCCGTAAACGCTAATCTATCTATCTATCTATCTATCTAACTATCCATCTATCTATCTATCTATCTATCTATCTATCTATCTATCTATCTATCTATCTATCTATCTATCTATCTATCTATCTATCTATCTATCTATCTATCTATCTATCTATCTATCTATCTATCTATCTATCTATCTATCTATCTATCTATCTATCTATCTATCTATCTATCTATCTATCTATCTATCTATCTATCTATCTATCTATCTATCTATCTATCTATCTATCTATCTATCTATCTATCTATCTATCTATCTATCTATCTATCTATCTATCTATCTATCTATCTATCTATCTATCTATCTATCTATCTATCTATCTATCTATCTATCTATCTATCTATCTATCTATCTATCTATCTATATCTCTATCTATCTATCTATCTATTACAGAGACTACATCCTACTAGCCAACAGTATAACCATGACTATAATACCAATGTATCTATCTATCTATATATTACAGGGACTACATCCTGCTAGCCAACAGTATAACCATGACTATAATACCAATGGGAATGTTGATAGTTCTCAATTCAAGATTATGGTTTATCATTACAAAGTAAGTATTTTCATCAAAGTAATTGGATGATTATGTTTGTGTTCTTTACATAAATTCTCTACTACGGCTGACTTTATATTGAACTAGCGCTCTTGCTCCTACAGGCCTCTTGGAGCACTTGAGGCAATAGGGGCTTAAATCAGAAAAAGGAAAAGATATAAAAAAATCAGTGGTTAGCGAGATCTTTCGCTACAGATAAAAAAAAACTTACTACTGAAACTACAACTAATAAAACAATCCTTATATAAAAGTAACAGGATCTCTGTCTGTCTATCTGTGTGTACCGAATGATATCACTATACAGGGTAGCTTCTCACAGGTCCTGGGAAGGTTTGTAACTGTTTTAGGGAAGGGAACTACAACAACCCTCCCAAGTGAAGTCGCCCCTAGAAAAAAAATCAATCTCCTCCCCCCCCAAAAAAAATTCTTATTTAAACTAAGTTTTGTGTATCATCATTGGGATGTACTTTAATTTATTGATGATTGTCTTGTCCATTTAGATCCTTGTTTTAATCCACAATGAAAGTGTTAAACTTTACTTTGGTTGAGAATGATTAGTTGAAATAACAATAGAGCCTAACAAATGCTATTTCTTAGTATAGAATGGCTGATCTTAATTAAATCTCACTAAATTTATTTATGCCCGTTTTCTATGGTGTTTTATCAATTACACTCTTACACTACATCAATCTATAATACAAAGTAGAACGATGTGTGTCCGTTTGTTTGTAACGAAGGATCTCAATAACCGCTGAACCGATCGGGTTCTCCTTAATAGGGTAGCTTCTAATAGGTCCTGAGAAGGTTTATAACTATGGGGGAGGGTACCACCACCCTCTCAAGAAAAATCACCCCTAGAAATAAATTACCCCCCCCCCAAATTTTTTTTTCCTTTAATTTTTCTAACTAAAATTAAAAATGAGGGGGGGGGGGGGGGGAGCAAAGCAACCCTCCCAAAAAAAAATTTCTCCCCCCAATTTTTTTTTTACCTTTTCTTTTAAAAATAAAAATATAAAAAATATGCAGTTCACTAAATTCAAGTTTAAATGTTCTGTTTTCATGGAATTAATTTGGTGAATCAGGGCCCCTAAGTTAATCTTAAACTTCCATATACCATAGACATCATTTAGCTTCATATTGTATACTTATATAAAAGTGGCATGACATTTTTTTATCTGTATATTAAGATCTACTTAACCGCTGAACTGATATGATTCTTCTTTATTGAAGGTGCAAGGAAGGTTAAAAGGTTTTGGGAAAAAATAACTTTAATCCTTCCTCTCAGGATAAATCTCTCCTGGAAAAAATACTCCCCCCAAAAAATTTTACTTAGATAACAAAAATGGAAAATGAAGGTGGAGGGTCGGCTTACTTACCCCCTTCTTTTAAGTGTCTATATTAGCTCAGCTACTAGTTTCAAATATAATAGTAGATATACTTTTTTTCTCTAAAGGTGCTTTTGATAACATTGTCAAATGCATATCAAGACAATAATAAATAATTGATTGGTACACAATAATAATCGATATATAACTCTTTTTTTAGCCAACTTTTTTACGGCTTTTTAATAGAGATAAGACAGATAGAATCGTAAGGTTTTACTTCATTTCTTTGTTTTTTTTTTCGATTTTAATGGCTTTAACCTTTTTACGCCATGTTTAGGAAAATCTTGTGGTTATCGAAATTGAGTATAATATAATAGTTATTTCTTTCATCGTATTATAAACCGCTTTCCGCGGATATAGAATGTACAATTATTAGATTAAAATCAGTTTTTTTAGCCCCGAGGTGCCAAAGGCACGGGCTAAAAAATGGTTTTAATCTTATGATTGTACATTTCTATATTCGTAGAAAGCGGTTTATAATACGATGCTAGACATAGCTTTTTCGTATGGATGAGAACCGGTTCCTATCCACCGGATTCGAATAAATACGATCACTTCAATTGAATACCTTAATGTCAATGAAGTTGATTAAATTATTTTCCAGTACGGCTTCGAGACCTATTAATATCCGTTGGATTAATACTGGTTCTCAGTAATACAAAAAATTATAGTCAATATTCCACGAATAATAAAACAAAAATCATAAAATTGACACCAGTTTTGTGAGCCCGGACCTTTGGCCCCTCGCGGCTAAAGTAACTTACGTTAATCCTATAATGTTTAATTTTGATATATCCGTGGAAATCTGCTTATAATACGAAGCAATAAATAATAAACAGTTATATTTCGAGCATCACTATTTGTATTTTCCCGAATAGAGTCGACATAAACTATTAAAAGAATACATGAATGTTTAAACTAATTTTGCTAGCTCTAATTTAACTCTGTTATTCAGGAACAAGAATGTGCCATCTTCAACGAGAAAAATGAGAGACGTTCAGATTGCCAAGGCAAATATTGTTCTCAGTTTTGGGAATATATATTATTTATACATGGATGTGTGTCTTGGGTAAAGCTGTACACAAAAAGGCAAAATAATAAATAGAAAACAAATTATTACACATAAATAATGCAAGGGGCAGACAGGTTGGAGAATATATAGACAGTCAACTTGTTGATTGCAAGAACCTTATTTAGAAGTTCTAATTGTTCATTATTGCGCTCGCTAATGGGCAAAAGTATTCATTATTATACTTTATTTAATTCTTGTGTCGGACAGAAAAAGAATAGTTATTTATCAAATCGTATTATAGACAGATTTCCGGGGATATTGAAATGATAAATTCTAAGATTAAAACCAGTTTTGTTATTCTTATTGGCGAAGTTACTCTATATTTCTGTAAGTCTGTCAGTCCGTAATGCTATTAGGGAAACGTGATTTTCTTGGCTCCTATTCAAGGGATTAAACATTCGTCACACCTCAACCAAGTTTCATCAAAATAAAGCCCAATAAATGATTTTCTCAATTCATATTTAAGATTAATGGTTGAAATTTACAGGGATTAAATATGTTAATATTCTACATATTTCGATTAAGTTTCATTAAGATTTGCTTATTGGTTTGGGTGCTAGATGGATTCCTAGATTTTCAAGTTTTCATTATTTACTCGACACCTATTTAAGATAGACGGCTGAAATTTTCAGGGATTAAATATGCTTACATTTTAACAATTTGCACATAGTTTCATTATGATTTGTCTATTTATTGCGGTGCTAGATCGATTCCTAGATTTTTAGGTTTTCGTGATTCTAAAGGTTTCGTGATTAACAAATTTAATGTTTATTTTTATTACACTGATTTAAAGTTAATTTTTACCCTATATCAATTAATAATTGTTGAACTTCGCTACATATGGATGTTTTCATCCTTGTTATTTTAATATTCGTAGAAAATTTACTGTAATTCTAGGTATATAGTAAGGCTGAGAACCAGAACTAATCAACCAGATATTGATTAGTTTTGATACTAGAAAAAAATTACTTATCCAACTTACCCCTGCGATTAAGAAGCTATATTTTATGTACAATGTACATAATACATTTATTATTTACATGCAAATATCTGACCATTTCTGTTATTAATATTAGTAGATTAATAATTAATATGGGTATTAGACACATCACAAAAAAATGGACAAATAACATAGATTGTAACATCCAAAAAAGCGAAGCTTTGCTAAAATGGATGCAAAATACACGTGGATATTGGAACAGGGGAAAAATTGTCGTCAATTTAGGTTTTTAACATTAACATCATTTATTGGTCAGTTCGTTTATCCAATAGAAAGGGAGTGGATGGGATAAAGGAGTTTGATAGGGAGAATTATTATTTTAGCGCCCTGCAAGTTTCACTTTATTAGAGAACATAAAAATCTGGTGCAAGATCCATTTTTGCAAAAGACAAAAATTTGAAATTTATGACAACTCATAACTATATGAGTTCTAAACTTCACCACCACTGTATAACGCAATTGTTCTTGTTTATGTTTTAATTTTAACTAGCGGCTACGCCCCTAGAGGCCTCTAGGGTCACTTGAGGAGGAGAGAGTCGAATTTAATAACCCAATTTCTTATTTTTTTTTTTTTGGGGGGGGGGATGCCCCCCCCTCATTTTTAACTTTAGTAAAAAAAATTAAAAAAAAAAAAAAAAAATTTCGGGGGGGGGATTTTTCATTTTTTTGGGGGGGTTGGGGGTGTCCCACCCCCCAAGAAAATAGTTATAAACCTTCACACAAACACACAGACAAACATAGATCCTGTTACTTTAGTATAAGGATTACATTTTTGAAAAGAATTGTTAACTCACTACACATAATGTACAAGATAAACATTTTCAAATTATATAATTTCTTCAGGGAGAAAGGAACAAAACAAATGTTGATAAAATTATTTCATTGATAGATAGTTTTTAGAGGTTTGCTTTGTTTAATTCAATTATGATTCTTCATCACCTAGCAAACTGAAGGATAACCAATAGCAGATCGTTTTTATCATACTTTCGGGAAAAATAATATTACAGAACATTGCCCTGTCTCTTTATCCGTGCTATATAAAAGTTGTACGATTTGAGAATGAAAATATACACAAGAATTGAAATAGTATACACTTATTATCCATGATTTACACCAGGGATCCAAGGTATAATTCAATGGCCAATAAATTAGTGTTCATCCCTAATTATGATGCATTCATTATACTTCATCTGAAGAATAAATTAGAAGTAAAAACGCTAGCACTCAACTTGATGAACCAACCAATGAAAATTCAATAATATTCCCTACGTTGTTTATCTAACGAATAAGAAAACGCTATCATAAAACTTTGTGGAATAGTGAAATAAATTCCCTCTTTATGATAACGCAGACACTCTATACAAAAACCTTTCTATAAGCACGTTAGTATGCCGTTAATAACGTCCGTTTATAAAGATATTTCTGGCGATATTTATAGACATATTTTAAAATTTCTGTGTTGAGGTTTATTTTTATTACACCCAAACTGCATTGCTACCCAATTTACTAACCCCAGCGGGGGAACCTAAAACTTATAATAGACTATCGACTGCACGGGACTCTTTACCTCAATTCAAAATGCCTTAGCAAACCTAACCTATAACGAATATTCATTTTTAAAATTATCCCGCTAAGTTGCTATACTATGTTACATGTACAAAATGGATCATCATTGTACACAGTAATACTTTAGATACTCTTTTCTTTGTATACAACCGTCATAAAAACTGATCACGGATAATTTTAGATTTTCTTTTCACTGGAAAAGTACTGAATTAAAGAATATTATTTTCTTGAAATATTTACAAAATAAAATTAAATTGTCACAAAATAATAGATTTGTCTCAAACTAAGTAGGCGTTTTCATAAATTTTAAATTATTTTAGAATGTACTTTTATCTGAAAAGAAAATTTCCTATTCTTTAGCTAATTAAATTTGCTAGATTATTTTCAAATTAGGTATAAAATTAGTTTTTAGTAGCGGATCTACTCTGTAAGTGTTATGTGATGGTTGGAAGAAAAATTTTACAAGCCTTTTCCTAAAACTAAAATAATAATTAAAGCATGGTAATTAATAGAAAAATATAAAATTTAAAGAAATATTCCAGCCATAAAAAAGAAAAGTTCATTATTTCTTATTAAAGCTCAGGAACGTTTTTTTTAATAATATATAGTATACAATACAATTCAGAACTTGACGTTTTGTCTTAGATAAGAATATTTTGACTGGTGTAAAATATTATTTGTTTATTAAAGTCAGGTTTGTCAGCTTACAGCTTATCTAGAGTATGGTCGTCCTTGTTGGTTTATAAAATTACCAGCGGTTGCTCCTCTAAGAAAGTAATAAAAAATGTGTTGGTGGAAATTTTTTAAGGGTCTATTTTTCTTTGGGTGGTACTCTTTCCTATAATAGAAAAAACTAACCAGACAGGACCTATAAGATCCGTTCATCGGTTAGCAAGATCATGCGATACACACTCACAGACAAACATCTTGTTACTTTTATATAAAAATATTTAAGAAAATTAATAATATTCGTCCAGTGAAATTTCTCTTGGGAAGTTGGTGGTACTCCTTCCCAAAATTGTAAAAACCTTACCAGGACGTATGAGAACCGTCCAGCGGTCAGCAAGATCATGCGATACACACACACACAGACAAACATCATGCTACTTTTATATAAAGATATATAAGAAGTAAATTAATCTTGGGAAGGTGGTGGTACTCTTTCCCAAAATAGGAAAAACCTACCCCGGACCTCGGTTAGCAATATCATGCGATATACTCACACAGATAAACATCCTGTTACTTTTATAAAAGAAATGAACAATATTTACTTGTGCCAGATCCTGGTTTTAATTGTCATCCTGTTCCTGGTCTGTAATGTTCCCAGGGTCATCCTAAATCTTTTTGAGGTAATATTTTTGGTGGATTTTTGTTACTTTGACTTTTGTAAAATATTTGATACTTTATATGTAGAAAATTTAAAAAATCTAAAAGGATTAAACAATTGCCGATAAATTGATGTACATCCACGTTGATGACACACAAAATTTCCTATTCTGTAGATTAAAATTAGTAGTTGAACGTTTGAACACTCAACTTAATGAACCAACCAATAAAAAATCATTAAAGTACCAAAAGTTATTAAGATAACTTTTAAACAAATGAATATATTTAAAAAAACGTCCAATTGAATCATGAGGAACATAGATTTATACATTGATTTTTCTAGGTTTGGTTGTTGATATCAGAAGGAGCAATGACTGACTATTGGCCCAGATGGTAAGATTATGACTATTTTCTCAATTTCATAAATTTATCCCGCATATCACGTATGTCTGTAAGTAATCTTATTTTCGTACATAATTATGAATGAACGGACAGATAAAGCAAGTGATAGAGTAAATGCTCATCGACTACTGTCTTGAATAATAGCCAATGTGAACTAATATGTCCAGCAATTGAGAGTTATTTTGGTATGCCCAGACAGACACTCATTTATAACATTTTAAGGCCTGATTTAATCGACATTAGGATATTTATTTTTAAATAAGTTTTTATAAGCAAAAGTTTTTTTTGTGATTTTTTAATTCATAAAAAATGTATAATATTTTTTTTTAAAATCTTAAGATAAAAACTATTAAATATCTTTGCTATTATTTGTTATTGTGCCTTGAGTGCGATTCTGCTAATTGTATTTTATATGGAGTATCAATATTGGTATATTGATTATTCCTTTTATATTTATATTCTATTAGAACAATAATTTCAAACATAGCACATTTTGATTTTTACCAAGGACAATTAGACAGTACATAATACTACCCCTGTTTATTTAACAATGATTGGTTAAAATGTTTAGACACTTAAGTTTGATTAAAATTTTTAAAAGTTTTTGAGCTAACAAATAAAAGACGTGGTTATCAAACTTTGGGTACCAGTGTAATTTACATTCAGAGCACTTTTTGGGGCATGAAAAGACCATTAATATAAAGATTAATTTGGGTGCTTTCTCTCAAAGTTTATATCGGGCATAGAACCATTATCCTAACTTACTCTCTTTCGACTTCAAAATAAGATGCTCGACTAGACACTCGCTTGGATTTGTTTGAAATATTTTTAATTAAGTTATTTTTCTTTAGTAAATCTATTGGACAGGCAGACATATCACGTTTATAAAGCATCTGCTCTACAAGAACTATAAAAAGAAACACATTTATAAACACGTTTAAATTATGATTAATTAAACCATTTTAATGAATGGATAAGAGTTTTAAATATTTTCTTAAGCATAAGGACAATAATTCATTTTTTGACAGTCAAATACTTATTATTTTACTTATTATAAATTATAATCGTATAAAAAATATTTACTGTACAATTTTGATATCCTGCAAAGCAGTACAGATAAACCGAATGACCAAGTGACAAATAGAGTAGAAGCTCTCAGCCGAATCATCATATAAACAAATCATTTAAACAACTGCTGGAAAAAAAAATATATTTTCCTATATTAACTTAAGTCCTCAAAAGATTATTAACCATTACCAATTTTCACTTCTTTGTAAAAGAAGACTCACATATTTTTGTTATGAATCATATCACTAATGAAGGATAATTGGCTTATGAATATTAATTATTTTGTACTATGGATGAATAAACTAACCTCTCCCATTTACCATAAACTATTCATGGCCGTTTGTTCGTTATTAGCCTTTAAATTCCATACATTTTTGGAGATAATCGTTACCAAGAAAATTTCACAGTAAACTGCACTAGATATGAAACTTAAACTTAAATTTTATTGTCTAATTATAGGTGTGAAATAATGTCCATGGTATCCCACATGTTCCTGGTTGGAAGTTCCTCAACAAATCTTTTCATTTACTGCTATAAAGACAGAAAATTCAGGTATTTTTATCGATATATATTATTATTTGGAGGTTTTTACCAGATTTTCGTGAACTCTAAAAAAGGACAGTCGCAAATAGCTTAAATAACGATAGCTACGCCACCCCCCTTTACCCTTTACCCTACTACTAAGGAAATGACAAATAAAAAAGGTCCATATTAGCAACCTAAATTGACGACAAGATTTCCTTTGTCAATATACCCATGGTTTTGGTAATTTGGAGTAATCAATTTCATGCACTTTGAATAAAGCAAAGCGTTTAACTTTAACAGATGCTATTCTATAATTAGGATAGGTACGTCCGTATTTCCGTGAATGATATAAAAGATGCAATGGCCGATAAGATAATGTACACACCCAATGATGATACACAAAATTACCCCTTCTGTAGATTACACTGAGTGTTTGGACACTCAATTTAATGAACCAAACAAATAAAATTCATGTGAACACTACTCAGCATTTTTTGGTTATCGAAAGGTTCGGGCTTCCCACAATTGCAACAGACATCAAACTTATTTTATTTTCAATTTTAATTAGCGGAATAACTCTTAATGATATGCATGTTTATTTCATAGATCTGTTCTATATCAATGTATCGGGTTATCGAGCGGAAACCATTTAAACTGGGCGAGTATAAACAGGTAAACTAGCATTTAGGTTTTACAAATGCTTTGATTTATTTTCTCTATATGTGAACCGTATAAGATCAGGGATTTATAGTTGGGTAAATGGAGTTATAGTTTGGTTTTAGGCAACCCCTTTAAAATTATATATATTATCGTTTGTTACGAACCTACCCTTTTAATAGAGTAATATTTTTGTACAAAATTGTAATTAACTAAAAAAAGGGAAAATTTATAAAGTGATACAATACTAAATATATATCAAGGGGGGATTTGAGTGAAGGGAGGGTGGGGAAGTCGACCCTCAATTTTTTTATTATTTTTATTTGGTTGGGAAGGGTATTTTTTCTCGGGTCTATTTTTCTTACTAGGGGGAAGACACACTTCCTTAAAATAGTTATAAACATTTACTGGATCGTTAAGAAGCTTCACTGCAAATGAGAACCATATCGGTTCAGCTGTTAGCAAGATCTTAAGGTACAGACTTAAAACATCATGCTACTTTGTTATAACGATAATGATTATATCAAAACTGACAGACAAAAGTTACCGATCCCATTTTCTGGGGTTGAAAACCCAGACAATATATGCAAAGGATAGGAAATCCACAAAATTGGTTCGAATATTTCATACATTTATATACCAAAAACAAGAAACTATCCTTTGAATAAACAGTGGAGACCTAATACACCCCTCCCCAAACCCCTTCTTACTTTCTGAGTCCTTTTAAATCATTATGTTGAAAATTTGGGGGGGGGGAGTAATTATATTTTGATGAAACTTTAAAGAGTTTAACTTTTATTAGGCTATGCATAAAAATGATAAAGTGCAATGATAGAAATTGAAGAAAAGTAAATTATCTTTACCTTAAATAAAATTTGGACCACCTGCAAGCATTACAGACAGTCAAACACATTCACCTATATAATATTGCTCTAAAATTTTTGCCACATCGGGGGTGATTTAACCCATTTAAGGGATGTTATTAAAACATTTTTTGAAATATATTACATATCAATGTTTACTGCAGGAACAATAATATTGCAATTTAAACATTTAAATCTTTCTTTTTAAAGATTTGGGATATTTTCTTCTAAAAAAACTGTTTTGTCATTTTTAAAATTGAAGATATTGAGATATTTTTCATTGTAGTTTTTTTCCACATAGGTTTGCAAAGTTGAATCAAAACATTTTTTCCCACCAAAGAAAAATATTGACGATGATTTACAAAATTTGTATGTACTCAACATTTTTGTTTCAGGCGACAAACAGCATTTTCAATGTCGAGGTTTGAAAACAGGATGGAAAACAGGTAACATAATTTAAAATCAAAGCTTTGTTACATTTACGGTGTGTCCGTCCGTATGTCTATCCGTAACGTTTAGCCATAATAGTTAAGTTAAGCTTGTTAATGTTTGTTTATCTGACCTTCAGATTTATTGAGCCTCCTTCTTTGGATGTTTTCATCCCTATTTTCTATAGTTGAGCTTTAGTTTTGTTAGAGTTTACTAAACAGTTAGGAATCCGAAGGGCAGGGGGGGGGGGGTTGTTTCAACGCACATACCCTCATATTATGTCAACTATCAATAGGGCTAGAGGGCAATAAAACATAATAAAAAAGGATATGGGGGATTGGTTGTTGAACACCAACCTTAAGACCCTTTAGGGTTTGATACATTAAGAACTTTCAATAATATGAAAAAGCTTCATTTTGATATTACTATATCATCTGAAAGCAATATTTTTTTTCTAATTAGGAAAGAAACCTCACCTGTAAAAGCTGCAAAACTAAATTCCACATGTTTCAGTTGTCCAAGTGATTGCAGGAGTGTTGTCAATAAATTCTAATCAGTCATACATACTCAAACCATATAAAAACTGCATCCATCCATCCAGCAATTTATAATCAAATTTATGTTGAATATCTACATACGATGATGATACCCTTGTTATTTGTAACTAGAAGTGATTCTTTGCTTTTTAAAATAGTACATAGATTTTTCTCGTTTATTTTTAAATAAAATTGAAAATAAAAGAATGTTCGAGAATTTTTAAAAAGAATACATAATCAACAGACCAAATAAAATATTGAACCAGTAGAGTAGCTTCCCTCAGGAAGGAAGGGGACAATGGGCTGTTTATTACACTAGTTTTCTTATTCTTTGACTTAACAACTTTAGGAACTTTATTGAATTTTTATTGGTTGGTTTAGAAGAGTTTCAACAAATTATAATAATCTACAGAAGGGTTAATTTTGTGAATCCTCATAGGCGAAGTGCATCAATTTATCAGTCATTGTCGAATTCCTTTAGATCCCGGAGCTTCACTACTGCTATGAATATTAAAAATTATATTTAGATTTTTTAATTTGTTTTTAAAAAAATTATAAAAATATATTTTTAAAAATAACAAAATATTTATTTTTTTCCTAAAAATGTAAAATTTAGTTTTAATATTTGATGATTTTTTTTTATATCTTATTTTAATCAATGTTACAACCAGCAAATGTCAATAATATAAAATAAGGAAAACGAAAGATGAAAGTTGACAATATGCATTGAAAAGAAGTTTAACATTTGCTTAACAAAGAAAGTTTTTTTAAAAATTAAATGCATAAACGGAATATGTTTTGTTTTTGCCGCATTTTTTGTTTAATTTTGAGAACAAAATAAGAAATATATTTTCAACCAACAGAAGAAAAACTTTGGGATATAGTCCCTTTCGTGGCAACGCTCCTTAAGGGGCGATTTTTCGGTTTTTTTACAGTAGCTCTTCTCCTATTTCTATCCCCTGCAGGGGGCTCCAACCCTGCCGGGCCAATTGCTTAACCCTATGGGGCAATCACCTAACCAAGTATAACCTAACCTAAAATAACATATCAAAAGACATTTTAAAAATACGACGAATCGCACCATAAGGGGCGTTGCCACGAAAGGGACTATTCCCCAACTTTGCAAAGCTAAAATTATTTGCATTTATGAAACTTTAATAGTTATTTATCGCATTGTATTATAGACAGCTTTCCGCAGATATAAAAATGAAAAATAATAAGATTAAAACTAGTTTTGTTAGTCACGAAATGCCGGAGGTCTGGGCCAACAAAACTGGTATTGATATTTTTTCATGGAAAATTGTGTGTTATACGATTCTATACATATTTTTCCAGTAATGCTAAGAACAGGTTCTAATCCAGTGGATATTAAATGGCCATAGTGGAAATAATATTCATAAAGCTTTCACCCATTTCCCTATTATCTTTCCTTTTCCTGCTTTCACAGTAAGTCCCTTGTTGCGCTGAGCACTAATAATCCTAAACTTATATTTAAAAAATATAGACATTGCATGGGTAACGCCCCGCGTAGGATTTTTGCATTGAAATAAATCACTTCCTTATATTCAATTTATTTTAAATTAAAGGGTGTTGGGTTTTAGTCCTCAACAGACACCACTCATTTTGTTTGAAATTCTGCATAACTGATTATATTAAATTTCAATCAGTACAACATTTTACTTTATTTTGAAGTATTACTTAATTGCATTTTAAAATTTTTATTTTTGAAGTCAATTTTCTGAACTAAAAGTTAAACTAAATCTTTGTTGTAAAGATAAGTATGTCGTTAACTATATGTACCTTTTTATATTTATTAAAAAAACACAACTAAAAATGTTTATTTTTTGTAGTCAGTTTGTGAAACACAGTTATTTCGAAGTTAAAATAAGTTGACTTTTAGGTACACAGAATAGCTATTTTCTAACAAAGACGAAAACACCCATAAAAGTGAAGCTCTGAATTAAAAATGTGCCTTGTTTTCTAAAGAATCATTAATCCTAAAATCATATATCATTCGAAAAATAAGATTGTACCAGAGTTGAAAATCAATATATTTAAAATGGACGTAGGAACTTTTTGGTAACGATTACAGAATTGCTTCTCTTTCAAAATCGTACCTAACTGTTAGAGGATTTGTAATAAAAGAATTAACCGTGACGTACGTATGTACGTACAGACCATAAATTAGGAGAAGCTTCGCTTTTAAAAAATGTCAAAACCTTTATCTACTTCATAACAACTGTGTCAGTAAGATGAAAAATATCCAAAAGTTCAAATGACGGGTAAAATTAAAAATTTTTAATAATTATTGTGTAAAATTTCAATGTTATAAATAATCATGTAAAGCGCGCATTGTGGCAATTATATATTGTAAAAAATAAATATTATTTTAATCGTGTTTCTTGGATTTATTACAAAATGAGATTTTAAAACAAATACTAATATAAAAGTAACAGGATCTCTTTAACTAACTAAATAACAGCTGAACCGATATGGTTCTCCTTTACAGTGTCACTTTTCATAGGTCCTGGGAAGGTTTATAACAATTTTGGGGGGAGGGATTTTAATTTTTCTTAAGTAAAAAAATGGGGAACGAATTCAACAATAAACCACAAAATTTGGCTGAAATATTTAGTATGACACTTTGGAGTTGAAATGTATCTTTGGCCGGATTTTGATGCAAACTAAATTGTTAAAAATTGTCAGCCGCAAACTAAGTCAAAAGCAGCAGCCGTTCTTTAATTACTGTTTATATCGAGAAATTGTTTACTGTAGGAACGGGCTTTATCTAGCTTTAGATGTGCTTATGATCAATCAATATATTATTACTTGGATGTTGCACCAGATTTTCAAGTACTCTCAGCTGGCCAAAATGACGATACCCTCCATCCACCCACTTTACCCCATTCCCTCTCCTTCTACTGGATGAACAAACTGACCAATAAATAAGGTCCATATTATCAAGCTAAATTGAAGACAAATTTGATCCTGTCAATATATCCTATATCCATTTATGCACCTTGTCTGTCAATGTAGACCTTTTTCTTCGTGGATATTTCTGGCAGTGGCTTTACATGGTAGACATACATATTACATACATGTAGAGTTGCTTCGTAATAAAATAAGAGGAAAATTGTCGATAAGAAAAGACTGGATAATCAACAATGTCTAGAATACAGATTAGGCATTACATGAAGCTATATTAGTAGCAAAGCTATTCTATAATTAAATTTGTTTGTCCTTCCGTCCATAAGTCAGTCCATAACTTAAAAATCATGAGGGTAATCTGTTTATTCTCGACTGCTATTCAAGATCGATGGATAAATTTTCTTTTGTAAAAATACCCCATACCAATTTAAAAATATATAAATTCAATTGATAAGTTTTGTGATAAGATCTGACTTCGTTAGCCTAAAACTTTGTCAGTGGTATTAAATATTGATTGAGTTGTAAAAACATGCATTATCCTGAGGTTTCCATCAATGATTGTTTTATATAATCAGAATTTTAGGTAAATTATTAATAGTCTAATGTCATATCACTTAAAATCACAAGGAACAAATATGGAAAATAAATCTGTTATATATCAATTGTTAAATCACGAAACCTTTTAACGTGTTAAAAAACATAATCCATCAATGATTTTAAAAAATAAATCAAGGAACGATAAATTTATAGACATCCCAAATAATGATAAACAAAATTACACCTTCTGATGTATAAAATTATTAGTTAAATAGTTTGACAATATATGTTAGGAAATAACCAACTAATATTTACTAGAATAACCAAAGTTTATAAATTAACAAATAACATAACATGATTTTAAAACTTTGGGTATTTGTTTTTTTTCTCTTTAAAAATTAGTTTTTTTGCTTCTTTTCTAAAAAAAATGGTGCTTTCCCAACCAAATGTAACCTAACCTGTCTTGGCCTAAAATAACAAACGAAAAACTAGCCCCTTATTTTTCAATTTATTTCCAATATGAAGGGGTGATCTGCTCAACAAAGCAGTTTGAGGGAAAACGGCAAAAAAACAATTATTTGCTGATCAATTCAAATTACCTAATTAGTCATAACTAAAAGTCTTACGAAGTAAAAATAATGTCCACTTTTTTCGCATTAGTTAGATATTATAATTTACAATATTGTATTATCATAACATAATAATTATACCAAATATTAAATGTGTTTAATTTGTTTCATTGAAATAAATTTTAAAACAACAACAACGAATATTTTATAAAAATGCTTATTGTAATATTAATTTTCGTTCAATAGAATATGTGACAAATTGTTTAAAGTTCGCATTTAAATATATTTTAATTGAAAACTTTCCATTAATATATGAAATAACTCCCTAAATCTTTATCTCTCTTGTAATTTTACAAACTAATTTCAGCGATTGGAATAAAGATTTTAAAAACTTTTTTTAGTTATAAAATACTTTAGACTTTAGTACTTTTGGGTATATGAATTAAACTTTGAATTCGTGTAACTTTGGTAAAAACAAAATATAGATAACTATCGTTTCATACGTTGGAGAGATCTTTAAGGACTGGTGAAAAGAAAGATCTTTATAGTGCCTATAAAAAATGACCAATGAAAGGGCAATACACAGACTAAATTACCAATGACAGGGCAATACACAGACTAAATTACTAATGACAGGGCAATACACAGACTAAATTACCAATGACAGGGCAATATACAATTTAATTGACCAATGGTAGGCTAGTATGACTCATTTTTCATAGGGATTATAAAAATCTTTGGTGAAAAAATTTACTGATCTTTATTTTAGGATTTTAAGTTTCTTCTGCATTTATAATTAGTTTTGGCAAGAAGGAAGGAGACAATTACCCAAAGATTCGAACGTTATCCTATTCGTTGGCTCAGAAAATTTGGGTAATTTTATTGTTTCTCTGCGGGGTTATTTCAAATTAATAGTTTTCAACCTTTTCAACCAACAATTCTAACTAGACTTCAGAATAAATGTCACTCTTTCAATGTAAGTGATATTTTGAAAAGTCATATGATGATTATTTATGATTTTGTGACTGAAGTCTGAAATATTTGGAATTATAATAATATGTCTATAGTACACACACATTATAAACAATCGATATATTATCAATTGGATGTTGCACCAGATTTTCATATACTCTGGTAAAGTGATGCTCACGGCTGACTAAAATAACGTTACCCACCATCAACCTCTTTACCCCATTCGCTCCCCTCCTATTAGATGAACAAACTGACCAATAAATGAGGTCAATATTGGAATTGAATTTCCCCTGTCAATATATGTCCACGTATATTCTATATCCATTGTACAAACATTCAAATACTCATGAATTTCAGGAATTAAGATATTAATTTGAGGGGGAAAATAATTTTTGGTAGTAAAGGAACTTAATTTGAGAATCCTTCTTTTTTTTTTCTCTCTCTCTCTCTCTCTCTCTCTCTCTCTCTCTCTCTCTCTCTCTCTCTCTCTCTCTCTCTCTCACTCTATCTCTATCTCTTTCTGTCAGTCTCTCTCTTTTTCTCTTTTTCTATCTCTCTCTCTTTCTCTCTCTCTCTCTCTCTCTCCCTTAAATGTACATAATCGCTCTTGTACTTGCTAAAAAGAACACTAAACTTCATAAGAATCGCAACAACAACAAAATAAAAGTATCCTTTTTTTAATGTATAGTTCCTTTACATCCTGAGTAAATATACATGCATATATAAATTGTATTTGTATATGTAGTAAATTTATACGGGTCAATGGAATTATCACACATCCACACAAACACACACACACACACAGACAAATAGCTCATTTCCTCCACCCCTCCCCCCCCCTGTCAAAAAAATCCAATGGAAGTTTCTAAGAATAATAAATTAAGATAAATCACTAATCATATTTGCTGCGCGAAGAAGCGCCTAAAGCATTGTAATTTTAATACAACATAAGACTTTTAAATCCCCTTGTGTTCTTCCCATATCACACATTGTTTGCGCGCGTGTGTGTATGTGTGTGAGTGTGTGTATTTGTGTGCGTGTGTGTGCATATGTGGTTAGGGAAGGGGGAGTTTTTCTCCGACGGATTCTCCGATAAGAGCCATCAAGGTTATTACAGTAAAGACTAAAAAAATAACATTTTTCAGGCATTAGTATAGTTAAGTTAGGTCAAATCCTATGCAATTTCCTCAGCAAGCTAAGACTTTGTATTTCCTTTTTTTAAGATTTGGCTCTTACTTTTTTTTCAAATAATTACTTGCTTCCTTAACAATGTTTAATTGATCATTTCTGTCATCTAGTAGAATTTATTGAACAAGTAAGTATACTTCCAGCTAAACCTTATGTAAAAGTAACACAAAATTTGTCTGTTTGTCTGTCTGTACCTAAAGATCTCGTTTACTGCTTTTGCATTGAAGCTTTTAATAATTTTAACAATTTTAAGGGAGGTATCTTTTTCAATTCCAAGTATGGGGAGGGTCAATCTCCCACCCCCGCCAATTTCGTTAAAGTGATATTTGATTTTTTAGAATAGAGATGATTTCAATAAATGTTATTTGCAAATTATAAAAAAGGATTGTTTTGTTTAATTGTCAACCTCTTTATAACTATTCCTTGAAGGCTTGAAGCGCACGACTTGGAATAATTAAATGTAATACGCGACCAATAGTGTTTACAGACAATCGGAATGTACCAATCAAAACAGCCAATATTTTCAAAAACCGGCATTTGCAGTCTAAATTTTAAACAGAAGAAACTTTTTGTCGTGGATATTAGTAATTTTAAGCAATACTTTTTATTCAGCTGCAAAAAAAAACAAATAAAAACATTACAAGACCTAACTTTCAAATGAAAAAGCCTGAAACAATCCAGGGAATCATTTGAAGCGGTTCAGTTGTGAACAAAGATATATTACTTATGTGAAAACTAGCGTTGGCATATCTAGCATCAGGGGCTTAATATTTGAAGGGGTAAAAAGAGGGAATGGAATAACCAAAAACCAACCCAACGCTTAAAACTAAAAATAAATAATAGCCAAAAACCAAACCGGGACTTATCGGAAGCTCCCCTAAAATGGGTAATCAATTAGTTTATTGAAATCTTAAGCTTCAGACAAAAACTTACTTAATATTTTAGCTGTTATATAATTTAAGCTAAAACATTAGAACGTCATGTAGTTAGGGCCCTTTAAAGAGAAACAGGGGGGTTTCCTGTTGAAAAGGAAGTGGGGCTAGGGAGGCAAGGGGTCCCTCTATCGGAAGTTATTCAATACTGATAAAGAGATAGATATACAATTTACAAATATTGATAGATAGATAGATTTATTAGATAGATATTTTAGAGGATTTCCTATTTTTTGCATTTTTCATAGATTCCTACAATTCCAAATGTATAAATCAAAAATGCATTTTTATCAGAATTACAAAAAATCTAAAGAAATGCATGGACGTTAAAAAGTCAATACAAGCACAAAAAGTAAACGGAGCATAAATAATTATTGTCAAGTAAAATACCCCATAAATAGTTTCTTTGAAAATATATTTTTTTTCAAACATGACTTTACTTGAAGAAAAGGGATTATTGAAATAGCTATAAAAGAGTTAAAATCCAACAAAATATGTGTACTTCAAGAAAGAACCAATAATTGATTTTTTTTATTTGTAAAATGCATGTAAAAATCAATTTTGTTATCAAGTATTGAAAATTAATCCGGTCGCCTTTTGATAAGTAAAGAATTAGTATTACCCTTTTAAATTTTTATAAACCGGCATTTAATATTGATAAATAGATGGATAGTTAATACAGAACTCTATCAAATGAAATGAACCCCCCATGGCTCTTTTCCTGCCCCCCCCCCCCTAATATCCCCCGCCCCCTTTTCCCAATGCAACGCGCCCCAAATTAAATTCCCTTTTTATGAGCAAAGCAACATGTATGTAATAAGTCGAATGGGACAATTTTTGTGGAAAAAAGGGGAGTTTAACAATTTCTTATCACAAAACTGAATAATGTTGTGTTTGCATTTCCAAATTTAATTCAACTTTTAGTATTTAGTCAGACCTATGTTGGGCATGCAGTGATTAGTTTTATTATTCTATTTCAATTCATCAGGGCACTTGTAGTGATTTAGTTTTTGATGCACGTTTAATTACAAACTATCAATTGAAAGGGCTTTGATTAGTGATTTTGTGATTCAAAGCTTTTAATTTAATTTGGACTTTATAAACACTAGAATATTCCAACTGTTTGATATGGAAACTATGATTAAAAAGGAAAAGGAATATTTTTAATTTATACAGGGAATCTTAACCAAAAAAATCAGCCGTCTACCTCGAATAGCAGCCGAGATAATCATGATTTTGCGTAAACATTGCTGACGGAATAACAGATATTTCGAAAATTCGTTGGCTCAAAAACTTTGGCTTATATTTATTAGATACTGATAGGTTATTTGAGAAGTTTTTTTTTGTTAATTATAATTGGGGGTGTACACCAACATATTTTCCAGGAGTGCCTTAAAATCCCGGGGATTAAGCATATTAAATGTAAACTGGAGAAATTTAAAATTAAATCTTCTTAATTTAATTTGGAATAATTATTTGAAACACATGAATGTGATGGAAAAAAGTCATGTTTAATGTATTTTTAAGTCAAATCATATGATTTTTACCGCACACGCGCTTTTGGTGTGCAAACGTTGTAGTAAATAAATATAATCTGAATATAGCTCAAGTTGTTTTATTTTTATTACATAAAATGTATAATAAATCAATAAAATTTTAGGTTAGTACCTCTTCAAAAGGTTTGCCAGATTTTTTTCTTTTGTTTAAAGGATTTTTTTTTTATTTTCTCTGTTTTGTGTGGACACTGGGTATAATGAAATGATATAAATGAGTCAGCTCACATGAATTTAATACAAGATAACAAGTTAATATCTATATTTCTATAACATATAGTACATATAGAAAAAGGCGTGATTTATAATAATATTTAATAAGTTTTGTTTCCTAAAAAGCGGATTTTCTTTAGATATATACTTTCAGGGAAGGGACAATACACTGTAAATAATACTGATTCCCAAAGTTCTTAAGCTTTAAATCATTGGGAACTTGCAATGAATATAGATTGTGTGGTACTAACTAGCGTTGTACAAATTTACCACCAGTATTTAATCTACATAAATGGCAATTTTGTTTACATTACATCAGTTTTCGTCTAATGTCTTATCCCTTAAGATCCCTGCAACCGTTTTTAAAAGTCAACTGTGAAAAAATTGAATTATCTATTATATAAAAAATTTTAAAGTATGAAATTGTTCATAAAAGTATGAAATCTATAAATAGTAACTGTGTTATTAATTTAACTTTAATCTTTCAATCATTTGTTTAAGAGATAACTCATTCATTTCACAAGTTATTCAACTGCAGATATTTGGGATAGGGTAATTGGCGATAAATTAATCTTTCCTCTAATTCTTAAGTGTTTAATTATATCTTTTCCTACTTATGGGTTTTTTTAGAAGAAGGGATTAAAGATTAATTTAATTTCCATTGTCCTCTACCTGCCTGGTAAACATTAACATACCAGCTTTTAATACTTTAAATTCTTTTGACTTTAAAAATATTTTTTATTGATATTTTTTTAAGACAAGCTTTTCTATATGTTAGGGTTAATGCGTTCGTACATCCGAAATAGGTAGTTTTTACAGTTAATTTAGGCATGTTTTCATTGTCTTATCAATTTAAAATTTTGAATATGTTTCCTGTACTGCACCTTTAAACACTCAACTTTATGAACCAACTAATCAAAATTCAATAAAAGTCCCCAGAGTTTTTAAGCCAACAAATAAGAAAACGTTATTATAAAACTTTGGGGACTAGTGTAACAAACAACCCACTGTCCACTCACTTTCTGACTAAGATTATATAATTGCTTTCATTTTTTTTCCACCGAATAAAAAAATTTAAATTAAACACTGGGGGGCGTTTTGACTACACGGTTTTCCTATATTTTTTTTTAAAAGCAAAGCTTTATATAATTGGGTTTTGTCTGTCGAACGTTCGTACTCACAAATTTATGAATCTTTAGGTATGTTAAAACTGTCCTGTAGATTTTAAACTTTGCATGATGATTTATGTGACGGTTAGGTCTGCTTTGGAAAGCGTAGCAACTTTATAATAGTATAACAGCATCGAGGCATCTTTAAAATCAACTCCTAATGATCTGTAAGTATGCCTTAAAACAGTATCCCGTATTTAAGCAATTTGCAACCAATCATATACAATTTTGTTTATACCTTTAAATTCATAATATTCTGCTTATTAAGTTCTAAAACTCTACTAGTGTTAATGTTCGTTTGTCTTACCGTCTTATTAACGAGTTTTTATAAATTCTGTCATCCTTGTTTTTAATAAAACTAGTTTTATTCTTTTAGAACTTAATTTGGGGAATTCCAACAAGTATAGATTGTATATATGCATTACGAAATTACATTTTGCAACATTGCATTTTAAACATCTAGTTGCTTTGCCTCTAGCCTCTAGGGAGTTCGAAGGATTCCAAAAGCAATGGCGTCAAACCACCCTTAGACAATTATAAAGCATCCTAGAAAAAGTACAAGCAATTCGGACAAGCAATTTCCGAGATATTTAGCTTTAGACAAAAGAAACCTTTCTATATTTAACAATATTTATTTCTCTTAGTATGATAAATCTATTGACTAATTGTTCATTAAAAAACAACAATTACTTTTTAAGAATTTTATATGTACATTTTTTTATGTTTCATCATAAAAATGTGCGCGGCTTGTTACGTATATTAGTGTGTATGTATGGTACCGAATGGTATTAGAAAATGTTGGCGCATTTTAATACATTTTGTTGTAGTTTCATAGTGAACACTTTAATACTTAGTTCTTAAATGTAAACTAATCAATTAATGCTTAATATTAAATTACTGAATTTTAAAGCGAAGCTTTAATTTTGATTTGTTCTATACGTTATATTGTCATAATGTAGGTTTAAATTAAATTTCAATAGTACAGCTACTCTTTAACTGTGGTGTATGTTTGTTTGTCACACCTTAATAGTTTCATAACAAAAGTAATATTAAAAATGGGCGTGTGTCCGTGTTTGGCTGCTTTTTAGACGCCTTTAATAAATTTTCTTTCTGCATGGTTTATAGTATTTTTAGTGGCAGAATATAGAGCTCAGCTACTCTTTATTAAAAAATAAACATAGGTCAATAAGCCATGAGTCTTGGATGTACACTCCGTTTTAAAACATAAAAATTTTCACTTTTAATCATAAGATCAAAATAGAGATAGCAATAAAAGTTGTAAATAACCAATTGATTTTTTATATAAACTGTAAATAACTTTAAAATGATTCAACTTTTTTCTTCAGTTTATTAAAATTCATCGTTTTATGTTTTAGGGTAAGACGTATATAAAAAAAATATGTCTTCGGTGATTTGTTGACATTAAATGCCAAAAATTGTTGATTTGTTTTTTTATTGTTTTAAATATATTGCAAATATAAATATTCCTTTGACTGCAGAGTGGTGATTTCAAGACAACAACAGCAACACTAAGTCAAAACAACAACAACCACCTCAAAGACACAGGACTTAACAAAATGACGGTGGCTAGAACGCCGGAGCCCGGGTCGAAGGCGAGCAGCGGTGTTAGTAGCTGCAGCACCACCCCTGAGCCTAGTCTCAAGGGGGAGCGGGGGGCGCGCAGCACACCGGATTCAGACGCCGGGATTCAAACCAAAGGCTGTGAAGTTTATGTGACAAGAATACCAAGACATTTAAAGGTACAAATTGTTAATAGCGTAGCTACTCTATAATTATGTATGTATATAGACTACAACTTCAAAATTTACCTTGTTATTTAGAGTTATTTTAACTTCATTATTTTTTGTTTTTTGTCATATTTTAATTAACAAACAAATATATAGTTTGAGTATGGATTAACATTTCTTGAACAAACAAACTTCTGTTTCATCAAATCATTTTAAGATTTTTAACATTTACATACATCGTATTATAGACAGCTTTCAGCGGATATTTTAGAAGTAAACATGATAAAATCAAAACTAGTTTTGTTAGCCGCGAGAGACCGAAGGCCCGGGTTAACAATGCTGAGCTGGATCTTTAAATCAATTTAATGATTTTCATTTTAATATTCGTGGAAAATTGTCTGTTACACGATGCTATACATGATTATTCAGAATTCCTGAGAACCAGTTCTAATCCAGCGGATATTAATCGGTTTCGAAGCCATACTGGAAAAGTAGTTTCTACTTAAAATATGTCCAACCCAAAAAAAAGTTATTCCAACTTGTTTTTCTCAACAAAGAAAAAAGTTTGTTTCTCTTCTCCATGTTTACATCTTTTTTAGTAGCGAAGCTACTCTATAATTTAAAATGTCCGTATGTCCGTTTGTCTGAAACTTTTTGTAGGAAATGTGATTTTCTCGGCTCCTTTAGTTTTTAATGGACTTTACATCAAAATCAAATCTTTCTTTGTTCATAGCATCTGTATGAATCTACTTTGACCGTCAGTCATCATATAAAATATAAATATTAAAAATATAAAAATACATGAGAGATGTTTCGTGAGTTTTTCTCTCCAAAAATCTTTTATTGATTTCATTAAATGCTCTTTAAAATCTCCTTGCATGTTCTTCGCTCCTTTTGGATATTGTCATTCTTTTTTTATGCACTTCTTATACGTACTTATATATGTGTAACATGTACTCAATAACATTATCACAATAAAAAATAAGTTCATAAGTCGAGTGTACAATGTACATACGTGTTGAAAATTAAAGAATCAGAAATATTGGATGGGATTTTATAAAAGTAATAAAAATTATAAATAATTATAGGTTAATTAAAGGTCCTTTTTGTGCAGTAAATATTTTGTACAAGTTTTTTTTTCGTGTAATAAAATATGTTGTTAACTTTTAGAAACGCTATTCTCATTGTTATTTCTCTTTTCCTTTTAAAACTTACATTTTTGGTGTACCAGGTCTTTGCAATTAAAAACACATACTATGAACCTAATTTAAATTAATATTTGAAATAATAAGTTTGCCCTAGTTGTAAAGTAGTTTTGCTTCTATAATTCATTGTTTTTGTATCTTTAAACAAAATACGAAGGAAAAGTTAAAGAATTTAATTGATAATGCACTTCGCTTAAGAAAAAAGGAAAAACAACAACAATTTCTTCTGTTAAATTAAATTTAAAATGTTCTCGATTCATTTCATATCAAATGTTCTTCCAAAATAATAGATTTATAATAACCCCTTAAGCAGCAAAGCTGCTCCTTAACTAAAGTATAATTCCCTTTCCGACTTTTCATCACCATAAACAATAAATTCAGTTAAAAGATTTTTAGCTGTTTTTTTTATCATGATTAATATGAGATTTACTTCTAATTATCCTGATAAAAAAATTGGCAAAATATGTGTTTGTCAGTCTGTGTGCTGGCCAACAGCTAAACCAGTATGATCTAAAAATTGTTCTTATAATCCCCCCCCCTCTCTTCATCTATTTGTTTTTACTTTAAAATTAAAGGGTGTGAGTTAAGCAGTTCCTAATCTAAACACCCCCCCCCCCCCACCCCCTAGATATACCACACTTTTCTGGGATCTTGCTGAGTCAAGTATCAACTGTTGGTAATATCAAAGGATGACTCCATGCAAAATTTGAGCCGGATCCGGCCAAAACCGGCCGTGAATTTTATGAAAAACCGTTTTTTTCCGGTTTTTAGGGGGTATCTGTAAATCGATTCAGCTGGAGCAAAACCGGTTAGAGGTACAAAAAATTTTACTTCACATGAAATTTAGCCAATGCAATTGCCTACAAAAATGTACTTCATCATCAACTTGATTGGACAACTCTTTCCCCTCATAAATGTCCATTAAAACCTCGGAAACGGCAAAAATCGCCAAAAATCACGCCTTCGGCGGCAAATAACGGCTAAACGGTCAGCCGGAGGCGAATGAAACATAAATAAAGAAATGTCTGCCTCAAAAAGTTGTTCAACATCAAAGAGATGCTTGAAGTCTCTAAAACGACTCCTTCCCCTCCTTTAAGGGGAAAAACTGAAAAAACGTGATTTTCAAAAGTATGCCCACTTCGTGGGTGTGGGGGGCACTGAACCCGTCACCCCAGGGTCACCAAATATAAAGTCTAGGCGGCCCACAATGCTGAATTTTCACCAAGTGAAAGTCTTGTGTCATTATCTTTTATGGAAAAAAGTTATTAATTAATTAAAATTTCAAATTGTGATTTTTTGATGGATTTCTTTGATGAAATGACGGGCTGGTCAATTTTTAGGCCATTTTTTGCTGTTTTCGGCCCGCCACGCCCAAACGGTTTGAGATAATCTCACGGGACCTTTTGCCCGACCTAAGCCTGGTTATTTGTAAGGTCTAAGAAAAAAAAATCTTGGATTGGATGAAGCACGACGTCGCTGCGTGCCGTCAAAAATCGCTGGTCGGCTCATTTTGCCCCCTCAAACCCTCACCTCGTGCCATTTTTCTGTGTAAAGATTATAATTATAATCTTTTGCGTAAGTCTGTTTTTTTTTCTAGACCTCACAAATAACCAGACTTAGGTTGGGCAAAAGGTCCCGTGAGATTATCTCAAACCGTTTGGGCGTGACGGCCCAAAAACCGCAAAAAATAGCCTAAAAATTGACCGGCCTGTCATTTCATCAAAGAAATCCATCAAAAAATCACAATTTGAAATTTTAATTAATTAATAACTTTTTTCTCATAAGAGATAATGACACAAGACTTTCACTTAGTGAAAATTCAGCATTGTGGGCCGCCTAGACTTTATATTTGGTGACCCTGGGGTGACGGGTTCAGTGCCCCCCACACCCAGGAAGTGGGCATACTTTTGAAAATCACGTTTTTTCAGTTTTTCCCCTTAAAGGAGGGGAAGGAGTCGTTTTAGAGACTTCAAGCATCTCTTTGATGTTGAACAACTTTTTGAGGCAGACATTTCTTTATTTATGTTTCATTCGCCTCCGGCTGACCGTTTAGCCGTTATTTGCCGCCGAAGGCGTGATTTTTGGCGATTTTTGCCGTTTCCGAGGTTTTAATGGACATTTATGAGGGGAAAGAGTTGTCCAATCAAGTTGATGATGAAGTACATTTTTGTAGGCAATTGCATTGGCTAAATTTCATGTGAAGTAAAATTTTTTGTACCTCTAACCGGTTTTGCTCCAGCTGAATCGATTTACAGATACCCCCTAAAAACCGGAAAAAAACGGTTTTTCATAAAATTTACGGCCGGTTTTGGCCGGATCCGGCTCAAATTTTGCATGGAGTCATCCTTTAATATTCCCAACAGTTGATACTTGACTCAGCAAGATCCCAGAAAAGTGTGGTATATCTACCCCCCCCCCCCCCCCCAACCTCCTCCCAAAAATATCAAATAGAATAAATAAAAATTTATAATAACTTTTTTAATTCGTAGGAGACAGATTTATTAGATGTTTTTGGTAAGATTGGAAAGATTGCTGATTTAAGGTGAGTCAACTTTCAAAAATATGTTGCTTAATCATTCATTTATTCAATAGCCTTGTATATCCTATTGTATAAAGTATTAAGGTTTTTTTAGTCTTAAGGCTAAATTCTCAATAACTACTAAACTGGTTTTTGGTTCTCTATTTTATGTAAGATTCAAGTTCCTGTTAGGGTTTTGGGCTATTACATTTTCAAATTTAAGTCTTGGGATGGTTTTAAGCAATTTTGCTATTTTTCTGGCCTTTTTCTACCCTTTTGAATACAGAGCCCTTAGAACGCAACCGCTAGTTTCACATTAAGTAAAACAACCCTATCAACATAAAATGGACAATATTAAAAATACAATTCTTTCACAGGGTAATTTTAACCCTTATATAAGTAAACTACAAATAATCCAAATTTTCTCAGTTTAAGTGATAATTAAAAGTTTACACATCTTTTTTTTAGATTGATGATGGGACAAACTGGACAAAACAAGGGATATGCTTATATTAGATATGGGGCCGCACAGGTATTATAAACAATAAGACAGCATTCCGCGGATTTTAAAATGAAAAAAAATATAAGATTTTAACCAGTTTTTTAAGCCACAAGGGGGACTAGGTCCGGCTAACAAATCTGGTTTTCAGTTTGTGATTGCAATTTTAACATTAATAAAAAAAGTGTCTGTAATTCGATGCTATACATGAGTTTTCAGTATGGATGAGAACCAGATATCAATCGGTTTCAAAACATACTGGAAAATAATAATATGACAAATTTAATTACAGTTAGTGGCGTTCACAGACACAGATCATATAACTTAAAAGGGTAAACAAAGGAAAGACATTCCAACCTATTTAGAATTTTATGGGGATGTTAACAAAACACCTTTAGCCCCACCCTTGGGCGTCTATGGTTAGAAAAATAGATAGATTTAGAGATTCAAAGAAAAAAGATAAATAGGTAGATAGACAAACAGGAAGACACCAGACAGATAATCAGTAGATAGACAGAGGAAAGAGATATATTGATTAGGGTTGGGCCGGATATCCGGTTTGGCCGGTTATCCGGCCGGATACCGGATATTAAAACTATCGGGTTACATGATATCCGGCTTATTTTTGACGTCGGATATTCGGTTATCCGGCCGGATAACCGGTAATTTGCCGGATATCAAACGTTGAGCAGATATCCGGCCCAACCCTAATATTGATGTACGCTTTTTATAAGGCTTATGAAAAATTAGGTAATACTGGCATACCATTGGTCAATTTAAATAAATATTGGCCTGCAAGTGGAAACTTATTAGCCTATCATTGGTCATTTGTATTGTTTGACGTCAATTTTTTATTGCCACTAGTAAGAACTTCTAAGTACATTTGACAGACAGACTATAAAGTTTAAACAAAATAATATTTTTATGTTTTTCTTGTTTATTTATTATTTTTTTAGGATGCAAAAGAGGCAATTAAGATATTAAACAATTACGAAATTTCTCCTAATAGGTAAATATTTGTTAGTAACCATCCTACATATATATTTTTACTCTGTCTTTCTGTCCGTCTGTCCGTAACGCTGTGAGTGAAAGGTCTTCATTGTGTTTTGGAGAAAATTAAAGTTTGATATGAGAAATATCATTTTCTAGCTGATTTGTTAGTTACTAGCGGCTGTGCCCCTAGCATCTAGGGGCTCTATATATTTAAAGGGATATGAAAGGGCAGAAAAGAGCCTATATCCGTACCAAGAATTGTTTTTTAAAATAGCTTAAACTATCTTAGGACCTTTAAGAAGCTTCACTAAAAAGGAAAAAACCTTATAGGTTTAGCGGTTAGTTAAATCCTTTGCTACGGACAAAAAAAAAGTTTACTACTTGTACTTCACATTTTTCTAGTAATTCTACTCTGTTGCTCACCATTTTTCTTCGCTTTAACTAGTTTTTTTTCTTTCTTTTAAGCTACCTTATGGATGTTATCATTCTTAATGTCTTATTAGTTAGCCTTTTCAATTTAAATGCTTGCGATCATCATATTTAATCTTATTGCGAAATATTATAAGTATTTTCTTTTAGCTTATTAAAGGTTTTAAGAACCACTTTAATATTTGCAAAATATTAGGATTTTTTTGTGAAAATTAAAGATTATTTACTAAAAGTTTTTTATTTGAATATTTCGAGAATAGTCAATTATTTATATCAAAAAATAAATAAAAAAATATTTATTTAACATTTTTAAAAATTTTAAACTACGTTTTAACAATTAGGTTAAGAAGGGTGCAGGGAAGCGTATGGATAGATTTTGCCTTTTTTTCTAACATTGAAGTATTGGTTTCTTGCAGAAAAAACTACGTACAATAGATTATATATTCTAAAAATACTTCAATTAATTATAAGTACTAAGTGATTTTTATTAGTCATGAAAAATCCAAGATAAAATTACATAAAGTTATTTGCTTCGCATTTTAAGCAACTTAATGTTAATTGATTACAATTTTAATTGTTTATTAAAACGCACAAAATACCCGGAAAGTTTGGATTTGCGATTATCTTCAAATTAAATAATACTTGAACAGAACTGTTTTGATAAAAAAATCAAATTTACTTAGTAAATAGGAACAAATCTTCACAGGGTGTGTGTATACAACTTTTTTCTTCGGTTTGACTCAATTAAGTATATATGTAAAAAACTATTTGAACTCTTTTTGACTCATTAAACAAAAATAACTTAAGTTTAAGATATTCCTCCTATACTATTTATTCATATCCATGTATTCTTATTATAAAAAGAAAAAGAAATATAAAAGGTTTATCAAAAATATAAATTTTAGTCAGTGTATTATAACTTACAAGTGCTGCATTCTCTCAACTAAATTTTTGAACAACTTAATACTCTTTCCCTTATGCTTTAAAGAATTATTTTTCTAGGGAACCTAGTAATATTGTCTAACTTTTTATCTTTGTGACGTAACAAAAATCCATCTCTTTTTAAGGGGTTTCCTTTCCCACCTCCCCTCTCATCCTTCGATTTTTGTTACGTCACAAAGATAAAAAGTTAGACATTATTACTAGGTTCTTTCCAGGCCCAGGAAGCTCCAACCCTTCTGGTCGTTAACTCTACGGATTAATATCCCTTCGGGGATAATAGCCTTTACCTAACCTTACTCCAAAAAAATCATATGCAATATATTTAGTCAATAATTAAAGACCCTGTTTCGAATTGCATAGTTTCTATGTTGATATAAATATATTTTATTATTTTGATGACTTATTAAATTAGATAAGCTAATACCTAGCTATGTTAGTCATAAATGTACATTTTACAATTAAATAGTAATCATATTATTCATAATTTACATAAAATGCTTATCTATTTTTATATTTTTAGACATCTTGTAGTGACAAAATCAGTTGATAATAGAAGACTTTGGGTTAATGGCATTCCAAAAAGCAAGTCTACAGCTGAAATTAGGTATTTTTGCATTATTATTTAAATGACAAAACAGTAGATATAGTGCCCACTAAAAATGACGTCATACTGGCCTACTATTGGTCAATTAAAATGTATAATGGCTTGCCATTGGTAATTTAGTCTGTGTATTGGTCTACCATTGGTCATTTGTATTGTATGACGTCATTTTTTTATATGCACTTTAAAAATTAAATTAAGGATTTAAAGGATTAATTCATAACACCCACGTGAATAAAATTGCATTTGAATGAGAAGTCCTGAATGATGACTATAATTACTTCTGCTAGAATAATTATTTTTTGTATCGTACTACAGACAGCTTTCCGTGGATAGTAAAAGTAAAAATTACAGGATTATTATAAGTTTTGTTAACCCCGTGAGGCCGAAGGCCCAGACTAACAAAACTGCTATAAACTTTATGATTTTTATTTTAATATTAGTTGAAAATTTTCTGTAAAACAATGCTTTACATAATATCTCAGCATTCCGAGAACCGGTTTCAATCCAGCGGATATTAATCGGTTACAAATTATGGAATTTTTTTTTAAAACATAATGTTTAATGATTGTAATTTATTAGGCGAGACATGGAGAGATTAACTTCAGGTGTCATTGACATTATTCTTTATCCCAGCCAAACTGATAAAACTAGGTAAGTTATAAAATAGAGGTGGGTTCTTTTGATATCGCTGAATCGCCCATGGTAGCCAAATCACCAAAATCTTTTTTTTTGCAAAAAAAATCTTCCTACATTGCATTAAAAATCTGATGTGAATAAAAGGTATATATTAGAATCTTCCAACATTGCATTAAAAATCTGATTCTGATGTGAATAAAAGGTATATATTAGAATCTTCCAACATTGTATTAAAATCTGATGTGAATAAAAGGTATATATTAGAATCTTCCAACATTGTATTAAAAATCTGATGTGAATAAAAGGTATATATTAGAATCTTCCAACATTGTATTAAAAATCTGATGTGAATAAAAGGTATATATTAGAATCTTCCAACATTGTATTAAAAATCTGATGTGAATAAAAGGTATAGGTATATATTAGAATCTTCCAACATTGTATTAAAAATCTGATGTGAATAAAAGGTATATATTAGAATCTTCCAACATTGTATTAAAAATCTGATGTGAATAAAAGGTATATATTAGAATCTTCCAACATTGTATTAAAAATCTGATGTGAATAAAAGGTATAGGTATATATTAGAATCTTCCAACATTGCATTAAAATCTGATGTGAATAAGAGGTATATATCAGAATCTTCCAAAATTGTATTAAAAATCTGATGTGAATAAAAGGTATATATTAGAATCTTCCAACATTTTATTAAAAATCTGATGTGAATAAAAGGTATATATTAGAATCTTCCAACATTGTATTAAAAATCTTAAGTAAAATGAAGAAAGTGATATGTATTAATTTTCTAAAATCAACCTCTAAAACCCCATCTCCCATCCAAAAAATTGTGTTATTATTCTTAAATTTGCATTACGAAAAAATATGAGAATTAAAGATTCAGTATTTTCACAAGAAAACATTTCTGACAATAGAATAATTTTGCTTTTAATAAATACTATCGGCAACGCCCCTAGAGGCCTTTATAGGAATGAGATGTAGCAGGGAGAGGGAAGCAAATGCGTTCAGCAGTTGGCAAGAAACTGCATTACTCACAGATAGACAGACAGACATCTTGTAACTTTTCTATATGTATAAAATAAATATGAATTTGTTTGCCTAGGTCCCGTGGGTACATGTTTGTGGAGTATGAGTCCCACAAAGCCGCGGCTGTTGCAAGAAGAAAACTATCACAAGGTAAGAAAACTATACATTTAAGGACAGTACCTGCCAAATTTGCCTTAAAAAGAAAAAAAGGGATTCAATGGGTGATAAATTTGTAAATTTGTAAGTACCAACAGTTTTTAAGTCAAAGATTAATAAATCGTGGTTGTTATATATACTTTGGGTCCCATTGTAATTTATATTATAATTTGCAGTCCAATGTCCCCTCCCTCCTTGGCGTTTCTAATATATATTTTTTAATCTTTTTATCGTGTAGGTTAAGTTTTCTTAAGTTATATAAATGTCCTCTAGAAGAAAATGCAAAGAATAATTTAAAAAATGCTGACCAAATTTTATGAATCATAGATATTGAATTATTGAAATGGGTAAAAAGTTTTGTTGTACTTTAACTTTCTACCTACAGATTTTAAAAATTTTATATTTGAGTATTAGTAATATCAATTATTTACCAAATATAATTTTTAGTAACAAAGCTACTCAGTAGCTGCCTATAAGTCCATCAATTAGATTTTAGGTACCCAGGGAGGGAGTGGAGGTTGGGCTGTTTATTACAACAGTTCCAAAAGTTTTCTAATGCGTTGGCTTAACAACTTTGGGGACCTTTATCAAATTTTGATTTATTGGTTCATTAAGTTGAGTGTCAAAAAGTTTCAAACTCCTTTGTAATATACAGAAGAAGTAATTTTGTGTATTGTCTATTGGGGATGTACATCGATTATTGGTCATTGTCCTTCCCTTTAGATTACTGAAAAGTAACGCTATTAAAAAAGTAGATTGGAAACTGCTGGTCCCTATTTGTTGTTCTTTTCAATGAAGATTCATAAATGTATAAGGGTGGTTTCAGGCTATTTTCCTGATCTCCTCTGCCTTCCCCGTTTTAAGGGCGAAGCAACTGGTATTTAACAGAGAATCCAGAATCATTTCAGAGCTCTATAAAATTTTACCTTCAACCAAAACTTACATTAGAGAAGATTTCTGCATTTTACTATAGTTGTAAAAACAAAGAGTTATGAAAGAAAGAATATTAAAATGGTCACTTTAGATTATCATTATGCAAAAATTCAATGATTCTTTTTTCAAAATTTGAATAGAATATAATATTAATCCTATGCTGGAAAGTGGTGAGGTCTTGGTTTGCTTGTTAAGATCTTCTTATCTACAGAACCGATCGAGTTATCCATTTTAGGGAAGAATCACACAGGCTAGACTT